>NC_034009.1:12457221-12662386 GCF_000346465.2 Prunus persica
TTAAACACACTTTCATAATTTAAACACACAACATAATTCAAACATGCTTACATAATTTAAACACACAACATAATTCAAACATGCTTACATTGCCCCTCTCCTTCACATCTCCAAATGTGGTTGATCAAATCATTTCTTAAATTGTGATGCATTTGTGAAACATGAACACTATTATGATGGACCATGTAATCTGAGATAGTTTGTCTGTCTCGGTTTATATCGTACGTGATAGTTGGCTCAAGCTCATAAGCAAGTCTTGCTCTTGCTCTTCTAGATGTTCATGGACAATTATCATCATTTTCAGATTCTGCATCTAGATCCTCATACTCATCCTCAACAATCATGTTGTGCAATATTATGCACGTCATCATGATGGAATGAAGTTGTTCTTTGCGCCACATATGTGCAAGTCCCCTAACAGTTACCCATTGAGCCTGAAGTATTCCGAAGGCTCTTTCGACATCCTTCCTATAAGCCTCTTGTTTTTGGGAAAATAGTCTTTTTTTTAGAGTATCCGGTTGGGAAATCGTCTTAACCAATGTAGCCCAATGATGGTAGATACCATCAGCCAAGTAATAACCCAGATTGTATTCATTTTCATTGACAACATATTGGATATGGGGAGACACTATTGACTACATCATTGAACAACGGGGAACGAGCTAGGACGTTGATATCGTTGTTCAATCCAGCGATTCCAAAAAAGGCATGCCATATCCAAGTGTCATATGAGGCCACTGCCTCTAGAACGACAGTTGGCTTGTGCTTGTAGCCGATAAACTGGCCTGCCCAATTAGTGGGCAGTTCTTCTATTCCCAATGCATGCAGTCAAGACTGCCTAACATTTATGGGAATCCTCTGTGACTAGCCTTGTGCAAGAGCCTGTAAAGTTCGGCCGAATTTGGGAACGGAGGTACCACTGACCATACACGGCTTCAATAACGAAACAAAGCTTTCGCAAACATTCAAAGGTTGTAGATTCACCCAATCTACAGTACTCATCAGTGGAGTCTGCCAAGCATCCATATATGAGCATTCGAAAAACGGTTGTTAGCTTCTGCTCTGGGGATAGACTTTGTTGTCCACAAGTGTCTATCTTCTGGGTAAAGTATGCCTCATGTGCAACAACATCATTCAGATGCGATAGAAAAGCTCTATTCTCATGCGGAACCCCTGCAAAAGCCCATAGGGGGATAAAGTGGTCTTTCACAGAAGTAGTCCTCCATGAGACTCTTATGATGTTTTTCTCTCTTTCGATCCTTGTATTCACGGCCTACAACAGAACCACCATGTTTGGATTGTTGAGCATATTGCTCCAACAAAAACGTATGGTGTTGAACAGCCATTGCAACCCTCTATTGATGAAGGTCATCATCATCAGAATCATCATTGAAGAAATTTTGTATAACCTTCCCACGTGAATTCATTGTAAGAAGGAGAATGAGATTGAAGGAGATTGTGTGGTCAATTCGGTAGAATAACACTTCTTAAATAGACAAGAGAATGAGATAACCTACATGTTTGAAAATAATTGAATGAAGATAGGGAAAGATAAGGGAATCCAATAAAGTGAGATGAACAAAGATGAGCAATGGTTTAGAAAATAATTGAATGAAGATAGGAAAAGATAGGGAAAGATAAGGGAATCCAATAAAGTGAGATGGACAAAGTTGAGCAATGGTTCAAAGCATGATTGAAACAAGACAATAGGGGATGGGAAATGGTTCAGAAAATATTGAAGAATACAAGTGGAGGTGGGCAAAAGTTCAGAACATTATTGAATGAGGATAAAGGAATCCAATGAAGTAAAAGTAAAAGTAAAAATGGAAGAAAATTATGGCAATGGCTTCAATGAAGGGTTCGAATTATTCCAGGCATACATGTAGTGTTGTACTTGTTTTTATTTTTAAGTGAAATTCTATTATGTTTTAGAATTTTAATTTTTTTAGGTTAAAATGTTTAGAAAATTAAATCACGAGTGTTGAAACAAAAATAATGTCAAGAAAAATTAACAAGAAAAAATATTTAGGGGTTAATCATTCTTAAACAAGTTAATAAAGTTGCAGACTCAAATTATGAGTCTGCAAGGTTGAAGGAAAAAAAAAAAATTTGAGTCCTGAAAATACATAAATAATTTTAGTTTGGAGGGTGAAAATTTGAGTTTAGCCCCAACATTGTTGGAGATGACCTAAGGGTTATTATTTATCATTATTCAATATTGTTATGATTATTATTAAAGTATATGGAGTGGGTGATATAGGGTTGTTTACGAAAGTCTATTATTTTAATTGTGGAATTCAGTATTTTAGAGAAATTATGTGTAAAAAATTTTGGTTTTTATTTGAATTATTTTTGGGTCTTTATGGATATGCTTGAGAGTTTATTTTCTATACTATGAATAGATATTTGAAAAAAAAAACAATTAAAGAAAGGAATATTATTTGTATAATATTTATATAAGGGTTACGAACTTCACCATCATATGTACATTCCCTGGTCACTATACCCACATGTGGCATTGGATTTTTTGGCGTGTGGGCTTCCTTGGTTACGGATTCTGGAATTGATGGATACTTAGAAATTGTGGATATGGTTTGGATATGTCGAAACCCGAGCACCCTTGACGGGGTGTTACCATAGACCCTTAGCAGGGTAGTTTGAGCGCGTAGGACTTGTCACAGGTGCACGAGTATTGAGGATTCTGCTGTGCATGCTGGAAAGCCCAATTCTCGGTTGGACGGCTCGTCCCTAGCCACATGGTTATTGAGGAGTCCTCTATGTGGTTTAGCCAAACGATTCCACGTTGGATTGTTGACCCCTATACATGATGTGTACTATCATATATACCTCCCCTTGAATACTAATACTTGGAAATAATGGACATGGATACTTGGAAACATGAAAATGGATAACTAGTTAGTCTGTGTATGTAGGACTTGTCACAGGCACACGAGTATTGAGGATTCTGATGTGCGTGTTGGTTAGCCAGTCCCCCGGATGGACGACTCGTCCCTAGCCACATGGTTGTTGAGGATTCTTCCATGTGGTCTAGTCAAGCGATCCCAGGATTGGATTTTGTGTGTGTGTGTGTGTGTGTTGGGGGGAGGGGGGGTTTGTTTTCGGTTGAGATTCTAGAACTTGTGCCTCGTGAGTACTTTGCTCAGGCATAAATGTTGAAATTATGATTTGGAAAGTGTTGTTCGACATCATACGCCTTGGATGGGGTATGGCTGCGGGGATGAACGGATAAAGGGAAATGAATTATTAAAGTGTTCAGTGATTGCCTTGTTGAATTTGGTATTGTAATTGAATCTAAATTGAATCGTCGTCATTATTTTAAATAATTGTATATTATATGAATCGTGATTGTTGATTTAAGAACTACGTGTGGCTTGATCCCTCACAAAGGGGTACGTAGGTAGCCTGGAGTTTTACCTAGGTGCAGTCGTGGACTAAATTTTATTTCTAGAACTTTAATTTCTCCGTTTGGATCTAGCCTTATTTCTTTTGTTTTCGATGAGTTTGGTTCTGACTTTGTCGTTGGTACTGAAGCTCGATTAAAACCGACGCGTGATTAAATGATTGTGCATATTCCAGTTTGACTAAGGGAGGGTTGTTAAAATGTGTTTGTGGTCAAGACAGGCATGAAACCCGTTTTGTGATTGTTGTATGATTTGGGCCGAGGCCTTAAACTACTTGCAATTGTGTTTGGATGTTAAACATAGCATGATGAAAATTAGGATGTTATTTTATGTTAATTACGGTGGGCATTCATAAATTTGTTTGAGTTCATTATTTGCATTGTTTAGTTTTATTATTTGACTTAAGAACATTGCTGGTGGTTCTATTTTGAATTTTTTGAAGGCCGGATGCCTATTATGTAAATTGCATGTTATTATCTTGCATGCTACTGTTGGGATAACTATGATTGTGTTTTAACAGGTTTGTTTTTTTTTGAGAAATGTCCATTTTTCAGTGGAGACTCTGCTGAAATTTCAGTAGAAAGTCTCGTGCCCCTTTTCCTTCTTTTGGAAAAGAGGCTATAGTATTAGTAAGTGGGCCCGGTATCGATGTGATGTCGGAATTTCTACAGAATTCGTCCCAAGTTCCGAGGAATTCGAGACGGGTCCTGCCAATACAATGAATCCAAAATATTTGAACCTAGTATCATGTTTTAGTAATAAAATGAAATGATATCCAGAACTCAATGATCCATACAATATGTAGTAGTAGCAAATAGAGTCTCTCTCTCTAAAAAACAAGCACATGTTAATTATATTTTGACCAGATAAAAAAACTAACATAAGCAAGTTGTATTTCAATAATATGAAAGGAATATGTATTTTTTAGGGGAGACTGAATTCAAATTTCATGGAGAACAATTGTTGATAAAAGAAATCTCTTAAAATAAAGGAGCATGAACCAATTAGAGATAAACCCAGAGAAAAAGAAATAGAGATAAACCCTGCCCGTTGGTTTCAATGAAGGGTGAGGATTAGATTTCTTAAACCAAACCAACAGGCCCATACAATTTTTTGAGATTATAAACCGATTTACAAGGGAGGGAGAAACGTTTGAGTCTTGGTAAGTAGTGTTCTTACTTGGAACGCTCGCGAGTCACGACCCAGGCAAGGCAAAAGAGGAAGACCCTCCAACTTTCGTGAATATTCGGCCCACTGTTGCTTCCTAGACCTCCATTGTTGAAGGAGGAGGAGGCCTCCATTACCATTACCCAGGTATGGCCTAAAGTTATGACCTTTTCATTTTCATTATAGAATTTACACTGCAAATTCTTGACATTTGGTGTGTTTGGATTTTATTGGGTGTGTTTAGCAGAAGGGATAAACAGGGAAAAAAAGAAGAAAGCTATGGCCTTTAGGTTTTTTTTGTATTGGGTGTGGTTAGCAGAAGGATAAACAGGGGAAAAGAAAGAGTTTGTAGGTTTTGGTACAATTTGATACAACGGATAGGGAAGAGCAAAATTTGGGTATATATTCTCATCGCCCTCTTTGAGTTCCAACAAACCCAATTGTTCATCGTCCTGCTCTTAAAGAAGAAATTTGTATAATGGGGGGAACCTTTGTTTTGTATGAATTCCATTATTTGCTTGACATTTATCATTGTTGTACAGAAAATGTCAGTCGTTACTGATAAAAGGCTCAGGAGAGGAAGCCCGCCATGGTCTGATCTTCCATATGACATATTGTGTTGCATAATGGGGCACCTTTGTTTTGTGGACCAAATTCAATTTCGTGCTGTTTGCAAGAATTTTGGACTGGTTGCTGGTATTAGGCCTAAAGATAAACTGCCCTGGGTTCTAACATTAAACTTCAGTTTTAAAAATGATATGTACCCATCTAGCCTCTATGATCCATGTACCCTTGAAGCATATAAGCTTGATCATGAATTAACATCTTCTAGCTGGACTGGGGTTGTCAAACTACAAGTTTGCGGTGCAAGAAACGGTTGGTTGCTTCTAGCTGAAATTACACCTTTTTTTTTCTTTGGTCACACTGATTTTTACCTCTACAATCCTTTCACTGATGATGCGAGTATCAATTTGCCCGGTTAAAGAACCAAGGAATTTAAAGCCACATTCACCTCCAATCTGACGTCCCAAGATTGTTTGTTTTTTGCCATACATGCTGATGAGGAAAGGGAAAAGGTAATGTGCATAAGCACCTGCAGCCATGGTGATAGAAAATGGACTGAGTCTCTAGCTGTTGAAGGTAATTAGAAGCAAGTAATTGGCGTGGTCTATATCAAGGGCATCTTTTATTGTATTTTCAAAACTGGAATGCTAGGTTCCTTCAACCCTGCTACCAAAAAGTGGAATTTGCTTATTTCAGAAAACACGAATTCATCGGAGTTACGAAGCCTTGCAGGCTCTTTTGAAGCTAGATTTGTTGAGTCCGATGGAGAGGTGTCACTAGTATACCCTAAGCGGAGCTATAAGCCTTGGCACATTTTCATACTGGTTGCAAATGAAATGGGTGAAGGAAGTTAGCTTGGGTAACAGAGTATTATTCCTTGGTGATATCTCATTCTTGATTTCTGCAGATGGGGAAACAAAGGATTTGTCTGATCGTATCTATTATCATGGATTTAGGAGATCGTACTTCTATCCAATCAAGTCTGGGATTGGCCAAATCCACAGCCATTCGTTAATACGCCAGTCCTGCAAACATTATGAGGACCTTTGCCCTCATATGCTCAGAGTTTGGATTGAACCACCAACTCTGTTATGATATGTGCTACAGGTATCAATGAAGTGCAGCAGAATTTTAGAATTCAATCTTTGCTAGTAACATTAGCAAGTACTAAAATTAGAATGAACCTTATCTTTTGAATTTTATGTTAAATCTTAAATGTTGGTTTTAGTGTGACAAATTCCTTTTGTGGTTTAATTATTGCTTGTTTATGTCGATGATCAATCTTGTTTTCGAGGTTTATATTTTTGGCATAGATTCATGCACAGGGTTGTGTTTACCACTTCCATTTCGATTTGGTATTCGAGGATTTGCTTCAAGAGTTTATTTGGGTTTTAATTCACAGTTACTTGGAAGTGTAGAAATTTAACATCTTCTGAGGACAAAGCAAGGCCTTCTTCATATTGAAACCATTTCTGAAAGAAGTTGATGTGCTTATGTTTTTGGCGACAAGAAGACAGATACATACTGTCATACAGACGACAAAATGAACGATATAATCTTTGGTCTAAACTAGAAGACTAGCTCCTTTCGTAATAAAAAACTAATGGCACTTGTCAACTCGCTCCTAATTGAGCTGAAAACCGGGCATATGCCCAAAAGAATGAAGTTTGTGTGGCTTAACTTGTAAATAAATAAAAAGGAAGAGAGGCTCCCTAATATTAAATATTAATTAAAATATAATTCTGTGTGGCTTAACTTATAATTATATGTTACAAAATATAATTCTGTTATATTAAAAATTCTATAAAAAAAAAACTATAATAGCATAAACAAAAACTTTGAAATTTGACTTTTTGGCTTTAAGATCCGTCGAGGATATTCTTATAATTTTCTTTGCACTTTCAAAGAACAAAAAAATTGTACTCGGGCTGAGTATCGACTAGGGGCGGATGGTGGGGTAGGAGGAATAATTTTTTGGTTTTCATTTATTTTTTATGTTTAAAGTCAATTTTTAGAATATCTAATTTTTTTTTTTTTTAAATGTGACACCCGCATTAACGAAACTGGTCTAAGATGAGGAACTAATGCTAAAATTGTTATAAAATAACTGGGATATGTGCGAATATTGAGCTGCACGTAAAGTAGATGAGACACAGTATTTAACGAGGTTCGGCTATGCCTACGTCCTCGGAGAGTAGCAGTAGTAACTTTTCCACTATGTAAAATAATAGGGCTACAACTTTAGTGTTTACAATATATGTGGCTCACTAATTTTTCTCTCTTGGAGAAATTTCTCTCCACTCTATTTTTCTCTCTACTTACTCACCCTCTTTCTTCCTTCTCTTCCTTTCTTTCTTTCCTCACTCATTCTTCTCTTCATTTTGGTGTGTCTTACAAATGAATGAGCAAGCCTATTTATAGGCTAAGGTTTTGGTAAAATACAGGGAAGGGAAGGTTCCTGGAAGATGCAAGGAAACTTCCTGAATTGATAAATACAGGGAAGGAAAGTTCCTGGAAGATGCAAAGAAACTTCCTGAATTGATAAATACAGGGAAGGGAAAGTTCCTGGAAGATGCAAGGAAACTTCCTGAATTGATAAATACAGGGAAGGGAAAGTTCCTGGAAGATGCAAGGAAACTTCCTCTGTGGGCTCCACCTTCAAGCTTTTACAACACTCCCCCTTGGAGACCACAAATGATATGGAATATGCCTCGTTAAAAACCTTGCCAGTAAAAACCCAGTGGGACAAAAACTGGTCGAAGGGAAAAAGAGTACATAATCACATGTAACATAAAATTCTGTGTATATTGACGCGCGTGCGACACTGCCTCGTTAAAACCTTGCCAGGAAAAATCCAGTGGGATAAAAACCTGGACGAAGGAAGAAGAGTACAGTGTGTAAGGGTCTGTATTGACAGCACGCTCCCCCTGATGCTTGGCAAAATATCTTTAAGCCATACTGTTGATCATCTGTCTGAATATCATAGTTGACACTGCTGCTGTGAGTCAATAGTGTATGAAGGTCTTTATTAATACCATGCTCCCCCTGATGAATATCTCCCCATGAAAAACTTCATGACTAGCTTTTTCCAGTAAGCGACCATAGAGATTTCCTGAATCCGCATATCTTAGAACACTTGGGCTATTTATAAGTTCACCAAAAAAAATATGCCCGTATATGGTGTTATGCTTAGATAGCATCAAATATACCTCACATCATCCCAAAATGATGGTGATGGAGTTGAGCCCTATCTGGAAAATATGATGTCCGGTCCAATATACTTCCGGAAAATCATTAAAGTGTCTAACGGATAATCGTCATAAAAATACTTTAATACTTTCTTAGTATAAGCAAGAATCTCGTTGGCATAATGCTCGATCGAGACAAATATTTCATGAATTCTGCAGAAGCTTTAATGTGTTGCAATCACATTATAATCAATGTACTCACTGAGGTAATTTATGCATATTAATATTGAGTACAAATTTTGTGCTTCAAGCACATGTCCTTTAGGGACTTGCTCTATGCAATATCAATCCTCTCAACGGATTTTGGTTAAAAGGGATTAAACTTTATGACACATTATATAGCTTTTACCCAACTATTTGTACATCTTTAGGAAATCGCTTCTGGCGATATGCTCTGTGCATTAATAACCCTTAAAGATAATATGTTGGTCTCCGTAATTGTATAATAAGGGGGGCACAATTGAATCTGTAAATATGGAGAAAACCCAACATTCCTTGTTTCTGCCAGAAACAGTGTGTCATACAAAGTAGGTATATTCCCTTTTATTCCGAACACCCAAGTATAAATTCAGTATTAACAAATTTTGGGGTTTGTATTGTGGGTTTGTTCTTTCACGTTCATTCTCATTTATAATGGAATTACCTCGTTCCATTTTGGCCAGTGATATTGTCGACATTTAATAATTGAACGTGGTTCCAATCAACACAGCCCATTGATGATTTGAGTAGCTACTCCAAAACCAAAAATTGTCATTCATCAATTCATGATCCCACCATTCTCATGTGCATGCGCATGCATCAATTATAAGCATTCCTTTGCTTTTGGGTACCCAAACTACTGCAGGGGGCTTTTATTATGTGAGAATGTAGATTATAACCTCCAATGGAGCGTTATTGTACATAGGGCGTGGAAAATCTCCATTTAGGGAGTTGGAACATTTAGAACCCATATATCTGTCATGCTACAGGCATGCCACAGATTAATACATACATGTCAATTAATTTCTGGGACTTTAACCCATATTATGGGACTTTAACCCATATAATTTGCTACGCATTAGGTGTGCATAATATCAATATTGACATGTCAAAGGATTGTCCATTTGGGACTTCAATCCACATCATTTGCTACGCAACAGGCGTGCATCATATTGATCACTGCTATACCCATGTTATGTTCTTATGGGACTTTTAATCTGTGCAGTGTATTATCAATGTATCCAACTTGCAATCTGTAAAATTTGCATTAATAATTCATGGATACATACAAGTCATTCTTTTGGAACGGACTTATCTCCCCATTTGGTTACCTTTCAAGATAAAATATCAAATAGGTATATAAGCATAAAATAACACAAGTATTGCTTACATCCTTAGGTGGGAAAAACTTTTCTCAAGTATCATTCAAGCTCATATCAGCCCAGTAAATATAATGTAGCGCTTGATGATCTAGTTATATCCTGCAAGAGCAAAAATCACAACTCTTTTGCCTCTGTCAAAACAAATAACCCTCATAGTTAGGATTACTTCATGGATTCATTCTTCAGATGTTCATTCTAAAGAAATAAAATCTCTTATGAGCAGAGAGTTATAAAAAGAGAAAAAAATGCAAAAATAATGTGATATTGATTGCAAGAGAAGGTAAGCAATCAGGGAAGGAAGCTGGTGGGAGCAGACAATAAGCTCTCATATCTCCTAGTCTAGAAGGACCTCAGGAGATTAGAGCATAAGGCCGCCTTTACAATTCTTTGATCTTGCAGAAACATGATCAGGGATAGTCTTGCTTCCTGAATGGATGATCAGAGATAGTCTTGCTTCTCAGGCATATTAAGTGCTTACTGATAAGAAAAACAAGCAGATATCGCATCACTAGGTATGGAGTAAACTGGATGTCTTCTGCAAAGGAAATTTCGTTAGTAACACATTTATACACAAATACAATGAATAGGTAGAACCGGTGAATTTCAAATTAACCATAGGAAAATTGCGAGATTCTCGGGATGCTTTTGAAAAAGTAGATCCGTGAAATTCGTAAAGCAAGATCGGCTTTGAAAATAATGCTTGAAAACGCCGAAAGTGCCGACAGGCATTATTAGAGACCACGTGAAGTTTTGGACTCTAGGAAAGAAAAAGAGAAATATGGGGATCCGAGAAGATATTGGGATCCTGAAAAACAGTAGCCATATTTCCTCTTATAGATATTGCCTTTGCAAATCTTGATTGGAGCAACTGCGTTTCAACTTAACTTCCTTCATTTTCTGAAACTTTAGTTTTCCTAAGGCTTTCTTCGAAACCTTCTTAAAAATGGCTTCCTCTTCTTCCTGCCCAAATTATTTCAATTTAAATGATGCTCCCACAACAACCAGTGACGCCCAAGTTTGGCGTCCATCCTTTGTATCCAAAAATCGTCATCTCACAATTAATGATTCTGTGATGATGAATGATGCTACTGCTGTCATAGTAGCTAGGAATTTCATTACTCCAATGGATGAAATGTTGTTGACAGGGAGATCAGAGGAAGAGGCTATTAATGACTCAATGGCTTTCAGCATTCAGAGTGCTGTTTCTGTTTCTAACATGGCTGATCGTTTGCGTGCCAGAGCAAACGAGGTTGAGAGGTTAGCTACTGAAAATTCGTCTCTCCAAAGAATGCTTCATGAGTCTCAACAGGAGGTTGAGAAACTGAAAGGAGAGAATAATGCCTTGTTGAAACTGGTGAGTTCATACTTTGTTGATACACTGAGAAGGCTAGACATGTTGCAGGTCTCCAATGAAAGAATTTTGGGAGACCATGAGAAGCTCATGGCTAAGCTTAAGAGGCGCCGTCCTCTTCCTTCAGAGGCTTCCAGAACATAATGTAATTTTATAGATTTTACAGGGCCTGCACCTTCATTGCAAGTGGAAAAATCTATCTGTTGTATGTTCCTGTAATAATAATTGCGCATATTCTTAAACTTGCACCTGTGGTTTTTACGTCTTTTCAAAATGACAATTTGGAACCTTGTGCCTTATAGGTTCAAATAACCACATCGACTCTCCCAAATTTCATATTTCAATGTATGGTAGCCCGGAACTTATGGCCTGGGCACAAACTCAGAATTTATTTGCCCTTTTCAAATGAACATGAAATATGGATTGAGTAAAAGCCACGCTAATATCTCATATATTTGGGTGCATGAGCTTCCGGCCCAGATATAACAAAATATGTGGGGAGCCTCAATTCATCATTCTCTTATGCCAAAGAAATATGTGGCATACCACAATTTGCAATAATACCTCAAGGGTTGTCCATTTAATTGTTGGAACTTCAGGTTCTCAACACTTAGATTTTGAACCTCAAGTTAAAATCACATGTTCTCATGGTATGGACATTTTTACAATTTTCTGTACATATTTCTGGACTTTAAGCCCTTACATAATTGTCCATATTTTGAGGAACTTCTGGCATCTCATTTAATTGTTCATCCATGAGTTTAAGGAACTGCAGGTTCTCTTTTGTATATAGTGACGGTTTACCCAAAATGGTTCATATGCATACGTCACTATTCATGTGAATAGTACTATTCATCAATTCATGAATACGTATCTATTCATCTGCCAGTACAGTTATCATCAATGTGTACGGCACTATGAACCAATACGGTACTGTTACATCATTATCCTTATTTACATGTCAGGAATCAAGGACCCTTAAGTCCGATCACATGTTTACAAATACAGTACCGGAGAGACTGCCAGCTCTCATATTAATATCATCATCAAGGATCTTCAAGTCCTGATGTAATTGTATGATGAGGATCAAGGAACTTCTGGTCCTGATCTGCATACTGTAAAAACTCATCATACAGCACATACAGCACAATTAAAATAAATTGCTGGTAAATAAATTACTGGTATGGACGATAAACCCGCACCACACTTTAAATTAATGTAAATGTGCGGTAAAATAAATTCATAAATTAAATTGCTTGTTGTATGGACGTTAATCCCGCACCATACCTTAAATAAAATTAAATGTGCGGTAAAGTAAACGTGCTTGTATGGGCACTAATCCTGCTCCATACATTTAAATAAAAGTAAAGGCGTGGACGATAAACCCGCACCACCCTTTTAAATAAATGTAAATGTGCGGTAAATTAAATTCATAAATTAAATTGCTTGCTGTATGGACGTTAATCCCGCACCATACCTTAAATAAAATTAAATGTGCGGTAAAGTAAACGTACTTGTATGGGCACTAATCCTGCTCCATACATTTAAATAAAAGCAAAGGCGTGGGCGATAAACCCGCACCACCCTTTTAAATAAATACTGTTGTATGGGTAATAAACCTACACCATACAGTAAATAAAATAAATGTGCGGTAAAGTAAATTTCATAAAGTATAAATAATAGTGCAGCACAAAAATTATACCTGAGAACTTCTCGTGCTGATAACGTGTTATAAAATAACTGGGATATGTGCGAATATTGAGCTGCACGTAAAGTAGATGAGACACAGTATTTAACGAGGTTCGGCTATGCCTACGTCCTCGGAGAGCAGCAGTAGTAACTTTTCCACTATGTAAAATAATAGGGCTACAACTTTAGTGTTTACAATATATGTGGCTCACTAATTTTTCTCTCTTGGAGAAATTTCTCTTCACTCTATTTTTCTCTCTACTTACTCACCCTCTTTCTTCCTTCTCTTCATTTCTTTCTTTCCTCACTCATTCTTCTCTTCATTTTGGTGTGTCTTACAAATGAATGAGCAAGCCTATTTATAGGCTAAGGTTTTGGTAAAATACAGGGAAGGGAAGGTTCCTGGAAGATGCAAGGGAACTTCCTGAATTGATAAATACAGGGAAGGAAAGTTCCTGGAAGATGCAAGGAAACTTCCTGAATTGATAAATACAGGGAAGGGAAAGTTCCTGGAAGATGCAAGGAAACTTCCTCTGTGGGCTCCACCTTCAAACTTTTACAACAAAAATTTATTTTTATCGTTCATTTTTGGATTTATCCTGCCGTAAGAAATACTACAGTAGCACTAATATTGTCCAGCCCAAGGTAGAACAGCCCAATACTCATTGGTCCAAGTCATATGCGTAGCCCACTACTCAGTAAATAGGAGGTACTCTCTCTCTCTCTCTCTCTCTCTCTCTCTCTCTCTCACGCACACTTCAAGTTCAACTCTCGTTCAAGAATAAAAAATTCGGCAAACATTCTTCTTCTCCCAGGTAGTTTGTTTAACAAATTGCTCATCAGTTTTTGTTTTCTATTTTTGCCCCTTTCTCTTGCATCAGTCCTTTGCGTGATTTCAAGTTCAAAATCTTCTCCTAACCTAATTGGTTGCTTTACGTCGATGCTTGGTTGCAGATCAAACTCACTCGCATTTCAATCAAAGTTCGTTTGCTCTTTCTTGGAATTTTTCTGAGGCTGAGGGAATGATTATCGAGTACGTGTTAGGTTTTTGTGCAAAGAAGCTTTGTCTACTTTGCGCAAGAGCAAGAACATTAATTTCACCGTTTTTGTCTTCTCTCTTTTCTCGGTGCCCTAGGCTTGGCCAGGTATGATTTTATATGATTAAATTTATTGGATTTCTCATTTCGCCCTGTTCTTAAAAGTTTACATTGATTACAGCATTGTGGGTTTTAGATTGCAAGCATGAATATGAATTTACTGAACCGAAAAAAGAAAAGAATCTTTAAAGAAAATTTTAATTAAAGGTTGGGAGTTGAGACTGGATTGGCTGTGTTGAATTTTTGTGTGCTGTCTTTGGTATGCATTTTGGTTCTGTATTATAAAGTACATATTTATAAGGCCTATTTATGGATTTCATTTCTTGTAGATTGATCAACCAAGATGGGATGACTTACCTATGGACTGTTTGGTGAATGTGTTGGAAAAAGTTGGCATGAGGTCCTTGCTCTTGGATGTCCCTTTTGTGTGCAAGTCATGGTACAGGGCTAGCCTCCACCCTTTATGCTGGCAACGTCTCATTTTTGTTGACACTGAAACTAAGATGGACCTTGAAACTCATCGACCTTGGCGTTATCACAGTGAAATTGAAGCTGAGATCGACATTCAATCTGATCGTCTCTGCTTCGAATCCTTGATGAGTAGATTTGTATCTCAGTATCAAATTGATGATAGCTGTTTCTCTGATACCGCATTTATAACGTCTGTAGTCAATCGCAGCAGAGGACATGCAACTTTCCTGAGGCTACCTGGATTTTGTCCAGAAGCAGCATTGAAATATGTTGGGGATGTGTAAGTTTTCTCAAACTCATAGGTGGGGAGAAAAGAGCCACTCTTTGGTTAAGCTGTATTATCTATGACATGCACTTCGATATTAAAACCTTTGTATTGTCACCTGAAAAATGAGTCTTGGTAAACTTTTATTTGCAGGTGTCATGAACTTAAGGGTTTGTCTTTGCCCAGACGTTTACTGCTTTGTTCATCAAGCATTGTTAAAGAATTGATTGGAAAGTGCAAACATTTGGAGTTGTTGTCACTGGGAGGTAGCCATAATTTGGAGGAGATTCTGTTACAGTTCAGCATGGGATGCTGCAGGAATTTTCTAAACATAAATGTGCCAGCTGTTTTAATGAATAGACAAGGAGCAATGAAGATTCCCTATTTGATTCCTAATGTTAGCTTCCTAAGCAGCTATAATTTGGAGGAAATCCTTGCACAGATCCGCATTCACTGCAAGAACTTTTGCCGTTTAAATATGTCGGGTGCTTTAATCAAAAGAGAAGATGTGGTGGCAATTGTCAACTTGCTTCCTCACATTAAGTACCTAATCCTGAGGAAGGCATACATTGATCGGGGTGATCTTCTCACATTACTGCGAGGCTGCACAGAACTTGTGCTTTTGGATGCAAGGGATTGCTCTGGTTTTGACGAAGGTGATGTTGAAATATCAGTGCTTGCTTCTCATATTGGTAAGTTCAGCTGTGAGGGTTCCAAGTGTGTTGATGACCCTCTTTTGTGGTTGCGTACTCACATAAGCATTTAGACATTAATGTGAGTGTTTGCTTTTCAATCAAAGCAAAGCATACTCTTAGCTTAGGTGTTTCTTGTCCACTTCTCTGTTAATGGAGTTCGATATTTTAAACCCCCATTCCGTGACAACGAAGTGATTAACGGTTTAGAATTGTTTCCATCAGAAAGTGAGAGTTGAGAATTCTAAATCTGGTGAGATTACATTCAGCTTGTTGGTATGTTTGGAGGGTTTATGTAATAGGATCCAGACTTGACCTTTGGGTTGTGGAATTGTCTAATATAGTAGATATTATTGTCTGATGGTCTCTTCTTTTATCTTAGTTTGAATAGTGTAGCTAAAATTGTATTAAAAGCATATGATTTTAGATATAATTCCAACTCTTTTAAAATTGAGAGTTCTTGTGTAAAATGACTCCCCAACAAAAGGGATTGGACTTAATTCCAACTCTTTTAAGCATTGTATATCAAACAGTCCGTGTCTAACTCCTCCAGTGACCCATCTTTGTTCATCCTCATCATCGGTCTACAAGAAATGCAAACACTTGAAACAAAGTTTTTTCACGTCGTCAACTTCGCTTTACTTCATGTTGTGAAGAAAAATAAACGGAATGCTCGCGTTTTAGACCAACTGCAAGCGTTTTTATTAGAGATAACTGAAATCTCACGTGTCGTAGTTGCATATTGCCACGTCAAATTTCATTTATTAATTTGACAGAAATTTCAACTTAAACATGATTTAACACTAAAGAAAACAACATTAGAATAGGACATCAATATAAAACCCATATGGAAATTCTTACTCTTTGACGATTGGACAGGTGGCACAATCTTATTGGAGTATAACTGGATAGGGGTTTTCTGACCTGGCATCCCCGGAAAGTTTGATAAGGAGTTATATGCTTGAAGTCGTACGCATTCAGGTGTCGAGTTCAGCCTCCCATGGGTCCTTTCTCTGCTGTTCGTTGCAGATGAAACTCAAGCACTCAACTCAATCAAAAGGTTTGTTTACTCTTTCTTGGAAAGAATTTTCTTAATTGATGATTCTACTTGTCTTGCTCTAGGTTTGGTTCTGGGTCTTTTGATTCCCACATAAAAACCCATTTCAATTTCAATCGCTTTCATTTCTTCTTGATTTTGTGATTTTGTTTTTCTTCTGCTGGGACTATAAGAGGAAGATTTTCGTTCTGTGTCCCCAAACCACTCCAATGGCGAATCCCGACCTGCCCCAACCCAAGAAGCTTCGTCAGGTATCTTTTAACACTCTACTCGAGTAATAATCAGTTGTGCCCATATTAAAATATTCAAGGTTTAGTCTTTGTTTCATGATTAAAGTTACTGGATTGCTGAAATTATTGGTTTCTGTTCGTGGTGGGTTTGAGATTTCAAGAATGAAAATGAATATAATGATTACTTTGAATCTAATTTGATTGGATTTGTTGAATTTCGTTGTAGGTCTTTGTTATGCATTGTGTTTATGTGTTATATTTTAGCATATCTACAACTACGACTATATTTCTGGATTTTCGATTCTTGTAGACGGTTCAATTTCAACCAAGATGGGAAGACCTAAACGTGGACTGTTTGGCAAATGTGTTTGGAAGAGTTGGTATCACGGCATTGCTCTTGAGTGTCCCTTTCGTGTGTAAGTCTTGGTACAGAGCAAGCCTCGACTCTGCATGTTGGCAACGTCTCATTTTGCCTGATGTTGATACTGAGATTGACCTTGGAAATGAGGGATTTTGGAATTCTGACAATGAAATTGAAGCTGTGGTTGACAGAAGACTAGAGCTTTTCCGTTTCGATACCTTGATGCGCAGATTTTTAAGGGGATATCGAATTGATCGTAATTGCTTTTCTGAGACTCAATTCATAATGTTTGTAGTCAATCGTAGCAGAGGACAGGCTACTTTCCTCAGGCTGCCTCCACTCTGTGAAACTGCATTATTGAATCGTGTTGCAGATGTGTAAGTTTCCTCAATCAAAACTATCATTGTGTTCCTATCTCTATAGATTGAGAGAAGTAGACTCTTTGGTTAAGCTTTATTTTCTGTGATATGTGTTTTAACATCGAAAAAGTACAACAGTTAATTTGTTGTATTTGTTGTGAGTTATGTGCAATAAATTTGTGGTTCAACTTTCTCTTTAAATAATTTATTATTTTTTTCTTTCTTCTCCAGGGTTCCTAGCTTATAAGTATTGTATTTATGTTTTAACGTTGTTTATGCCTGAGTCATTTTCAGCTTTGTGTTTTAACCTTTTGGATCCACGTCTGCTCTCTTGTTCTTCTGTCTCATCACCTTCTTCTCTAAATCTCTCTAGATTTCTAAGTTCTCTAAACTGGTGCTACATCAAGTTTGTACTCACCCCAAAGACGAGTCATGGTAACTTTTGTTTGCAGGTGTCATGGACTGAAGGGTTTGTCTTTGCACCGCTGTTCACTGATCTATCCATCAAGCATTATCCCAGAGCTGATTGGAAAGTGTAAACATTTGGAGCTGTTGTCATTGAGGGGGGGCAGTAATAATTTGAAGGAACTCCTTTCACAGATCAGCATTCACTGTAAGAATTTCTGTCGTTTACTTGTGTTGAATGCTGTAATTGGTAGAGAAGATGCATTGGCAATTGTTAACTTGGTTCCTAATATTAAGTACTTGAGCTTGAGGAAGTCATACATACATCGGGATAATCTTGTCACATTATTTCGGTGCTGCAAAGAACTTGTGCTTTTGGATGCTAGGGATTGCTCTGGTTTTGATGGCGGTGATGTTGAAATATTAGCGCTTGCTTCTCAAATTGATAAGTTCAGCTGTGAGGGTTCTAGAAATGGTGACTGGAAATCATGACGCTCTTTCTTGGGAATGTGTTCGGAAGAGTTGGTATGACGTCATTGCCGTTGAATGTTCCTTTCGTGTGCAAGTCTTGGTACAGTACAGAGCAAGCCTAAACTCTGCATGCTGGCAACATCTCGTTTTCCCTGAGGTTGATACTGAGATTGACATTGACACTCATGCTTTGGGGTTCTGAAGATGAATCTAAGGCTTAGATTGACAGGGGAACTGATCGTTGCTGTTTTGAAACCTTTATGAATAGATTTGTATGTGAATATCGAATCTATGATAGTTGTTTTTCTGGCACTCAATGTATAAAGTTTGTAGTCAATCGTATCAGAGGACATGCCACTTTCTCAGGCTACCTGGAGTATGTATGTACAGAAGAAGCATCGATGTTTGAGAGTAAGTATCATGGTCACCGGGTGAAGTTATTTTTGGTATTGATAAGTCTTGATGAGTATTTAATTAGATGCAGTTTCAAAACTGAGATGGAACTACAGAACTTTCCATGCCATGTCCAAATTTTCACTGATGACAGATTACTACAGAACATAAGTCACGCGTGGTCAGATTGTTTGTGGTTTACACGTGTTCAATGCTTGTATTGTATTAATAAAGAGAAGGCATTGGCAATTGTCAACCTGGTTCCGTTGTTTATTATCATCCTAATTTTTTTGTTAATTTTGAGGTGTGTTTTGCACCTGGTTTGATTCACGTAGAAGACAATTTTGAGGTGTGTTTTGCAATTAGCGTTAGTCTCAAATTATTTGTGATACGATACTTCCCTCATTACCCATAAGGAGAAACTCCTCATTGCTTTCTATTATAGTGCAACCGCATCTTTTTGTTCGACTGTCAAAAGGTAGATTTTCCCTTCACTTTTATTATTGTTAAGGGTTTCAACAAGAATGATAAAAATAAATAAAATAAATGTTGGCATAAAATTGCTAATAAATCTGGCGTAAGTTATAACAAAAGGCCTATCATCAATTTGGTTTAGTTATGTTGGGGAAAAAAAAATTGGTGCAGCTATGGATTTGCGAGCATTACCACTCAACCTTTATTATTGTTAATTGAACCCATTGCTTTTTATCAAAAAAGGGAAAAAAAAACCCATAGCTTTCATCTCTTACGAAACTCACATCTCTATAGCTTTCACTTTTCTTTTTCTTTTCTTCTTGTTTAAATTTCTTTCCGCAGTCAAAATTTTTAGTCTTTGTGACCCTTTCCAACTTTAACCTAAATAATCCCCCTAGAACCAAAGTTGTCGCAGACAACATTGATCTGGAGGTTTTTTATTTTTATTTTTTTCAAAAGCGATAAAGGATCAAGTAAATTTTGAGTTGTAGAGACTGTAAACTCCCTGCCAAGCATATCTTTTTGTCAGTTGAAGGAAAAATGCACTTTTGACAATTTAAAAAAATAAAAAAGAGGACATATGTTACTTTATTATTGGGAGTTGAGTCACAATATTAGGTAAATGCATACTTCCTCATCATGGGCAAGGAGAGAAGCATTGTCCATTTAAAAGGGTCTCTTCTTTGAAGTTGATATTGACACTCTATAAAACTCAATTTGTCCCTTCAGCAAGTGATTATTATTATTATTATTATATTATTATTATTTAATGATACAAAGAACATTAGTAAGTATAAACTTTAGATTTCTCTCTACTAATTACTTAGACCATCTGTAAAATTTCAGTTGTACTATTGTGATTTAGTTCATTGCAATATATGCAATTGCAGTAGAGGGTGCAATATAATGAACCCTCTATTGCAATTGCAATAGGCTAACTATGAGACTCACGTGCTAATTAAAAATAGAAAGAAAAAAAAATACAACAATGAATGCATTATGTCGTTAATGCATTGCAGTAGGCTAACCATGAGTGAAAGGACCCGACCCAAATTCCACTTTGGAATCCGAGCCGAACCCTATGCGTGTTCGACACCTGGCGGGTGCCGAGCACAATTGACCAAAATGCCCTGCTAACCCAAAATTCAAGAGAAACCGAGTACGACTTCTGCCGAAAAACCGGCAAAGTCTCCCTTGTAAATTGTACATTTCCAAAAGTTTCCACCTATAAAACAAGCATATACAAATATAATCCAACTACTAGCATGTATCAAATCATATCAAAAATCAAGCATTATACTATTCTAGCCTCATGCCTCAATAAATCAAATAAATAATTATGCTAATAACATTCATCTTAGTTTTTCAGAATATCAATAATACATTAACAATCTCAAAGACTCCAACTTGTGGCTGCACCGTGTAACCTTAGGCTACCTACGTACCCTTACTGAAGGATTAAGCCACACGTAGTTCTTCCCTCTACTCATATCAGTCACACACTGAATATAAGTATGTCAAACACTGAACTCCCTTATCTTAGTTCAAGAATATCTTATAACTGAAAGTCTCTCCACCTAGGCGTACCTCTAATCCTGATCCATCAACTCCATTAATACTGTCAATACCCTTCTCGCAAACCGGGCTACAATCCTCGCAGGCCGCGGAGATACTGCTTCTATCCGGGCCGCAACCTATAACTAATTATCTATCCTCGCAGGCCAAGCTGCAATCCTCGCATGCCTCGGAGATACCGCTTCTATCCGGGCCGCAACCTATAACTAACTATTTATCCTCGCAGGCCGAGCTACAATCCTCGAATGCCTAGGAGAAACCACTTTTATTCGGGCCGCAACCTATAACTAACTATCTATCCTTGCAGGCCAAGCTGCAATCCTCGCAAGCCTCGGAGATACCGTTTCTATTCGGGTGCAATCCTTCCCCGCAAATCCGAAAGTCCCTAAAGGTTCTAATAAGCCTAGGACACATGTCCCGAGAGTTTGACCTCGATCGAACGGTCGGATTACCCACGATCGCATGATCGGACAATTACAGTAACCCTAGCCCAAGGGTTGGCGTTTTTGGAGTATCCGGGACTCTGTTTTACGATCCGTCGATTCCAATACGATCCTGGAATTTCCTATATCAACATATATGAAATTCACTATGATCCAACGGTTAGAACATATTGAACCCGGAAATCGCACAATATGCGAGATCCGTTCGGGGTCCAAAAGGTATCCAAACCTAAATCCGAGCACACATATGCCTCATGACCACTAAGAGATCATTCTAGGACAGAGTGTAGCTCAACCACTCTGCCCAAGCGCCGTCACAGGTGCCGACAGCGTGTGGATATCCAAAGCGATACCACTCGCCTGAAATCCTCAAAATTAGGGGTCAAGCCTCCTGCCCTAGGTTCTGGGTATCAATTGGAGTCACTTTTGTTCTTGGACATACCCCGAAAAATGGCCGGAAGTGGCCGGAATTTCATCCCGAAATCTGGCCAAAATTCAACTCGTGATTTGGGTTATCTATGCTACAAATTGGTTCAATCCAATCCAACCCAACCATCAACTAGAGCATGAAAAATAGGTGCAAAACCAAACCTTGATTGTCAGATTTGGTGGCTGGAGGAGAGAGATTGAGATTGATAAAAATTCACCAAAAATCGGTCGGATTCTAGGCTTTTCCGGTGACCTGGCTGCACTGCAGGGGCTGGGATGGGGTGGGAAGGGTCTGGGGAGGCTGGCCGGTTGTTTTAGAACCGATCCCAGCTCATCGGTGGACTATGGCGGCGGTGGCAATTGTAAAAATAGTCTGGGGGCACAAAACAACAAAAAGGATGAGTGGACCCAAAACAAAGTTTAGAAAATAACATATGAACATACTAACCCCACTGTAAAAACAGTTATACCAACTAGCTTATTTTCTTTATTTCTGAAATCAATGCATGTATATAATTATACATTTGAAAACAGTTTAAAACTATCACCTAGGTGTACCCTTATTTCCGTCAATTCCTTATATCCGTCAATTCCTTGCATCACCATGGGTGACACATACTCGCAGGTCTTAGTGACATGAAGTCAGTCCGAGCCGCAACTCGCAGGATGCAGGGGACCGTAGTTCACCTGATCCGCATTACTCGCTCCACACGAGTTCGAGTATCAAGGAACTCGGGGGACAACTGTCAAACATGCTGACTAAACCGAAGGCAACAAATATAATTTGAAGGCAACATTTAATATCTGGGTACAAGGTGGTTTAAGAAAATATAAAGTTTCTGAAGCAAAACTGTTGAATAATGAGCTTTCTGTAACCTTTAAAATTCTGCTGCCATTTATCTGATAATTAACGAGAATATCTTTTCCTTTATTCTTTAAAGGAGATTTTGCTAAAATATAAAAACTATGAGAGAATATTTGTTTGTGGGAATTTTCTGTGTATTCTTCTCCTTGTAGGAGGTCATATTTATAATACAACAAAACCTAAATGGGCAAGTAAATCCATTTACAGTAGGAAATCAGGAATTAAAGTAAATCAATTACAATTATAATAGGAATTCTTGGTATGTAAGGAAAGTAAGTCAATATCCACAAGTCACGCCAACACTCCCCCTCACGTTGGTGCATAGATGTCGCCAATGCCCAACTGATCCAGTGAATTGTGGAATGCTTTACTGGAAATTGCCTTTGTCAAAATATCCGCCAATTGATCCTTGGATTTCACAAAAGGAAACTGAAACACTTTAGCCTCAAGCTTCCGTTTGATGAAGTGTCGATCCACCTCAACATGTTTAGTACGATCATGTTGAACCGGATTTTGTGCAATGGCTATAGCAGCCTTGTTGTCACAAAAGAGATTCATTGTGGATGTAGGTTTATACCCAAGTTCAGTAAGCAGCTTACTTAACCAAAGAAGTTCACAAATCCCTTTAGTCATGCCTCTGAACTCGGCTTCTGCACTTGATAAAGCTACTATATTCTGTTTCTTACTCCTCCATGTCACCAAATTACCTCCCACGAATGTGAAGTAACCCGATGTGGATTTTCTATCTGTTACATTACCTGCCCAATCTGCATCTGAATAACCATCAATATTTAGATGACCATGCTTTGAGAACATAAGTCCTTTTCCAGGTGCAGACTTCAAATATCTAAGTATCCGAAGAACTGCATTCATGTGGTCTTCACTTGGAGAGTGCATAAATTGACTGACAACACTCACCGCATAAGCAATGTCTGGTCGAGTATGTGACAAATAGATCAATCTTCCCACTAACCTTTGGTATCTTTCTTTGTTAGTTGGAACTTGATCCGGATATTCTCCAAGATGATGATTCTGAACAATAGGAGTGTCCGCAGGTTTGCAATCTAGCATTCCTATGTCCGTCAACAAGTCCAAGACATATTTCCTTTGAGAGAGAAATATGCCTTGCTGCGATCGAGCCACCTCAATTCCCAAGAAATACTTGAGTCCACCTAGATCCTTCATCTCAAACTCAGTAGCCAAATAGTCTTGTAGCTGTGGTATTTCCTGTTTATCATTCCCAGTAATAATCATATCATCAACATAGATTATTAATGCTGTTACCTTCCCTTTTCGATGTTTCAAGAACAAAGTATGATCTGAGTTGCACTGTTTGAAACCATTGTTCTTCATTGCCATGGTGAACCGTCCAAACCATGCACGTGGTGACTGTTTCAATCCATACAATGCTTTTCGTAACCTGCAAACTGTTCCACTCTGAGTAGTATTATATCCAGGAGGAATGTCCATGTACACCTCCTCCGTGAGTTCGCCATGTAGAAAAGCATTCTTTACATCAAACTGGTGTAGTGGCCAATCCAAATTAGCTGCAAGGGACAATAAGACTCTGACGGTGTTTAACTTTGCAACTGGTGCAAAAGTTTCTTCATAGTCTATACCATAGGTCTGTGTGTACCCTTTTGCCACAAGTCTTGCCTTGTATCGCTCGATAGATCCATCTGCATTATGTTTTATAGTGAATACCCATCTACATCCGATAGTCTTTTTTCCTCGTGGTATAGTCTCCAATGTCCAAGTCTGATTTTTCTCAAGAGCTTTCATCTCCTCTTTTATAGCTTGGACCCACTTGGGATCTTTCAATGCTTCAGAGACCTTGGTTGGAATATGGATAGCAGACAACTGATGCACAAAAGCCTTGAGTGGTTCAGACAGCTTCTCAGTGGATACATGATTTGCAATTGGATACTTGGATGTCTTGTCAATATCAGGTGAATAACGGTTTGGTGGCTTCCCACGATTTTGCCTGAAAGGTAATTGATATCCAATAGTTTTATCCTCTAAATGCACAAGTCTAGTAGGAGTATTTACCTCAAAGATATTCTCAGGAGATTGGTTCGTTGGTACTGTTGAATGAGAGGGGGGGTCTTCATCTTGTTGTTCTGAGTTATCTGTAAGAGTATGACTCGAATCAAAAACATCTTCGCAAGGGTTAGGCGATCGATCGTTGTTTGGCAGAGAGCATTCGCACGTGCCAGACTCGGGACGATCGATTGTTATTGTTTCTTGCCCGAGAGCAATCTGCGTGCATAGATGAATATCCTCATGTTCCAAGCTGCTCCAATTGAGCTCTTCACTCGGTATCTCCCCCTGAAGAGTAGAATTGGATGCTGGGTCATAGAAGAACATATCTGATTCTAAAAAGGTGACATCCAAAGTGACATAGGTTCGCCGGGTACGAGGGTGATAACATCGGTAGCCTTTCTGATGAGTGGCATAACCCAAAAAAACACAACGAAGCGCACATGGATCAAGTTTGCTTCGCTGATTTTTATGGAGATGAACGAAGGCCACACAGCCAAAAATGCGAGGGGTAAGCACCAAAACAGAGGGCAGAGGCCCATGTTGCGCGAGCACTTGTAGTGGAGTTTTGAAGTTCAAGACCCCAGATGGCATGCAGTTGATAAGGTGGATAGCAGTGACGACAGCATCATCCCAGTGATGACGAGGAACATGGCCACCAATGAGAAGAGCACGGGCTGTTTCAAGGAGATGACGATTCTTCCGTTCGGTAACACCATTTTGTTGTGGTGTCTGGGGGCAAGTTGTCTCATGAATAATGCCATGTGTCTGGAAGTAAGTCTGAAAATTATGATTAACAAATTCTCCACCGTTGTCAGAGCGAAGAATCTGGATTCGAGCATTGAACTGTGTTTCCATCTGTTTGTGAAAGGATTGGAACACGGAAAATACTTCATTCTTATTTTTCATCAAATAAAGCCATGTCATCCGTGTACAATCATCTATGAATGTGACAAACCAACGAATACCGGAATGAGTAGAAATAGGTGAGGGTCCCCAAACATCAGAATGAATTAAAGCAAAAGGAATAGTACTTTTATTCATACTTAAAGGATAGGATGCTCTATGACTCTTGGCTAGAATGCAAGTGTCACATTTAAAATCTGAGTCCTTAAATACAGAAAACAATTCGGGCAATAAATGTCTCATATAACCAAAAGATGGATGCCCCAAACGTCGATGCCAGAGCCAAATTTGTTGGTGCTTGTCATCAGACGGATGCTTTACACTATTGGCACGTCCCATACTGAAGTCATCCACATAGTATAGCCCCCCTCTTTTAGTACCACGCCCAATGATCTCCTTGGTGAGAATATCCTGTAGTAAACAAAAATTGGGATAAATTAGGGCACAACAATTTAGTTGTTCAGTTGCCTGACTCACAGACATTAATTTATTGGACAAAGATGGAACGAGTAGAGTATTAGAAAGGGACAGAGAAGGTGAAAGGGCAACAGTGCCGGCCCCTGTCACAGGATAGGTAACTCCATTTGCATTGACAATACTTGTGCGGCGGGGTGTAGTGGTGTGCAAAAAATCATTCGGATCAAAGGTCATATGATCAGTGGCGCCAGAATCAATTATCCAACCAGTAGTATCTCGTAGATCAGAAGTATGAAATGCATAACCACAGTTACCTGAGACATCCGGAAGCGCGGGACTATCAGGAGGATCTACCTGCGGGAACAAGGCTAATGGGGGTTCGGTAGAGACAAGAGCAGCACGGCCAGAATTACTAGCAGTTTCTCTGAGCTTGCGAGCGCGGAGGTCCTCCCACCAATCAGGATAACCATTTAGCTTAAAACAGGTGTCACGGGTATGTTTGAGGTTGCCACAGTGCGTGCAACCACTTCCATCAGTCGGAGCCTTGGGACGGGAAGGTGGGATGGTTTTAGGAAGTGGCGCACCAGCAGCAGTAGCATATGACTGGATCTGAAGGTGGGCTGCAGTAGAGGAATTATAGGGCTGTCCGGCACGAGTAGGGGGACCTGATCGAGGCGCACTCTTGGCCGTTAAGCCAGCACCAGTGGCTCGATCGGATGAACCCATCATCACTGCTTGTCGAACATCTTCACGGCGAACATAGGCATAAGCTTGGTCAACAGTAGGGAATGGAGTCATGTGAAGAACATCACTTCGGGCTTTATCAAGACGATCATCAAGGCCATCCAAAAATATGTAAACTCGATCTTCCTGCAGAATATCATTATAGCGCTTGATATCACTTTCATACTCCATCATATTTGGATGACGAAAATCAATTTCTCTCCATAAGCTTTGGAGAGTATTGTAATAGGTTTCAATGGAGCCACCAGCTTGTCGCATACGAGAGACTCGTCGTTTCAGATCATAAACCTGAGAAGTGTCAGTGCCATCATAGTAAGTTGTGGCAATTGCATCCCACACTGCTTTTGCCGTTGAAAATTGAATGAAATTGCCAATCAAGCTCTGCTCCAGAGAATTGATAAGTCATCCCTTCACAATAGAGTTCTTGGTGCGCCAGCGAGGAAATGTTGGAGCAGTCGAAGGAGGTTGCGGAAGATCTTCATTAATATATCCCAATTTGTCTTTGCCGGAGATATACAACTCTACAACTTGGGACCATAGGGCATAGTTGGTGCCATCCAACTTTATGCCAATCTGTGCAGCGGAAGCTTCATAGGTAATTGTCGTCGGAATCGTTGTCTGATTCGGGTTCAAGGTCGTCATCCGATTCGAGGTCGGGGTCGTCGTCTGAGTCGAGGTCGGGGTCGTCTTGGTAGGATCCTGATTTAGGATCAATTTCGAGGTCTGAGTCTGCATCTGCATTAGTTGAGCCACCTGGGCACTCAACTCGGCTATGGTTGGTTGAGAAGGAGAGGAGGAAGCAGTGGTGCTACCGCCATGAGGATTAGAAGAGTCATCCTCCCCCATGGTGGCGGCTAGGGTTTAGAAACTAGAGTCAGCAATCCCAAGATTCGCCGCTCTGATACCATGCTAAAATATAAAAACTATGAGAGAATATTTGTTTGTGGGAATTTTCTGTGTATTCTTCTCCTTGTAGGAGGTCATATTTATAATACAACAAAACCTAAATGGGCAAGTAAATAATAAATTCCTAAATCCATTTACAGTAGGAAATCAGGAATTAAAGTAAATCAATTACAATTATAATAGGAATTCTTGGTGTGTAAGGAAAGTAAGTCAATATCCACAAGTCACGCCAACAGATTTCACTCGGCAGCATGCAACATAAAATATTTCACAGAAGAAAACAGCTTATAACTGAAACTGAACTGCTTATATTCATTTATTAAAACAAAGAGTCCACTCACTGATAGTCCGAGCTTGCTGGACCTCTTGAAGGTCCCTTCTGCGGGTTAATTGGTGCCCGGGTGCCTGATTCAATGACCATAATATTCTATGAATACAATATAGTATTAAATTAAAAACCCTACCCTCGGCTCCTAAAAGTACGTGCGTCAATTTAAAGTTATCCCTATGCCCATAACAGCTTTCCTTCCACGTGGGATAGTTTAGCAGTATCATGGGACTCAAAAGCGCGAAAGTCCAAAAGTCAATCCGGAACCCCACGGGTCCATGACCTCATAATATGATCCGGAAGCCGCTAGAAGGTTCAATATATCTAGGACACATGTCCCGAGGGTATTGGTCTCGATCGGACGGTCGGATTAATCACGATCGTGTAATCGCATAATTTCTAAACCCTAGCCCTAGGGTTCGCGGTTTCGGAGTATCCGGGACTCCGATTCACGATCCGTCAAATCCTACACGTTTCTGATATTGTCTAGAGTAACATATCTAAAATTGGTTACGATCCAACGGCTCAACAGTATTGACCCCAATAATCGCATTATATGGAAAATCGGTTCGAGGCTCAAACGGTATCCAAATTGCGATCCGCGAATTCCTACGCGCTCGTGACAACCTAAGGATCGCATCAAGACACAGTACCACTGTACTACCCTCGCCCACGCGCCGCCGCATGCGCCGGCAGCGATGGGTGTCCAAAGCGATTACGCATCGCCGGAAAATCTCAAAACCACGGCTTCAAACTCCCACCCTAGGTATAACACCATATTTGGAACCACTTTTGTTCTTGGACCTTCCCCAAAAACTGACCGGAAGTGGCCGAACAAGGAGGCCGAAAACCGGCCGAATTCCAAAGTACAAACTTAGCTATCTACGGTCAAAATCGATGCAAACCTACCCAACCATCAGCTAGAGCATGGAAAATAGGTAGAAATCCAACCCTTACTCGACAAATTTGGAGGAGAATTGAAGGATAACGAACGGGTTGAAGTTTTGACAAAACCGACGGAATTCTGTAGTTTCCGGCGACTGGCGAGCGGCGAGCGGCAGGAGTGAGCTGAGGCGTGATGGCGGGGTCAGGCCGTCAGGTTGGTGCCAGTGTTGTGGCTCGTGGTGGCCGGTGGTGGCGGTTTTGGAATTTGGAGGGTGACGGACGGGAGAAAAAAATAACAGAGAGGGAGGAGAGCACGCGGGGGGAGAGAGAGAGAGAGAGAGAGAGAGAGAGAGAGAGAGAGAGAGAGAGAGAGAGAGAGAGAGAGAGAGAGAGAGATGAGGTTTTGAAATAAAAATCTGATTTTTCCTAATTATCATTTTGCCCCTTATGATATTTTAATCGTATTTTCTTCGTTAAAAATCCGATTCGAGTCCACTTTGTGTCTATGAACTCATTTCGTCGTGCTCTACGCAACGGTGTATGTAGAATGGTCAAATCCCTTTTTGGTCAAAAAGTAAACTTTTCGTTAATAAATTATTCCAAGGGAAAAATTGTCTTCCTCATAATAAAATACTAATTAAATATGAATTTTACGTTTCGGTCATTACAACCTACCCCCCTTATAAAAATTTCGTCCTCGAAATTTTCGCACCTGTCACTCAAAGAGGTGAAGGTACTGCTCCTGCATTTGGTCTTCGGGTTCCCATGTAGCCTCTTCTACCGTATGACTCCTCCATAAGACCTTCACAAGTGGAATCTCTCTCGATCGCAACACTTGCGTCTTCCAATCCAAAATCTGAACTGGTTGCTCCACATAAGTGAAATCAGCCTCTAACTCTACTGGTTGCTCCTCTAACACATGGGAAGGATCGGAAATATACTTCCGAAGCATGGAGATATCGAAAACATCAGGCAATCGTGATAGACCCGTAGGCAAAGCAAGCCTGTAAGCTACTGGACCCACACGCTCTATAATCTCATAGGGTCCGATATAGCGAGGACTTAGTTTTCCCCGCTTCCCAAATCTCACTACGCCTTTCCAAGGTGATAATTTCACAAATACCCAGTCTCCAACTTCAAACTGAAGATCCTTTCTTCTATTGTCCGCATAGCTCTTTTGTCGGTCCTAGGCTGTTTTGAGTCGTTCTCTAATGATTTGCACTTGTTTCTTGGTCAGTTCAACATCCTCATATACGACCAATCTGTGTTCACCCACTTTATCCCAACCATCAGTTAGAGCATGGAAAATAGGTAGAAATCCATACCTTACTCGACAAATTTGAAGGAGAATTGAAGGAGAACGAACGGGTTGAAGTTTTGACAAAACCGACGAAATTCTGCAGTTTTCGGCGACTGGCGAGCGGTGAGAGGTGGGAGTGAGCTGAGGCGTGACGGCAAGGTCAGGCCGGTCAGGTTGGTGCCGGTGTTGTGGCTCATGGTGGCCGATGGTGGAGGTTCTGGAATTTGGAGGGCGACGGACGGGAGAAAAAAAACAGAGAGGGAGGAGAGCGCGCGGGGAGAGAGAGAGAGAGAGAGATGATGTTAGAGAGAGAGAGAGAGAGATGAGGTTTTGTAATAAAAATCTGATTTTTCCTAATTACCATTTTGCCCCTCATGATATTTTAATCGTATTTTCTTCGTTAAAACTCCGATTCTAGTCCACTTCGTGTCTATGAACTCATTTCGTCGTGCTCTACGCAACGGTGTATGTAGAATGGTCAAATCCCTTTTCGGTCAAAAAGTCAACTTTTCGTTAATAAATTATTCCAAGGGCAAAATTATCTTTCCTCATAATAAATTACTAATTAAATATGAATTTTAGGTTTGGGTCATTACAGAGCAAGCCTCAATCCTTCATGCTGGGAACGTCTCATTTTTCCAGACATTAAAATTAGCTATTCCATTTTGTTTTTGAGTAATGGTGGTAAAACATTACAATGGTTTCATGACCCCAAGCTAGAAAGATTTATCCACCAATATCAAATTGATGAGAGTCATTTCTCGACCACTGCGTTTATTAAGTTTGTCGTCAATTGTAGCAATGGACATGCTACTGCTCTCAGTCTACCTCCATGTGCTTCAGAAACAGACTTGAAATATGTTTCAGATGTGTAAGTTTCTCCTCCAGTATTTCAGCATTTATGTTAATTTTCTTTTTGAATGTTCGGTTGGGTTTTAATTTGCTCCCCACACATATAATTGGTTCATGGTAAAATGTTTGTTTTTGCAGGTGTGGTGACCTCAAGGCTGTTGGATTGCCTGGGGATTTAGTTAACGACAAATCAGGTGTAATAACAGAGCTGATTGGTAAGTGGAAACGTTTGGAGTGGTTGATGTTGGGAAGCAGCTATGATTTGGTGAAAATCCTCTCACAGATCAGCATTCACTGCAAAGACTTTTGGGGCTTACGTGTGTCTAATGCTGATATTTTTAATGATGAGGCTATTGCAATTGTCAACTTCCTGCCTAAGATTAAGCCTTTGATCTTGAGGAAGGCTGAAATTGATCGGGATGCTCTTATGAAGTTACTGCAAGGTTGCACGGAGCTTCGGGTTCTGGATGTCAGTGATTGTATTGGTTTTAGTGAGGATGATGGGGAACTTTTAAAGCTTCCTTCTCATATTACTAATTTCAGCTGCAAGGGCTCTAACGATGATGATTTCTATGAGGAAGACAGGAATATTTCTTATTTTCGAATCGGGTCGTGACAAACCTCCACTAGAGCAAGCAAGTTTCTTTGTAAAAGCTGTAGAATAAATATTATATTATAAAAAAAATGTTGGGATCTCCTTTTTTTCCCCACCACTTCTTCTCTCTTTTTGGACGACTTCTTCTTCTTTTTTCCTTTCTCTCTCTTCTTCCTCACTCAGTTTCTATTCTGTCACAGCTTTTTCATCTTCTTCTTCCTCCCTCTCTTATTCATCTCTTTCTTATTTGTATGGTAGTCCAAAAAGAACAAAATCGTACCAGCTGTTTTTACAAAGGGAATAAATAAGCTGGAGCTGTGGAGGTGGAGGGGCAAGCTGCGAAGTCGTCGAACTCAGATCCCGTAGGCTCCGTTCAGTATTCTCGCAACCTCCATCTCAGTTCCTTCGCAGCCACCGGTTAATCTCCAAAACCGAGAAAACCAAACCTTTTGCTGGTTAACCGAGACACCGGTTAACCGGAGTTGGTGGTTCGGCTCTGATGTCAAAAATCTTTCCACCGAAAGCTACGGTTCGGCGTATGATTTTGGGTAAAATCCGAACCAAACCAAACCTTGCTCAGCCTTAATCCAAACTGTCTATTTTGTAGATATTCATTAAAAGATCATCTCTACAAAAAAAATCACTTGACACTACTACATTTTACTCTTTGCGCGACGAAGAACAGAACGTCGCGCAAAGTGTCATTTAGTCGCACTAATTTCAGCGCGACAAAAAATTCGTGGCGCATATTTCGTCGCGCGAAGATCGTAAAGAAAGCCTTTGCGCGACGAGGTACAACCTTTCGTCGCGCAAAACTGTGCGACGGGTAAACCATCGTTGCACCAACAGTGTGGAGACGAAACAACTATTCGTCGCATAAATATTTGCGCGACGATAAATTATTCGGCGCACTTATATTTGCGCGACGACAGGAATAGCGCGACGAAACATATTGCGTCGCGCAAAACATGTTCGCGAGACGTATATGTTCGTCGCAGAACAATTCGCGCGATGAGAAAGTTTTCGTCGCTCATATATTTGCGCGACGAAAACCTCTGTCGTCGCGCAAATATTTGCACGACAAAATGTTTCGTCACGCAAAACGTGTTTGCGAGACGTATGTATTCGTCGCTCAGGAATTAAAAGTGATAAAAAAGTTGATTTTTTTTTGTTACATGTTGGTTTGCGCGACGAAATGTTTTCCGTCGCGCAAAAATAATATTACAATTTTTTTTTAATTTTTTTTTAATTTAAATAAAATTGGTTTCTTTTTATTGATTAAACAATGAAATTGCAATAAAAATAAATTAGAATAAAATTTTGTTATAAAATAAAATAAATGTATTACAAATAAAATAAATGTTTATGATGAAAATAAATACACTAATCAAATAATGAAGCAAAATCAACCGGGTCGTCGCCAGTATGCGGCTCGGAGGTCTGGGCGTCCACCGGGGCTGTGGTCTAGGCGTCCACCGGGGCTGTGGTTTGGTGGACATGCTCGGGGTGGAAGGGCTGGGAGGTCGATGCACGAAACTGCGGGATCGGAAAGCCGCTCTCTGCGAGGGACTGTAGAATCACCGACATCTGACCCTGAAGCTCGGCCACCTGTGCTGTCAAAGCAGTCACCTGACTGTTTGACTGCGCCGATGAACGAGGTCTAGGTTCCCTCCGCCTGGCATTCCCTATCCCTCGACAATATGTCCCCGGCCTCCTCCCGAGAGTCCGATCCAACGTCTCCGTCAAGATCTGAAATCCAGCATCCGGTGGAGGAGCCACAGACTCGAGCGGAGTCTCAGGAGGAAGCTGGGAGGCGGACTCCTGAAGAACCAACTGGCTCCTCTCCACCATCGTCGTCTGTTGAACATAACATAAAATACAAATTAAAACATGCATATAAATTGAATGCGTAACATAAGAATTAAAATTAAATAATACTTACATGAAGGGACTCGGCCAACTCATTCCCGGGTCGAACATAAATGTCACCAAAGACGTCGATCTCTGGGAACTTGGACCCCTCCTAAATTGAACAAGAGAAGAAAAATATTAGTATGAAAAAAATAAATTAATAAAAATGACATTAAAAATAAAATATAAATTATGTGATTATTACCCGTCGCCGTGCATCCATCCTATACGAAAACGGCCTGGAGCCGGAATGGTGGAGAAGGGTCTTCTTCTTCCTATTACCCTTATTCACTTGGGCTTTATTCTGTTATACAAAAAATAAAACGTATTAGTTAAAATATAACAAATTAAATAATAATGAAATAAAAAAAATGAAATAAACATTAATAAGAAATAAGTAATAATTAAACAAATATGATTAAAAAAATACCATATATTCGGGCGCTTGAAAATGAGCGCAGAGCCACTCCCAACTATCCTCCCGCCCCTCAAGCTCCTTCGGGCAACCTTCTTGAAGAGCGACTTGCGGATCATCAAAGGCCTGAAAATGATGGTGCAAGTCGCTCTTCCACTGCTTGTACCTCTCAGCGAAGAGTCTGTTGACGTACGCCAACGACTCTTCGTCGAGATCCTCCAAGTTATAGTTCGTCTGCAATCAATTAATTAGATACGTTAAGTAATAGAAATATACACAATTTTAAATAAACATAATAAAAATGTAAGGTACATACCGACAACTGGCCGCGAACCTCCACCTGTATTTCGTCAGGAATGACCCTCCAAGACTTCCATTGCATCGGGCAATGGGTCCGCACGACGTGGCCAATGTCATGGGCCAAGGAGCTATGCAACTCCGCCGTGGGTGCAGCCCGATGGCGCTCGTCCTATCCGATGCTGATACGACTGTTGGTCACCCGGGTGACCTTCGCCGTCTTCAGCTGACGACACGGCCCTCGGGTGTTCTTCTTCGCTGTAAAGAAATAAGATATTAATGTTAAATAAACAACATTGTCAAATTTCAATATAAAATTAACAATAAAAAATGGTAGTTATACCTGGCTGTGATCCCGAGGCACCAGTACCCTCGGTCGATGTCGTCTCGGTGGTGTCGGCAGGCCGGTGCAGCCGCCTTGCACTAGCTGGCTGCGCGACGGATGACGCAGATGACACTGGCGCCTGGGAGGCCCCGGGACCAACCAGCACGTGCTCCATCAAAGCTGGAGCTGTGGCAGCAGATGCCGACTGAGCCGGGGGATCCGAACTCGGTGCAGTCGTCATCGACCTACCACGTCTAATCAAGTCTGACATCTGCACATATAATTTTATTAAGAATTTAAACTAATTAATTAAAAGCATAGCATGACCTGGGGTTTGGAATTTCGGAGTATCCGGGACTCCAATCAACAATCGGTCGAATCCTAAACGATCCTAGAAACACAAAGGTACAACTACGTGAGTTTGAGTTCGATCCAACGGTAAAAAAACATATCAAACCTGGAAATCGCAGAATAGGCGAAATCCGATCAATACTCAAACGGTAACCAAATTCAAATCCGAGCAAACCTACGCGCTCGTGACAAACAGGGGATTGCTCTGGGACACAATGCCCCACTGCCACAGCATCCCAGGCGCCACCACACGTGCCGACAGTGCGTGGGTGTCCAAAGCAATAACATTCGACGGAAAATTCTAAAAACTAACGGCCAGGGTTCCTACCCTAGGTTGAAAACATTAATTGGAGCCACTTTTGTTCTCGGACCTACCCCGAAAAATGGCCGGAAGTGGCCGGATTTGAAATTCCCAAACCGGCCAAAACCTAGGGTTTTAATTCCTATTTCCTATAGCGAAAATTCAACAAATCCTAACCAACCATCAGCTAGAGCACAAAAAATAGTCGATAAATCATACCTCAGGCGTTGGAAATGGTGGCCGGAGGAGAGAGAAATCGCCGGCGAAGAATCGGGAAAAAAAATGCACCCTCGACGGCGGGCTCGACGGCGAAGGCAGGGGAGGCTACGGCAGGAGCGGCGGTGGCTGAGGTGACGGTGGAGAGAGAGGGCTGAGGTGACGGCAGAGAGAGAGGCAAACAGAGGAAAAAACCAAAAATGGGGAAGAAGGAGGCATTGCGGCGTTTCTGCAAAGTTTTACGACTTTGCGTGACGAAGGACATCATCCATCGCGCAAAATGCTATTATTGAATCTTGCGCGACGAAATATCCGTCGCGCAAGGTCTCCCAGAACGCCAAATTTTGAATGGGGATTAGGGTATGTGACTTTTGCGCGACGAACAACACTGAGTTCGTTGCGCAAAAGGCTGTCGTTCCGCCAAATTTTTGAGATTTAGGGTTTAGCGGGAGGCTGAAACTGAAAGGTTTGTGCTTTTGCATGACGAAGAGAGTAAACGCCCACGGGAAAAATTATATTCGTCGCGCAAAACGCTGGCATCCCGCCAAATTTTTGGGATTTAGGGTTTAGCGGGAAATGAAAGTTTGTGCTTTTGCGCGACGAATAGAGTAAACGTCGCGCAAGGGTAACCTTGCGAGACGGGAAAAATTTTATTCGTCGCGCAAAACGCTGTCGTTCCGCCAAATTTTTGGGATTTAGGGTTTAGCTGGAAATGAAGGGAGTGTGGATTTTGCGCGACGAAGATAATCGTCGCGCAAAGGGGATGGAGGTGTGAAAACTGTCGTCCAGATTGTGCGACGAACGAAGGAATTATCCGTCGCGCAATCTATTTCACTTTCACTTTGCGCGACGCAAACCGTTGTTCGTCGCGCAAGTTCAAGATTTTTATTGAAATTTTCACTAAGTGTTCAAAGGGGATGGAGGTGTGAAAACTGTCGTCCAGATTGCGCGACGAACAAGGAAATTATCCGTCGCGCATTCTATTTCACTTTCACTTTGCGCGACGCAGACCGTTGTTCGTCGCGCAAGTTCAAGATTTTTATTGAAATTTTCACTAAGTGTTCAAAGGGGATGGAGGTGTGAAAACTGTCGCCCAGATTGCGCGACGAACACGGGATGTTGTCCGTCGCGCAATCTATTTCACTTTCACTTTGCGCGACGATTATATAGATGCGTCGCGCAAAACCTAGACTCTAAACCCTTGTAAACCCTAAACCCTAAGCCCTAAACCCTAAACCCTAAAATAGTTTCAATGATCCAACCGGCAAACTTATTTTTTGATACTTGGAGATCATATACGCCAAAAATTAAAAAGACCAAACATTCAGATATCAGGGAACGGGACTAAATATTTCGACGGTTATAAATGAAAAGTCATGATTGAACGGTTATTTTAACTCCGATTTTGATCATTTTTTACAGCAACATTTGTTGACCCTATATGAATACAATGACTGAATTTGATCTTCACTTTCAGATTTTTACACTAGGGGATACCACATAAACGTTAAGTTACATTTTCACAAATGTATGAACAAATTTTAGGGTTTTTGGTGAATATATGATTTTGATAGCACACGCAGTCTACGAAACAAGTTTCAGTCATCCAGCCGTCAAACCTTTTTTTTTAGACTTCGAGATCATAGACAGCAAAAATCGGACAAAAAAAACATTTAGAGATTAAGTAACGGGGTAAAACTTTTCGACGGTTCTAAATAAACAGTGATGATTGAACGGTTATTTTAACTCCGATGTTGATGATTTTTTGCAGCTACAGTCCTACACTCCATATGAATACAATGAACTATTTCGATCGCCAATTTTAAATATATATGTGTGTATATATTATACTATAATGTTACCTAATATATATTTGCGCGACGAAGGGCTCATTATCGTCGCGCAAAAATTCCATACGCGAAGCATATGTATTCGTCGCGATGACTATGCGCGACGAGTTATATTCGTCGCGCAAAATTTACGCGACGCTTATTTATGCGTCGCGTATGGTATGTTTGCGCGACGATAATGAGCCCTTCGTCGCGCAAGGATTTGGCGCCATAAATCCTCATTTAATTCAAATTGTGTATGCTTTGTATTTTTTGGAAAGGTTTTGTATTCATCATTTTTTATGCTTTGTATTTTTTGGAAAGGCTTTGTATTTCTAAATCAAGCTTTTGATTTTGAACACATCTCTCAATCAAGCTTTTGAGTTAATTCAGCCATGGCTTCTCTTCATGACACTCCAACATCTTCAGCTCCCATACCCCACTTCTTCAAGATCATTCTAGATGACACTTCTAAAAACATCAGAATTGTAAGCATCTCTCTCTCTCTCTCTCTCTCTCTCTCTCTCTCTCTCTATGCTAAGAATGTTTTCTGATTATTGAAATATTCATTTCTTTTGTTATTTTTATTGAAGCTTTAACTTGTTCTGTTCCGCAGAAAATTACAATGAAGTTTGTGATGAAATATGGAGAATGAATACACAACTACATATGGACAACTACATATATTCAAAGATTTGTATTACACAAAATGAATACAGTAACATAATAAATTTACAAATAAATTCATTATTCATCATCTGAACTATAATAACTTTCGTTATCGTCGCTATCATCACTCTCGGTCTCCCAATCTTCTTCCTCCTCCTCCTCTATAACTGCATCATCGGTGTTGCTAGGTCCCACTGCAACATCGTATCGGGGAAGATCACCGAGGTCAATTGTAATTGACTGAATCAGTATTTCGACTGAAGACACTCCTTCTATTTGAAACGGTTCTTGTATAACATTTGTATCTCGAAGTGTTTCCGCATCATTTTCCATTGAAGATTCTAAACGTTGGTCAGCCACATTGTCGACGTCGTTGTCACTTGGGTCTAGTTCTGGTATATCATACACGTTCCTATGATCCATCTTCTGCACAACTTTCCACATGTTCCCGGCTTTAGGGTCATCTAGATACACAATTTGGGACGCCATGTTTGCCAAAATGTACGGGTCGTCAGCATACCAAGTTCTGTTAATGTTCACAGATAGTACTCCATGGTCGATTTTAATACTTCCCGCCCTATTTGGGTTGGTATCGAACCATCGACACTTAAACATGATGACTTGGTATCGATCTTTGTAAAGCAATTGCACGACAGTTGTCAGTTTGCCATAGAAATCAATGTCCGTACTTTCGCCTCCACCTGGGACATGGACACCGCTGTTTTGCATACACAACTTGTCATCTCGTGCGGCCCCCAAAAATTTGACGCCATTAACATTACAACCCGAGAACAATTCAGTGCGAATTGGGCCGAACGCCAAGTTATATAACTCATCACTGTAAGTGGGGGAATTCGATGATTTCAATTTATTCACCTAATAGTATACAAAACCATTTACATGTTAGTCTGACAAAATTAAATACGACAATTTATATTTGTCAATTACAAAACACTTATAACTTACAGAATCCAAAAACCATTGTGGAAATAATTCACGGTGTTTCCGGGCAACCAAATGTGATGAATGTTCTCGCTTCATCATCTGTTCATGCTCATCTAAGTAGGCCATTATCTCATCACAATTGTTCAGTACGAACCAATGCGCTACCTCCATGTCATTTCTAGAAAACGACTCTCCTCGTCCAGGATCTCCAAATGGTCGTGCGCTTTGGGCAAAAACAGAAAGTTTTTCATTTCTCATACCTCCGTCATTATTGCGTTGAGGACGATTGAAAACCGTCTCCACATCTTTTAAATACATTCCACAGAAAGTAAGCGACTCATATTGAACCCAAGCCTCTATAATTGATCCTTCGGGCTTTGCCCTGTTGCGTACACTTTTTTTCAGCTCTCCGAGAAGCCTGCCAAAATAAAACGATATGATACAAATTAGCAAACTGTCGATAATGATGCATACACAAATGATAAAGATTATATACCTTTCTATTGGATACATCCAGCGATAGTTGACAGGACTAGCAAGCAATGCCTCTTCTGGCAAGTGAACCATCACGTGCATCATACTTGTAAAGAAAGCTGGAGGAAATATCATCTCAAACTTGCATAGGACTTGGACAATGTCATGGCGCAACTGAAACATGTCTGTCCTTCGCAATGTTTTTGCCGTCAGTTGGGAAAAAAATCTGGATAACAACATGATTGGCTTCACCACATCTTCCGGCAGTAGGTGTCGAATACCCACAGGAAGTAGGCGTTGCATGAACACATGGCAGTCATGGCTCTTAAGTCCAGTAAATTTACTCCCATCGACATTCACGCAACGTGCGATATTAGAAGCATACCCATCGGGAAATTTGACAGACGATACAAACTTTAGAAACTCCTTTTTGTCATTCGGTTTCATAGAAAAGAATGCAAGATCCCTTCTAGCTTTATCACTGTCCCTATTCATCCATAAACCCCTTCGTATGCCCATTCTTTCCAAATCAAGACGAGCTTTGATCGTGTCCTTCGTCTTCCCCTCGATATCTAGAATCGTGCCCACCAATGTGTCGAATACATTTTTCTCAACATGCATCACATCTATATTGTGCCTAAATTTCAGTTTCGACCAATATGGGAGCTCAAAAAACATAGGCTTGTGCGTCCAGTTCAAATGTGTAGAAGGTCTGGTCCGACTAACTGTTTTCCCGAACGGAGCAAAATCCAAACGGTTCAGCTGTTCCAAGATCTCATCACCGGACCATTCTCTAGGTCTGAGGCGACGCTCTGTGTTCCCGTCGAACTCTTTATCTTTTTCTCGCCACTCGTGGTCCCATGGCAACCATCTCCGATGACCAAGGTAACAAACTTTTCCCGCGTGCCAACCAGAAGTTACATCTTCCTTGCATACAGGACATGCCATATAACCCTTTGTGCTCCACCCAGAAACCATTGCATATGCTGGAAAATCATTCACAGTCCACATAACTGCTGCTCGCAAAGTGAACATCCTCCCAGTTGATTTATCGTACGTGCGAACACCGTTTGTCCATAAATCCTTCAGCTCATCAACTAGAGGCCTTAAGTACACATCAATTGACCTGCCAGGATCCTCAGTTATCAAAACAGTCATCATCATGTATTCTTTTTTCAAGCATTTCCAAGGTGGCAAATTATATGGGAATGCGAAAATCGGCCAAGTGCTGTGGTGTTGGTTTAAAACCCCATACGGATTGAATCCGTCAGTGGCAAGTCCCAATCTTACATTTCGGGGATCAGCAGCAAACTCGGGGAACGTTCGATCGAACTCTTTCCATGCCTCCCCATCTGCAGGATGCCGCATCACATCATCGTCTACCCATTTTTCCTTATGCCATCTCATGTCTGTGGCAGTATGCGTCGACATATACAATCGCTGCAACCTAGGTTTAAGGGGCAGATAACGCATGACTTTTTGTGGTATCTTAGTCGTTCTATTCTGGGATGTCATTTTGAACCTCGACTCATTGCATATAGGGCATGTATCCAACGTTTCATGCTCTTTGTAGAATAACATGCAATTGTTTTTGCAAGCGTGAATTTTTTCATAACCCAATCCAAGACCATGCAACACCTTCTGTGCATGTTTATGGTCTTTCGGCAAACAATTGTCCGTCGGAAGCATTCTCTTGAAAACCCCCAAAAAATAATCGAAACACAAGTTCGACATACGATACTTTATTTTTCCGTGCATTAGCTCCACAATGGCAGTGAGAACGGAAAAGCTCTCGCACCCCGGGTATAACTCTTGGTTGGCATTTTTTAACAGTTTTTCATACTGTTCAAACTCCACACTGTCTATTGGTGTAGGCACGTCATCTTCCCCTTCCTGATTGATGTTGGTCGATGCGAATGGAAAAGCATCCTGTATAATACCCATGACTTGATCATTAGGATCCACAATAGGTTCAACATTGTCCACTCTTGGGGCATTTGAAGACGAAGCATGGTCTACTTGTTCGCCGTGAAAGTTTCAAATGCTATATGTTTCAATCATTCCATTCCTTACTAAATGAAATCCAACATTTTCAATTGTCTCCCACAACGTGTTGTTACACCTCCTACAAGGACAACGGATTCTAGTTGCACCCGGGTTGTGTCTACGTGCAAACTCAAGAAAATCCTCGATTCCATCCAAGTATTCGTCTGCGCATCTATTCGGGTTCTGTATCCACCTTCTGCTCATAATTCCTGAAACCACAATCATGACACAACAATCACAACAACTTCATACGAAGTTATAATGTCACCTTATGCCTCCGGTAAAGGCCCTATCCCATTCGGGAATGCATAGTCCTGTCACATAACCTACGGCTACATGAGATTAGATTTCGACGTGGATTAATTTCGGCAGCATCTCGACACAGTTCTTGAAGTGGGCATAGGTATAAATACCTACGTACCACCCGAAGAACGTACCGAGATGACACCGAAATCTCCACAATCGAAACCTAATCCTGTAGCTGAAGATTATGTGACAACACTATGCATTACCAAACTGTCCAAATAATGGGACAATTCAAGAATTAATTGGACCGCAGTCATGCATTACGCATCCATGCACGAAATCCAACTAATCTCGAACGGGAAACTACGTGTTACTAAACATAAAAATAAAAGTACGAAGTTAATTTCAATTAACTTCGTACATCACAACATTATACACATATAACTTCACAAAAAAATTACAAACATAACAAACAAACTTTTACAATAACATACCTTCTCAATCGTTCTCCACCAATCACCAATCACAAATATCCCTAACGATAACAAAATTAATAGCGTTACTACGAATTTACATTAATACATTTAAACTAACGACAAAAAATACATACCCAATGAACGTTCTGAATTCACAGCAGAACAACGGCAGGGAGAGTGAGAGAGAGGCAGAATGCAATTTCTGCATTCTGCCTCTGCAATGGCAGATACTAATATGAAGAAGAAGGACTTTGCGCGACGAACAACCACAATCCGTCACGCAAAATGCCGTCGTGAAAACTCACTTTTCTGTCGCACAAAACAACATTTCCGTCGCGCAATTACCTGTCGACATCTGCTTTTTTGCGCGACGAATAACATTATTCGTCGCACAAAATTTCGTCGCGCAAATAATATTATTCGTCGCGCAAGGTTTAAATTACGTCGCGCAAATTATTTATTTCGTCGCGCAAGGCGTTACACTTTACGCGACGAAAATAATTCCGTCACGCAAAAAAAGTTTTATCCACCCTGCATTTTGCCGCCAAATATAAGTGTCCCTCGTTTTCTTACGCGACGGTACATATTTCCGTCGCGCTAAGTTGTCTTCTGGGACGAAAACTTTCGTCGCGCAAAGTTTTTTACCGCAAAAAAAATTAGACAATTTTCTGTCCATCTTTACGCGACGAATTTTTTGGATTGTCGCGCAATATTGTCATGCGCGACGATCATTGTCGTCGCGCAAGATTCTGGCACCAAAAAAAAAAACCGGGGTTTTTTCCCCGACCTTTGCGCGACGAAATTAATTTTGGTCGCGCATAGATTGTTTGCGCGACGAAACTGTTTCGTCGCGCTAGAGTTCTGTTGTTTGCGCTACGATATTTTTTTTTCGTCGCAATAGTGAAGTTTGCGCGACGAAAACATGTTCGTCGCGCAAACGTCCGTCGCGTAAATAGTAAATCGTAGTAGTGTGAATCTGATATCATTTGACTACTCAATTAAATTATTAAAATATTCATACCTACTTTCTTGAAGCACCATGTTCGTTGATTTCGTAGGACTACATTCGATGTATAATTAGTTTCCGATTTTCCTAATTATTTGCAAGGATGTTCTATGAATGATGACTTTAAAAATATATGGTTTCGATTGTTGAAAAAATTTGAAGGGTATCCAAAGGGTGTCTTAAAATAAAATTATTTAAGAGATCCCTCAAGGAACTATATATATACCATTATAGAATACTACGTCAGTACGGTCAAGTGGTACATTTTATACATGTTTTTTTATAAATAAAATAAAATAGAAACTTCATTAGATAAACTTCAACAGTACAATCGAAGACATCAACAAGACATCTAAAATACCAATTCCAAGAGGGCAACAAACCAACATGCTAAAAACACAAATAAATCGGACAAAAGCCACACTAAAACTACTAGCACACATCACCACAATTAGCCATAAGTCCAAACACAGCCCACAAACCCAACATAACCAAAACCCTAAAATAACCCATGAGCCTAAATGAATACTACCACCACTTGAAGAAGCGTCGTCGCGACCACACCCACCACCACATCCGTAATAGATTTGGAGAAAATATGATTTCCAACGATCCACCTGGGCATAAGAGCAAACAAATAAATGAAAACAACAACTTGCCAAAGAACAATTGGATATAACTTATTATTATTATGATTATTATTATTATTATCATTATTATTATTATTATTATTATTATTATTATTATTATTATCCCTATTATTATTATTATTATTATTATTACTATTATTACTATTATCACTATTATTACTATGCCTACTTCGTTTGTTTATACCCTTGGAAATCCTCTAATTACTTGGGGGCAAAGCAACCTCTCGTTTTTTTCCAGACATTGCAAAAAGAAAAGGGTAAAGAAAAAGGAGAAAAACGATTGGGTCTAGCTGTCTCTCATTAAGAAAAAGTTCATATCACTCTGAAGAGGCGAGCATGGCTGTGCTTTCTTGCCTTTTATAATCTGGGAGTTCTATTTACAGTCCATTTGCATTGCATGTGTGTATATCTCAACAGAAACTCTTTGAGTTAAGGTCATTTTCGTATCTCATTTTCTCTTTAATTTTTTTATTTATTTAAAGCAGATTAGTAGTCAGTGGCGGATTCAGGATCCGTAATCCAAGGGGTCATAGTGTAAATGTTTCAAAAAAATATTTTAGAGAGTTTTTCATTTTTCTTATCTATTATTTCAAGAGCTGTTGTTGCTTTGTTTTTCTAAAAAAATTAAAATAAAAATCACAAGTAAATGCAATACAATACAATACAAAACAAATTAACACTATTTGAATTTAAAATTTTATCATGCAAAGATTAGATTAGAAGTTTTAAATTCCTCAATTATTGTTGCATTATCGAATTAAAACATTACTTAAATATTTATATATTTCTATATATTTATATTGATTGTTAACATAGTTTTTTTGTTTGTTAGATAATCTTCTATTATATTATATTGGCCCATAGGATAAAGTTTATAAATAATTCACCCATTACCATGAAGCCAAACCTCATAAAACCGATAAAACCAAAACTAGCCCATTAAACCCATCGACAATGACGAGGCAGCCTAATGTTGAACACTAAACCCACCGTTTCACTAAAGGAGGCTCATCACAAAACGGTGTGTTTCGTTTATAAGGGCACCGAGACAACCCAGACATCATCTTCCTTGCCAGGCACACACAGTGCCTCCTCTGCAACTCCGAAAACCTTATTAAAGGAGGCTTCGCTACCCTATCAATAACAAAGCTCTGGTGCGTTCGGTCTCTGCTTCATGGAACAGAGCCATCACAGACTCAAAGACAAGCTGGGACTTTCATCGAGCACCTGGTGTGCACACAAGAGGTCGCTCCGCAGCTGTCCAAGGGGTCGTCCATGGAGTCCACAACCAAATTTCAGGCATTCCAAGGGGTCGTCCCAACGTGCGTCCGCCTCTGTTAGTAGTGGTCTGGTCTTTGCATCTATAGCTTTATTAAATTTTAATTTCATTTCTTTCAGATGGATGAAAGAAGATGGGAAGACTTAAACATAGACTGTATGGTGAATATTTTGGGAAGAGTTGGTATGGAGTCGCTGCTTTTGGATGTGCCTTTCGTATGCAAGTCGTGGTACAGAGCAAGCCTCAATCCTTCATGCTGGGAACGTCTCATTTTTCCAGACGTTAAAAGTAGCTATTGGAATTGGAGTATTATTTTATAGCTGAAAATTGGGTTGATGACCCCTTGCTACAAAGATTTGTCCACCAATATCAAATTGATGCGAGTCACTTCTCGACCACTGCGTTTATTAAGTTCGTCGTCAATCGTAGCAAAGGACATGCTACTGCTCTCAGGCTACCTCCATATGCTTCAGAAACAGACTTGAAATATGTTTCAGATGTGTAAGTTTCTCCTCCAGTATTTCAGCATTTATGTTAATTTTGTTTTTGAATGTTCAATTGGGTTTTAATTTGCTCCCCCCGCATATAATTGGGTCATCGTGTTTGTTTTTGCAGGTGTGGTGACCTCAAGAGTGTTGGATTTCCTGCGGATTTAGTTTACGACAAATCAGGTGTAATAACAGAGCTGATTGGTAAGTGGAAACGTTTGGAGTGGTTGACGTTGGGAAGCAGCTATGATTTGGTGAAAATCCTCTCACAGATCAGCATTCACTGCAAAGATTTTTGGGGCTTACGTGTGTCTAATTCTAATATTTTTAACGATGAGGCTATTGCAATTGTCAACTTCCTGCCTAAGATTAAGCATTTGATCTTGAGGGATGCACATATTGATCGGGATGCTCTTATGAAGTTACTGCAAGGTTGCACGGAGCTTCAGGTTCTGGATGTCCGTGATTGTATTGGTTTTAGTGAGGATGATGGGGAAATTTTAAAGCTTGCTTCTCATATTACTAATTTCAGCTGCAAGGGCTCTAGAGAGTATGATTATGATGATGATGGTTTCTATGAAGGAGGCAGTTTTTTGTTTGACGATGTGGTATATGATGGATATTATTCTGATTAGGCGTGCCGGACTGAATTTTCTTTGGAGAGTTTACTCTTGTTAACCTTGTGTTTCTCCTTTTACTTTCATTTATTTTCATATTACTCCATTTACTTAAGTTTACAATGTAAATAAGGAAATACCCCCCATTTGGATTCAAATAAAAATACTAGAAAATCAAATTATCACCAAATCAAATTTTCACTCTTGCACTCCTTTTAAGAAACTTTTTTGAACCGTTGGATGTACTCACTCTTGCACTCCTTTTAAGAAACTTTTTTGAACCGTTGGATCCGTTGGATGTTACATCCAACGGTAGGTGACCACAGTCTCTTGGACCTTGTGGTCCAAGAGATCGGGGCTGCTATAGATAAACCCTACACTATTTAATTTCTACAAACAAACCAAAAAAAAAAATAACCCAAAAAATGACAGCTGGTCTTATTGAATTTAATTTTGATTATTAAATTACTTTGACGCCCTATTGAGTGTTTTGAGTTTTTTTATGAGGTTTTGGGGTTGTGCTTGTTTTAAGGAATCGATGACAGTTTTGTAATTTATAAGAAGTTAAAAGCCTCTTTGTTATGTTGTAAATGGGCTTTGAGTGTGTTTTCAAAGTCCATTTCATATATAGTTTTCTTTTTTTTAATAATTTAGACTTCTATATTGAGTATAATCATAATAATGAATCTCCAAAAAAAAAAAAAAAAACCTCCACATCGATTTCTTACCCTATGGTCTCTGCTGTTCCTTGCGGATCAAACTCAAGCACTCAATCAATAGGTTTGTTTACTGTGAACATGTGCATAAACAATACAGCCATAGATATTTCCCGAGAACGAACCAAATGAATAGATTAACCCATTTTTGGTCTGCATATTAACAATTCATCAATGTTAAAAAATGGAAAGAAATAAACAGATGAGAATAAATCATTTTCTATAATAGATTAGTACATAAATTGTCCCAAATTTATTATTTTTTGATATTCCAGCTTAGGTCACCTCACTTCCTTGAGTCTTTTATTTTTGTTGGTATCAATTGTACTTGTTTTTGCTTTCCCTAAAGAAAAATAATAATAATAATGGCGAGCATGGGTTGCATAATTGCATTGCCTATATCTCAACAGAAAAGTCTTAGATTTAAGGTCATATTTACTTTCTCATTTTCTCTATAAATTTTTAAGTAGATTAGCTGTAACACTCCGACCCCAAATTTAACCTTTATTTAAATTATTTAATTATTTAAAGGCATTTTGGTCATATTCTTAACCGGAGAGAGTTTGGGGCAGTGACTAGTATTTTTGGATAGGTCGTACTGAGACGAGTTCATAGACACGTAGTGGGCTCGAATCGGAGTTGTAACGAGAAAGATATGGTCAAAAGAAATCCAGTGGCACAATCGTAAATATTTCAAAATAGGATTTTTTATAAAAACTCAGATTTCTCTCTCTCTCTCTCTCTCTCCCGCGAACTCTCTCTCTCCCGTCGGTCTCTCTCTCTCTCCTCGTAACTCCAGCCACCAGCCACGGCTGTGGACGGGGCCGGTACCAAAGTGACCAGGGCGTCGTCCTTTTCCAGCCCCAGCCGTCTCTCGCCTCCAGCCGCCGCGGTTTCGCCGGAAAATGGAGAAGAAGCGGCCGGCGTAGTTCGATCTTCGCCGCCGTCGATCTCCCTCCTCCGGCCGCCATTTCTGGCGATCAAGGTATGGAAATTTATCCCTTCTGCATACTCTAGCTGATGGTTGGGTAGGATTAGATCGATTCTTAGCGTAGCCAATTCGATTTTCGAATTGAAATTCGGTCGGTTTTGGGATCGCGATTCCGGCCACTTCCGGTCAGTTTTTGGGGTAGGCCCAAGAACAAAAGTGGCTCCAAATAGGGTGTTATACCTAGGGTAGGAGTTTGGAGCCGTGGTTGTGAGATTTTTAGGCGAAGCTTTATCGCTTTAGGCACCCACGCGCTGCCGGTGCGTGCGGCGGGGCGTGGGCATTGTATAAAAAGTTCGGACGTCGTTTGACTATCGAACGGACGATCGCATATTGTGCGTTATCCGGGTTCGATAGGTTGGGACCGTTGAATGGTCCCAAATTTAATATATGTTAATCTAGGTATTTTTAGGATCGTGTAGGAATTCACGGATTGTGAATCGGAGCCCCGGATGTTCTGAATAATAAGTTAAAGTTTATATTTTATATTAACTGTCAGATCGTGCGATCGTGAGCGATCCGACCGTCCGATCTAAACCAAACTTGCAGGACGAGTGTCCTATACCTTGTAAAACCCGTAGGCATTTTTGGATCGGAATATGGAGGTCGCGGGCCCCGCAGGTCCGTTTGACCCATGGTTGACCGTGAGTCTCCCAGAGTAATCTCACTTTCCCAGGGGGGATTATCGAGTGCTCGACCATTGTGGAGGGTTATACCATATTAGAATTAATTTATATAATTATAATTTTATATGTTTGTACAAGGGTACAAAAGAGGCTAGAATGTCAGTTTGGAGTGCTATACGCACTACCTTAGGTACCTCCCCGGATTTTGGTTACATTACAAGTACCACCAAGTGAAAGTTAGGTCTCACGTGGCGTAGGTTATCCGGCGTGCGGACAGACCCTATATGTGGCGTTGGTTGTACCGGCGTATGGGGAAATTTGTAATATGATGTTCAGGTCTCACGTGGCGTAGGTTATCCGGCATTGACACAGGCCTCATACGTGGCGTTGGTTGTACCGGCGTATGGGGAGATTATGTGATATTGTGTTGAGGTCACACGTGGCGTAGGTTATCCGGCGTGTCGACAGACCCCATACGTGGCGTTGGTTGTACCGGCATATGGGGAGATATGTGATATGATGTGCAGGTCTCGCGTGGCATAGGTTATCCGGCGTTGAGACAGACCCCATACGTGGCGTTGGTTGTACCGGCGTATGGGGAGATTATGTGAAATATAGAGAAATGAAATAAGGTATCGCCTAAGTGTGGAATTGGGTTTTATGGAAGAACTACGTGTGGCTTGATCCCTCAAGGAGGGTACATAGGCAGCCTAAGGTTATTAGGTGCAGCCGCAGACTAAATGTTAGTCATAAAATTTATTTGAATTGTTTGTTTAGTGGGTTTGGTAGTAGTTGAGAATTATTGGAAGGCCGAAGGCCATTTATGTGGATTGCATAAAATTATATTGTGCATGCTGCCAGTTGTGAATATTAAATGCGTTTTTATGCAGGTTGAAATTTTGGAAAATGTCCAATTTATAGGGGAGACTCTGCCGAAATTTCGGCAGGAAGTCTCGACCTTTAGTAAGTGGGCCTGGCATCGGGGTGATGTCAGGAATTCCAAAGGGTTCGCCTCGGATTTCGAAAAAATTCGGAGCAGGTCCTTTCATTAGCTCTGGTTTGGTATTTTAGCATTTGGGAGCTTCTTCACTTCAATAAGGATTTTTGCTACGGATTAGTTAAAGGAGTTGAAAATCCTAGCCATGGATTAGATATATCAGTGGAGTTATTCGTAGCAATGGTCTCTCAACTATACTCGAAGTTACATTTTTGTCACTCAACTCAAATATTAGTTGCAGAGGTCACTCAATTGAGTGTTGTGTTGCACTATTAGTCCCTACCGTCAAGTCTGTGACTTTTTCTGTTTAAAATGATGACATGACAAGCATCTCTTAGATTATTGGTGGGCAAATGTGACTTTTCAGTTAGGATTATTTGTAGCAATGATCCTTCAACTATACTCGAAGTTACATTTTGGTCACTCTATTCCAAAAAATAGTTATATAGGTCACTCAATTAGGTGTTGTGTTGTACCATTAGTCTCTAACGTTAGAGAGACTTGACGATAGAGACTAATGGTGCAACACAACACCCAATTGAGTGACCTCTGGAACTAATATTTGAGTTGAGTGACCAAAATGTAACTCTGAGTATAGTTGAGGTTACAAATAACCATACATTAGTGGGTTAAATAATTTTTTAATATATATCATACATGCAATCCAATTACTGAGATTAGAAGTCTTTGATCCTTGATGGAGCCAAATCTTTTGCGTTTTGTCATTTATATATACAGACATATTTATACCTGTATTAAATCTTAATTTTATTTATTTCAGATGGATCAAAGAAGATGGGAAGACTTAAACATAGACTGTTTGGTGAATATTTTTGGTAGAGGTGGTATGGAGTCACTGCTTTTGGATGTGTCTTTTGTATGCAATTGTGGTATAGAGCAAGCCTCGATCCTTCATGCTGGCAATGTCTCATTTTTCCAAACATTTCAACCAGCTATTTTGGTTATACCTTGGACACTGAATATTGGTGTTATGGTCCCTTTTTGCAAAGATTTGTGCATGAATATCAAATTGACGGGAGTCATTTCTCGACCACTGCCTTTATAAAGTTTGTCGTCAATCGTAGCAAAGGGCATGCTACTGTACTCAGGCTACCTCCATGTGCTTCAGAGGAAGTGTGGTGATCCCAAGGTTCTGGCATTGCCTGGGGATTTAGTTTACCTCAGATCAAGTGTAATTCCAAAGCTGACTGGTGAGTGGAAACATTTGGAGGAAATCCTTTCACAGTCATCATTTGATAAAGATGAGGCAATTGCAGTTGTTAACTTCCTGCCGAAGATTAAGAAGTTGATCTTGGTCGGGATGATGTTATAAAGTTACCGCGGCCGGGGATGTCAGTGATGTGTAGGTTTTGGTGATGAGGAAATTTTAAGGCTTGCTTCTCATGTTAGCTAGTAGTTTCAGTTGCAAGGGATCTATGGCTTGTTATTATGATGATTTACATTAATTCAGCAGTTATATGTTTGACGAAATAGTATATGATCACAGCCACCACACAAGGTCCCCCATTTTTTAGGGCCACTGAATATTTTTGTTTATTTATGTGTATATTAAATATATTAGGGAGATTCACTAATATACCCAAAATAGAAGCTGAAATTATAAAAAAACCCCACACGAAATGCACTTTAGAAACACACCCAAAATCCATTTACTACATAAAAAATGAGTGTTAAAGTTCCTATAAATTACATGATTGCCATTGATAAACTTAAAACAAGCCCAACATAAAAAACTCAAAAAAAACCCAAAATAAGCCCAGCAAGCCCGAAGTACATTGTTAATATCATATCATAGAAGTACATTGTTAATACTATATTATAGAAGTACATTGTTAATACCATGTCATAGAAGTACATTGTTAATACCATGTCATAGAAGTACATTGTTAATACCATTTCTTACAAAAAAATCAACCAAAAAAAAAAAATCCAAAATAGCCCAACAAGACATCCGATATCCTTTTCAGAAACCACCTCCAATTGTCCATAATTTCACCAGAAACAATCGCAAAAGCAAAAGGAAATATCTCTACAAGAAAAAAAAAAGTAAATTGTTAATACTATGTCATAGAACTATCTCCCTAGTAAAAATCACATTATGCCTATCATAAACTTCAAGTGCATAGCTATATATAGAGCAAAATATAGAGCATGTTTTGTCACTGAAAATCTGTTAATACTATGTCATAAAAGTACATTGTTAATATTATATTATAGAAATCAACTCAATTGCATGGTATGAACAATATTTCAACTGTTCATACCACTTACTGGAAGTTAACGACTACATCATTTTATTTACATAATAGGTATGATAAAAGTGTACAACTCCATACCACTCAAAATCAATACTCAACAATGATAAAAATACAGAGAATGACTCCATCTCAACAATAGTTGCAGGTTGAAAGGATTTGGGTTAGAAGAATTGATATGGCTCAATCTGCTAATCGTGCCCTCCCTTACTGCTGCGTATCTTTTACGCTAGAAAGGTTTGGGTAGCATGGGGGCCAGAATGACTTTGCTCTTCTTCAAATCAAGTAATTTTTCAGTGTGACTGGTGAACCCAAAACCTGGGCCTAAACACCAACACCACCTCCAAGTTCCTGTGCCCTGGCATTCCCTCTTAAAAAATGACTTGTATATTTCTTGGATTTCCCATACAAGATCAAAGTACAGCCCCCAAACCCTACTCTTACTATCAGCGATGAGGGATCTTCTGCCACACATGACCAAAGTATGTCTTTGAGAAGGGCTCAACAATCAAAATCAATAGTCCTTTGCTTGGGCCTATTGGGATTTCATGGAAGCTATGCAAAATCTGATCATTTCTCACATACCCAATTAAAATTAGTTCAAAAAAACGAAAAGGGTCAGTGAAGAATGGGACTCACATGGGATTTTCTTTAACAGAGGAGCTCCGACTTCTCTAAGGATCCAAGAAACGATCAAGGAAAGGCCGAAAAGACCACAATAAGCAAGTCTAGCTGATTTCCTGGAAATCCCAGCGGAGGGCTTGAGGCTTCAGACCTGAGGTTGTCAAATCTGAGGGAGGCTTCAAACGAGATCCAAAACTAATTTAATGCTAAAAAGGGTAATAAAGATATTTCATCTTATTAATTAAAATAAAAAACATACAATTGTTGATTTTTGGGTTTATTTTGGGTGTGTTTCTATGTTTTAAATAGTGTAGGGTATATTCATAGTTTCATGTCTAAGAATGGGTGTTTCACTAATTTTGTAAATATATTATTAGTTCTCCTAAAAAATTATACATAAAAATATATTAATATTATAGATAACGTATATATAATCAAACTTGCAGCACAGTGACAAAAGCGTGTGTCTTGTTCGTTTTCTCATACGGCTTGTGTTCGAGTCCCGACCTAAGCATTCAATTGTTCTATTCTTTCATTTTTACCTTTATTCTCAGACGGCTTGTGTTTGAGTCCCACGTTAGGCCTCGTTAGTATGTTATTAAAGGAAAGTATTACTGTGATATTCCTATTTATCTCTATCTGGCCAAGGAAAGATCTCTAGTTAGCCTTACTATTATTGGAACTAGGCGGCTACCCATCTTAGGTTTCCCTTTTTTTTTCTTTTTTTTTAATTTAAATTTAAATTTTAAAGTTTGGTCCCAAACGACATCGGTCATGATTTATTTTTTTATTTTTTTTGAAAAAAAAGGAAGCGCGCAGAAACACAAAGTTCTCTTTCGTGGGCTTTTAATAGGGCCTCCATAATTCCTTATTTAAATAAAATTAGGAGTTCTCTTTATTTAATTAGGCCTTAATAGGGCTTGCACAATTCCTTATTTAAGTTGGATTGAGAATTCTTTTTATAATGGACCAATTTAACATCACCCAATTTTATCAAAGTATGTGTGCATCATAAGAATCCTACTTCTTTTTTTTTCCTTCTTGAGTACACCAATCCGAAGTAAGTCAAATACATACTTTTTTCTTCTTGAGCAAACACCAATTTTGTTTATTCATTTTTTAATAATTATTATTTTTTCTTATTTAGCTCTCTGTGTATTAGTAAGATCAATAGCAAACTCAAGGAAGAGACTGCGCAACGCATGATTCAAGGTATAATTAATTTTATTTGTTTATTTAATTGATAATTTGATATTAATTTGTTTATTTAATTGATAGATATAGTCAATTAGTCATAGTTATAGATTAAAAAAACCCTTATTTTGTTTTAATTATATACTTATGGAACGGTATTTTAAGAGAAAGAGTTTAAATCCTTTTTCAAAAAATCCAGGTAGTTCACATTTTCCTTTGAATAATTTGGGTAGTCCAAATAGTTCAGGTAGTTCACATCATTGCGTAACAAAATGGGAAATCAATGGTGGTGTGATAACTTGTTGTTTATATTGATAAATATGTTTTTTCTTGCATTAGTAATGAAAATATAATGCGACATTTTCTTGATATGAAACCTCATTAGCAACAATTGTAAGTTAATTGTAATGTTATTTTTTTCAATTAATTATGAATAGCATTAGTATTGTTTAAATTATAAGGATATTTAGTTATCTAATTTTATTTTTTGAACTTTTAGTCTTTAAAAGTTGCATCTCTACTGTTTTACTTTATTTAAATTTGGTCTCATTTAAGACTACTTCTCTAATAAACCCTTCTAAACATAAACCGTTCTAACAAAAACACTTTTATCAAAAAGATGTGGAAAGTTTTATAAAAAATCGAAGTAGAGAAGTATTGAAAGAAGCACATGACAGGTAAGCACATGGCACGTTTGTAGGGTGAGGAAACATAAAAATAAATCGCCGCGCGATGTCGATTCGTTTCTTTCCCGCTAAACAGTTTTGGGGTCAAGTGGCGAAATGGGCCTGACGCCTTGTGGACCCTATTCCCTATTAATTCAAGGGAGCTTTCATTTTAAGACACTATATAGTTTACTAATTTGGAAATAGGAATACAATTTCACCTAATTAGCATAAGGCCAAAGACCAAAAAGTAGTACCTAATTTTACAATAATGTAATTAAAAAACATCAAAATTACACAAAATGCCACTCCCTCTAATTTTACCAAAACCATGTTCCAGTTACACAAAACCTCCAGCAATCCACCTTCCGGCCAACCGCCCATCGCCGGGCCAGCACCTGCCGGCCAGCCACAGCATCCATATTCTTGCCAGTCGCCGCCACCAGCCGCCGCCAGTTTCCGGTCAGCCACCGTTGCCAGTTTCCGGCCAGCTACTGCCCACCAGCCGCTGCCACAAACTTCCAGCCAGCCATCACCGGTCACCAACTTTGTTGCCCTCAACCTAAAAAAAATATGAAATTTAGTGTGTTTGAAGAGACTCGAACCTTGACCCTCATAGGAGAGTCCCCTTATTCACAAACCACTACACCAACCTTGTTTTTGTGATATTTTGTCTGTTATGTAATATTTATATTAACAGTCGAGGGTTTTTATAAAAAAAAAAAATTTATTTCAACATTGATACGTGCAAAATTTGTACCAAATCCCACATACTTAGCTCTAGAGTTCTGCAAAACAAAATACTGTAGATATCAATAATGAAAACAAAAACAAAACTTGTGTCATCGAATGGACTCGAACCTTGACCCTCAGAGGAAGGCTCACTCACAAACCACTACACCAAACTTGATTTTGTAATATTTATTCAATTATACAATATTTATATAAACAATCAACGGTTTTAAAAAAAAAAAAAATTTATTTCAACACTTATTCACACAAAAACTACAAATAAAAACAGAAACTGCAACAAAAATACAATGTAGATATCAATTATGTTATAATTAAAAAAACAAAAACAAAAACAACTACAAAAACAATTTGTAATTAAATGAAAACTGCAATGCAGTTTCTAGTTTCCAAAAGTTCAATTTTGAGTTCCCTTGCTCTTTGGTAGTTCTACTCTTCTATTGCCCATCCAATTCTTCATATGGGTAGGCTTTATTCTTCAAATTGGTGAGGTCGAAGGCTAAGGAAAGAACAAAAGTCAAATTGTAATTAAATGAAAACTGCAATGCAGTTTCCAGTTTCCAAAAGACCAATTTTGAGTTCCCTTGCTATTGGGTAGTTCTACTCTTCTCTTGCCCACCCAATTCCTCATCTAGGTAGCCTTTACTCTTCAAATTGGTGAGGTTGAAGGCCAAGGAAAGAACAAAAATCAAATTGTAATTAAATGAAAACTGCAAAGCAGTTTCCAATTTCCAAAAGTCCAATTTTGAGTTCCCTTGCTCTTGGGTAGTTCTACTCTTTGCCCACCCCATTCCTCATCTGGGTAGCCTCTACTCTTCAAATTAGTGAGGTTGAAGGCCAAGGAAAGAGCAAAAATCCAATTGTAATTTAATGAAAACTGCGTTGCAGTTTCCAAAACTGCAATGCAGTTTCTAGTTTCCAAAAATCCAATTGTAATTACCAAAACTACAATGCAGTTTGTGCAAAACTACAATGCAGAACCTCTCAGTAGACATAAACAGGGAATAAAAATGAAGCAATTCAAATTACCTTCATGCACCAGCTAGCCCACATATCACCATATCTTCCAATTGGCTCACCAATACCCATGAGTCCAAATTACATTGCTAGTCCAATCAATTCACGGTTGAATGCCAAGTTCATACCACACATAGGAAATAGAGTTTCCCCAAGTATGCTCAGAACTACATCAACAAACCTGAAAAAATTCAAGAAGAAATGAACAGGCAATTATGTAAAAACTGGCTTTTCAGTAGTAATTAGTCCAGTTTAAAAGGAAAAGAAAAGGGAAAAAGAAGCATACAATTAGTAATTTGTGTAATTTGGGATCACTATTTTATACCTAGTGTTCCTTTCTAGAGGATTGGCAAGCTGGGTAGAGCATCATAGTCAAGGATGTTGAGCCACAGGCCAAGAGAAACAGTTGTAGGTACACCCCCAGGGAAACTAAAAGGATATCCACAAAATAAGTCTGCGTCTTCTCTTTATGGATCATAAAGAGTGTTGAAAAATAGAGGAGTTGATGGATTTAGCAAGTTCTTTATATGTTGTTCGAGTGCATTGATCTCTTTCCCATATGGGTCTTTGGCAACCTGCACACAGGATACGGATGTGAACACATACGAGATTATGAAAATTTCAATAATAACAGCAAGAATCACATATAATATTCATAACATATATATTAGACACTTGTTTTGAAATAAGACAAAACCCAGATCAAACACAATATGCTAAACATCAGCTTATTATGCTCCAAATACAACAATCCCAATAAAAATCCCTCATAGTTTTATCACCCAAAACCCAAAAATTGACAAAAGTGTTAAACAATAAACCCATTATTAAATAGACAAATCTACCAACCAATAACAGGACAAATTAACTAATTCCAACTATCAACTAGTAAAAGTACATTTCAACACACTGCACAAGTGAGAATGGAAGTTCAATTACACTCCAAGCATTGCAAGTTTGTTGTCTGCCCGTCACATGTGGTCTCTAGCTTGATAATGGAACTACTAATTACAAATACAATCCATACTTGTAATAAAAAATATGGTATTAAGAGTAACAGCCAGAACTCAATTAGATCGTATCGTAACAAAGACTACTTAAGGACACCTTAATGGAAAGATAACTCAGTCAGTTAACCAACTAGATATTCATCGAAAATATCCAAAACTGCTCATACAAATTTCTAAACAAAACAATAAAAATCCAATTGTGTATTTCCATACTTGATCAGAAATTTCACTGTCAAAAACCTCAAATAAATCCAAACAATAGACTGCACAAAGATTATGTTCACTATCAAAGTTCACCATGGCTGCAAAATCATGTCATACCAACATTGAAGCGCCAAATACAATACTCAGTTTAGAGAAACAAGCCCAAAAATTTGATCCCAAGAACCACGCAATCGTTCCAGTACCAATTCAGCTTGAATCCCTAATTAGCCCAAATTAATCAAACACTTTTCATTTTTCATTCATACAAATCCAAATGAGAACAAATTAGAATAAATTTCTAGTTTCTATGTTAAGCACGTACCGGTATTGAGGAGTATTTTGTAGGCTTCTTCGTGGCCTGCGTCCATGCCGAAGTCGCCGGCGGAAAGATTGGAAAGAGATAGGGCGTCCATGGCGCGCCAGCTTATAGAATAGTCTTGACGGTGTCTCCATGGCCTAGCTTGGCTGCGTGCATCAGTGGGTTCCCACCCGGTACGGACTTGAACGTGATGGCTTGCTTTTAGATGGCGGATCAGGACGGCAGTGGCTTCATCGTGACAAGGAGTTGCAGAGAGCTCCGTTGTCGTATAAGAGAGGATGAGATCAGATTTGGCGAAGGCTTTTAATAAACAAAAAAGGGTAAAATTGTATATTACCTTTGTAATTTTGATAAGCCCAACGAATCTGGGCCTCCATTTTGGCTAAATCCAAAACAAAATTTGATTCTCATGTATCAAAACCCAAACAAAAATAACCAATATCTCAAATACTAATTAATAAAGTTACTTATGTCTAATACATAATTTTTCTTTAATTCAAAACCACGACGATTGGCTTTCATCTATCCCTCCGCTCAACTCTTCTCTCTGCTCTCATCCTCTCCCTCAAATCTTCTATGAAACCACAAGCCCACCCACATCCAACTCTCCTCCCTCTGCAGCACCCTCGATTCTGACTTTTTATTTTTATTTTTTATATCTGTTTAGGGTTTTCAGCTACAATAAGTAGATTGGTTTCTCGGACTCTTGATTCCCGTACGGGTAAAATCAAATGCCCAATATTTTTTTTTTCTCATCAGATTCTTGCTCATTGACGGGTGTATGTAGTATTTGTTATAAAAATAAATAAATAAATAAAAAGAAGAAGGTATTCATGTTCTTCTTCTTCACCATCTTTTCAAAAACAGCTTGATACTTGTGCCATGCATCAACTTGAAAGAATCCTGCGGATACAGTCAGCTGCAACATTAATATCTCATCAAACAAACACGACAGACGTATGAGATAATTTTCTATAATAGAAGCATGGCTGTGCTTTCTTGCATAATTGCATTGCCTATATCTCAACTGAAAATCTTTGACTTAAGGTCTATTTTTTTCCTCATTTTCTCTTAATTTTTTATTTATTTTTGAAAGGCAGAAAGAAAAGCAGTGGTATGTGGTCTTTGCATTTTGTCATAGATATATAGACATATTCAATGCTGCATTGAATCTTAATTTCATTGCTTTCTGATGGATCAAAGAAAATGGGAAGATTTAAAAATGGACTGTTTGACGTATATTTTTGGAGAACTTGGTATGGAGTCACTGCTTTCGGATGTGCCTTTGGTATGCAAGTCTTGGTATAGAGCAAGCCTCGATCCTTCATGCTGGGAATGTCTCATTTTTCAAGAAATTGAAACTAGCTATTTTGGTTTTCCCGTTGAAACTGAAAATTGGCGCAGTGTCCCCCTTTTGCAAAGATTTGTTGATGAATATCAAATTGATGAGAGTCGTTTCTCTGTCACTGCATTCATAAAGTTTGTGGCCAATCGTAGCAGAGGCCATGCTTTTTGTACTCATGCTACCTTCATGTGCTTCAGAAACAGCCTTGAAATATGTTTCAGATGTGTAAGTTTCTCCTTAAGTATTTCAGCATTGGGTCCTCGTAAAATGTTGTTTGCAGGTGTGGTAACCTCAAAGGTGTTGCCTTGCTTAGGAATTTAGTTACCCACAAATCAAGTGTAATCCTTGAGCTAATTGGTAAGTGGAAACATTTGGAGTTTTTGATACTGGGAAGCACTCATCGTTTGGAGGAAATCCTTTCACGGATCAGCATTCACTGCAAGGATTTGTGTGCCTTACATTTGGGGAATGCTAATATCGGTAAAGATGAGGCAACGGCAATTGTTAGCTTCCTGCCCAAGATTAAATCTTTGTTCTTGAGGAGGAAGGCAGAGATTGGTCGGGATGCTCATGCTCTTATGGCGTTGTGAGGATATATATATTATGAGGAAAACCGCTTCGATTTTTATTTTATGATGTTGTATTGTCTCGTGACATAGTTTTACAATTCTGATTAAGACCAATTGGCATCTCCATATGAACATGATTTATGATATTCCGGCACGTTGATATATTCGTGGGCTAATATGATAAATAATTGTACGTGCAATTGATAGTCACATGCTGACTTACCCAATATTTTGCTATTGAGTATTGATTCATACAGCTATACTTTTATATATATATATATAAATATAAATGTAAACTAGCCTCTTGGCGCCTTTTTTATTTTTGTATTTATTTTAGGAATGAATTTTTACAGAATTTTTTTAAAATTTAATTAGATATATATAAATAAACATCTTGGCTTGTTCTTCATGAAGTTGGCTTTCTTTCTCTTATAAATTAATGGTCAATTATAGATTTCTAGTTGACCACTAATTAATCGTTTTTCCATACATTGCAATTGGACCATCGTTTTTCCATCGTTTCTCTCTCTCTCTCTCTCTCTCTCTCTCTCTCTCTCTCTCTCTCATTAACCAGGTGAGAACCTTGTTGCATAAAACGACTACAACGATGAAAATTGCCGTTATTAATGGGAGTGGGAGGCAGAAGGTCATAGCCATTATTTACAGCTTTTGTTTTGTCCTACATTTGAATACAATAACTCGGGAGGGAAGGGTAAAAGTTAATCTGATAACTATGGAAGTAAAAGAATTTCCTATATAACGGGTGAGCATGGTTTTCGTGTTGAATATTTGGATTGCAAAGGGAGCAAGAAATGTACTGAGAGAGAGAGAGAGAGAGAGAGAGAGAGAGAGAGAGAGAGAGAGAGAGAGAGAGAGAGAGAGAGAGAGAGAGAGAGAGAGAGAGAGAGAGAGAGAGAGAGAGAGAGAGAGAGAGAGAGAGAGAGAGAGAGAGAGAGAGAGAGCAGTGAGCCTTAGAATGTTCTAACAGAATTCTTACCCTGCATAAACATTGCAGCAGAGCTTATATTCCTTCATGACTATTACATGTTCTCTCTTACATCAGTAGATTCAAATCTAACGGATTGCAATAGTAGGCCAATGTGAGTATGACACATGGCATTACACAGCTGTCCTAACAGCTGGGAATTCAAAACAGACTCAAGCAATGCACCTGGCATATAAGCACAAGGCACACAGCTAACACAAAGATTAAAAACAGATTGAATATAAACTGACATAAAACTTAGTAACTAATCTGAAATTAGCTAGACAGTTTACATTTTAACACTCCCTTCTAAAGTGCTAGCTGATTTCACTCCAAGCATTCTCCTCAAATAGTCAAACCTGTCTTTGGGAAGAGCTTTGGTGAAGATATCAGCAATCTGCTCTTCTCCCTTGCAGTAGAGCAGTTCAATCACTTCTTCTTGTATTGCATCTCTAATAAAATGGAACTTCCTTTTAATATGCTTGCTTCGTTGATGAAAAACTGGATTTTTAGCCATTGCTATGGCTGAAGTGTTGTCACAAAACACAGTTGTTGCAGTCGTCTGTTCTTCCCCAAAATCTTCAAGAACAAACCTGAGCCAAATGGCTTGTGATGTAGCTTCTGCTGCACTCACATACTCTGCCTCTGCAGTAGAGAGAGCCACACTGTGTTGTTTGACTGATGCCCATGAAAAAGCACCACTTCCAAATGAAAATGCATATCCAGAAGTGCTTTTCATATCTTCCTCAGATCCACTCCAGTCACTGTCACAATAACCAACTAAGAGTGCAGATTTTCCTGTCACATACTCAATTCCATAGTCAATTGTGCCTTGTATGTACCTTAGAACCCTTTTAGCTGCCCCATAGTGCATCTTAGAAGGGTTGTGCATGAATCTTGCAAGCAAGCAGGCAGAGAACATGATATCTGGCCTGGTTGCAGTAAGGTACAGCAGGCTGCCAACAATTTTTCTGAACAAACTTTCATCTGCAGCATCACTTCCATCCTCTCTTTTCAATTTATCAGTAGCCACTAATGGAGTGCTTACTGACTTGCAGTCTTTAAGTCCAAACTTATCCAAGAGAGTGAGAGCATACTTCTTTTGATGAATGAAGATGCTCCCTTCAGTTTGTGTTACTCCGATACCAAGAAAATGGTGGAGTAAACCCAAGTCAGACATCTCATACTTGCACATCATTTCAGCTTTGAATTCTTTCATCATTTCATCACTACTTCCTGTGTACACTATGTCATCTACATAGATTGACACTATTAGTGTTCCCACACCTTCCTTTGTTCTCACATAGAGAGTGGCTTCACTTGGACTTTTGTGAAAACCACACTGACTCAAGTAGGTGTCAATTTCACTATACCAGGCCCTTGGAGCCTGCTTCAACCCATAGAGAGCTTTTCTTAACCTATACACCTTATCCTCATCACCTTTAACCACAAAACTATCCGGTTGATCAACATAAACTTCTTCTTCAAGGACACCATTTAAGAAGGCTGACTTGACATCCAATTGCCATAGTTTCCAGCCTTTCTGAGCAGCAAGAGCAATGAGAGTTCTAATGGTGTCTAACCTTGCCACAGGAGCAAAGGTTTCATTGAAATCAATCCCTGGTTTTTGTGTGAATCCCTTGGCAACAAGTCTTGCTTTATGTTTTTGAATGGAGCCATCAAGATTAAGCTTAATTTTGAATATCCACTTCACTCCCACAATTGGTTTACTACTTGGCCTGTCAACCAATTCCCAAGTGGAGTTTTTCTCTATCATAAGTATCTCCTCCGTCATAGCCTTCCCCCAAGCTTCATCTTTGACTGCTTCTTCAAAATTTTCAGGTTCAATGATGCTCATCTTGCATTGAGCATACACTTCACTCAAATTCTTCCATTTCTTTGGGGTGTGATCATAAGGTTCTAATGGAGCAGAGTCTTGAGTAGTATGCACATCACTATTTGTTTGTGTTTCCATAGGAGACTGCACAATCTGAGCAGACCTTCTCATGTTCTTGTAAATTGGGCAGTCCCTGAACCATATCTTCTCCTGTAACAACTTCAAACTAATATAGTTTAGGTGGCCAAATCTTCTGTGCCACAGCCAGGAAGTTTCTCCAATTGTTGCTCTGTTTGCCACAGGAGGATTGACATAGTCAAGATTCAAAGGAAAACATCTGTTTTCCTTCATTGGCACTCTTGCAATGCAATCTTCCAGCTGCCTATCTCCATAGATATCAACTGCATTGTCACCAAATACAAGCCAATGCCCATGTTCTATCATTTGACCTACACTTAGCAAATTTTCATCTAACCCTGGTACAATCATGACTTCTTTGATATATCTAGTCACACCCTTCATTTCTATAGCCAAAGTCCCTTTGCCTATTGACTGCACTAGATCACCAGTCGCCATTTTGACTTTACTCTTCACACTTTTATCAATATTTACAAGTAATGACTCATGAGAAGTCATGTGATTGCTGCATGCACTATCTACATACCACATATTCACATTCTTTCCAATTGTTGCAGCATGGCATGCATAGAACATAATAGCAGGTTCAGTTACCTGATTTGCAATGTTAGCAAGTTTCCCTGCCTTGTTTGCTTGGTCACAGTCCTTGACAAAATGACCAAAACGATTGCAGCCATGACACTTTGGTTTTCCTTTAAACCAACACTCACCATAGTGTAACTTCTCACAATGTTTGCATTTTCCAGACTTGTCTCCTTGACTTGGTTTTCCCCCTTGATTGGCACTGTTTTGAGGTTTAGAATCCCATTTCTTATCCTTGGACTTCCAGTTCTTCTTTGATTTATTTGAGCCAGAACTAGAACTTGATTGTGATCCTTTTGAGTTTATGCTCATGCTGCTGAAAGCTTTCTCAGTGGTGCTTTCTGCATGTCTGTCAAGGCGCTGAGCAAAACCTCTTAATGCTGCAATGACCTCCTGCACTTCAATAGTTTCAATGTCCCTAGTTTGCTCAATCACATAACAGACTGGATCAAACTCCTTGGTTAGACTTATTAGCAGTTTTTGAACTATCCTCCCTTTGGTCAGATCTTCCCCATATCCCTTCATTTGATTTACAAGCTCAAGTAGCCGAGTGATGTATCCAGACAAGATCTCATCATCCCTCATCCTGGTGTACTCAAAATCTCGACGCAGACCCTGCAACATGATGGATCTGACTTGCTTATCACCATGAAACTCCTGATGCAAGATATCCCAAGCACCTTTTGAGGTTTCTTCATTTGAGATTCTGGGGAAGATGTCATCTGAAACAGCACCTTGGATAATACCAAGAGCCTTAGCATCCTTCATCAACAAGGACACCATTGCTGAATCTGATGACCCTTCTTCATCAGCTTTTGAATCTGGAACTTGAAGGCATTTCTCAACCAAATTCCAAATTCCATGAGATTTGAAAATTGTTCTCATTCGAATCTTCCAAAACTCATAGTTCTCCCCATTGAATATTGGAGCTCTAAGATCACTCCCTCCTGACCCAGCCATCTTAGACCAGAATCAATGAGCTGAGAGTAGGAATTTCTCGTTGGATTTCCAGACTCAGCTCACACAGCTTCAACTCCCTATCCAGATCCAACCTGCGCACCTGATACCATGTTGAATATTTGGATTGCAAAGGGAGCAAGAAATGTACTGAGAGAGAGAGAGAGAGAGAGAGAGAGAGAGAGAGAGAGAGCAGTGAGCCTTAGATTGTTCTAACAGAATTCTTACCCTGCATAAACATTGCAGCAGAGCTTATATTCCTTCATGACTATTACATGTTCTCTCTTACATCAGTAGATTCAAATCTAACGGATTGCAATAGTAGGCCAATGTGAGTATGACACATAGCATTACACAGCTGTCCGAATAGCTGGGAATTCAAAACAGACTCAAGCAATGCACCTGGCATATAAGCACAAGGCACACAGCTAACACAAAGATTAAAAACAGATTGAATATAAACTGACATAAAACTTAGTAACTAATCTGAAATTAGCTAGACAGTTTACATTTTAACATTTCGCTGTTGCATCTTATTTCATTTCTTCATCTGTACTTTTCTGGTGATTCTTTTCTCACTTCTCTATTAATTTAGATTTGACTCTAGTTTTTTCTACTGATGTTTATCGTGTCTTTTTGTTTACCTTAGCAAAAGTTGTGTGTTTCTACTTAAATCTGGACTGTTTGGTGAATGTGTTGGGAAGACTTGGAATGGAGTCACTGCTTTTGGATGTCCCTTTCGAGTGCAGGTCATGGTACAAAGCAAGCCTCGATCCTTCATGCTGGCAATGTCTCATATTTCCGCGCTTTAATTATTATCGTTTCGACCATGTTCGGGGTTTTTACATAGACACTCGATTTTGGTTCTTAACTCTCTTTTATAGAAAATTTGTATATCGTTATCTAACTGGTAAGCTTCGTTTCTCCATGAATGGTTTCGTGAAGCTCGTTGTTAGTCGTAGCTGTGGAAATGCTACTTCTGTCAGCCTACCTGAATGTTCTGACCAAATACTGAAATATGTTGCAAATGCGTAAGTTTAAAAGTTTTTGTATTTCAATGTGGCTTATTTTTTCTGGAGATACCCAAATCAAACGCTAAATTTTTTGTTTTTTGTTTTTTGTTTTGTTTTCACTCTATCATTTACCTCAAATGCAAACTATTTAATGTTTATGATGAACTCTCTTTGCAGGTGTCCTGGCCTGAAAGCTTTATCTTTGCCTAGCAATTCGGTGTTACTAAAATCAAACATAATTATGGAGCTGACTGAAAAGTTGAAACACTTGGAGTCACTGTCTTTGGGAAATAGCAGAAATATTGCTGAAATCCTTTCACAGATCAGCCTTCACTGCAAGAACTTTCGTCGTTTGGAATTGCGTGATTGTTTAATAGGTGATGAAGAGGCATCGTCAATCATCAAATTGGTGCTTCATATTCAGTACTTAGTCTTGAGGTGTTCAAGAATTCGTCGTGGAAATTTTATCACATTACTTCAAGTCTGTAAGGAGCTTGTGTATTTGGATGCCAGTGATTGTCGAGATTTTGAAGAGGATTATGATGACATATTAAAGCTTGCTTCCCATATTGCTTATTTCAGCTGTGAGGGTTCCCAACTCTATGATTCTGAAGATAACCATGGTAGATTGATCTCTGATGGAGAGAGTTCTGATGATGATTAGAGGTTGTTTTCTGGTATACACCTTGGATCAGTGTAACAGTGTTCTTTGTATTAAAAGTTCAATAGAATGACCAACCACTAATATATTGTTGTCGAATTTCCATTCCAACACGATTATGTAGTAGTAAATTTCCGGTCGCATTGATTTGATAATACTGAAACTGAATGTTAGAATTTGGATCCCAAAAATAAAACAAAATAACTAAATAGACTCCTAAATAGTGCGAAAATATGAGAATTATGAGAGAATATTTGTTTGTGGAAATTTTCTGTGTAGTCTTCACCTTGTAGGAGGTCATATTTATAATACAACGAAACCTGAATGGGCAAGTAAATAATAAATTCTTATTTCTATTTACAGTAGGAAATCAGGAATTAAAGTAAATTAAATATAATTATAATAGGAATCCTTGGTGTGTAAGAAAAGAAAGTCAATTGTCCACAAGTCATGCCAACACTCCTCCTCAAGTTAGTGCATAGATATTGCCAATGTCCAACTGGTCTAGTGAATTGTGGAACTCTTTACTAGAAATTGCTTTTGTCAACATATCCGCCAATTGATCCTCAAACTTTACGAAAGGAAATTGAATCACTTTTGCTTCGAGCTTCTGTTTGATATAGTGTCGATCTACCTCAACATGTTTGGTGCAATCATGTTGAACTGGATTTTGTGCAATAGCTATTGCAACCTTGTTGTCACAAAAGAGATTCATTACAGATGTAGGCCTATACCCAAGTTCAGTAAGCAACCTCTATAACCAAATGAGTTTGAAAATTCATTTGGTCGTACCTCTGAACTCTGCTTCTGCACTAGATAAGGCGACCACCTTCTATTTCTTGCTTCTCCATGTAACCAAATTACCTCTCACGAATGTGAAGTAACCGGATGTTGATTTCCTATCGGTTATATTTCCTGCCCAATCTGCATCTGTATAACCATAAATATTTAGATGACCATGTTTTGAGAACATAAGTCTTTTTCCGAGTGCATACTTCAAATATCTATGTATCTGAATAACTACATTAATGTGGTCTTCACTCGGAGAATGCATAAATTGACTGACGACGCTCACTGCATAAGCAATGTCTGGCCTAGTATAAGACAAGTAGATCAATCTTCCCATTAACCTTTGGTATCTTTCTTTGTTAGTTAGAACTTGATCTAGGTATTCTCCAAGATGATGATTTTGAATAATAGGAGTGTCTACAAGTTTGCAATCTAGCATTCCTATGTCTGTCAATAGTCCAAGACATATTTCCTTTTAGAGAGAAATATGCCTCGTTGTGATCTGGCCACCTCAATTCCCAAGAAATATTTGAGTCCACGTAAATTCTTCAGCTCAAATTCAGTAGTCAAATAATCTTGTAACTGAAATATTTCATGTTTATCATTCCCAGTAATAATCATGTCGTCAACATAGATTATTAAAGCTGTTACCTTCCCTTTTTTATGTTTCAAGAACAAAGTATGATATGAGTTACTCTGTATGAAATCATTGTTCTTCATTGCCATGGTGAACTGTCCAAATCATGCACGTGGTGACTGTTTCAGTCCATACAATGTCCTTCGTCATTTGCATACTGTTCCAGTCTGAGTAGTATTATATTCAGGAGGAATATCCATATACACCACCTCTGTGAGTTCTCCATGTAGGAAGGCATTCTTTACATCAAACTGGTGTTGTGGCCAGTCCAAATTAGCTGCAAGGGACAATAAGACTCTCACTGTGTTGAATTTTGCAACTGGGGCAAAGGTTTCTTCATAATTTACGCCATAAATCTATGTGTACCCTTTCACCACAAGTCTTGCCTTGTATAGCTCGATAGATCCATCAGCATTGTGTTTTATGGTAAACACCCATCTACATCCGACAATCTTTTTTCATCGTGGTAAAGTTTCCAGTGTCCAAGTCTGATTCTTCTCAAGAGATTTCATCTCTTCCGCAGTGCATACAAAAGAAAAAACCCACAAAAGAACTTGCACCCATATTTCCCTTCTTCTTCTTCTTCTTCTTCTTCTTCTTCTTCTTCTTCTTCTTCTTATACGATTTTTCTTCTTCTTTGATCCAACAACAACCCTTGAGACTGCCATGAATAAAATAAGGGTAAACTATAGTAAACCCCCCAACCTATAGGGTCATTTACGAGTCCATACTCAATTTTGGGGACATTTATGGGTACATACTCAACGTTGCGGAAAACCTACAGATTGCCCCCTCCGTTAGCGAGTCCGTCAGGAAATCCGTTATCTGCATATGTGACAAATGTGGGTTCCATTTTTTAATGAGGTGGACTTACAGGTGGACAAATAAATAATAAAAAATTATATATTTTTCAAAACTAATTTTAAATCATTAAAATTATTTTAAAATTGATTATATTAAATTTTAAATAAATTATATAATAAAAATAATTAATTAATTTAAAAAAACCCTACCGAGATTCTCTCTCTCTCTCTCTCCCTCTCTCTCTCTCCTCCTAGCCCACAGCCACCCAAACCACCACCCAAGCTTACTCAGGCCACCCATCCCAGCCTTAACACCTCCCTTATGCCACAATTTGATCGTTTTCCCCAAACCAGCCAGCCAACCCTCTCTCCCTCCCCATCGTTACCCATGTACCACATAGATATGATACAAATCTAGCGAGTCCAAAATTCCATTTCCGTCAAAGAAGAGAATGCAACCATGAAATCACTTTTTTTTTGTCTGAACCACGAATCCCACCGCATCCTGACCGTCTTCACCCGCTCTTACTTAATCACCACCAAATGGAGTTGAAGTTGTTGGAGATATTCAATGATCAGTGAGCAATTGGTGATATAATAGGGCCAGAGTCATCAACTTGCCTTCCTTCAGAACCAATACTAGAACACGAACCAGAAATTGATATTGTAAGAGGAGAAGAATTAGTGCGCATCTTTGATGGGAGAATGGGCACTGCAACTTCAAAGTTAAGCGTTTGAATCACTTGCTGTATTGAAGGTCTGGAATTGTAATTTGGATGAGCACACCACAACCCAACAATCAACAAACACTCCATTTGTTTCTCATCAAAATCTCCACGCAATTTTGGATCAGCTGCTTCAATAACTCTTCCTTTTACATAAAGCTCCCAAACCCACTCTACCATATTGACTTGACTACCTCCAAATTTTGGATTGATGGGCTTTTTTCCGCAGGAAATCTCCAAAGCAACAATTTCGAAGCTGAAAACGTCTGATTTCTTGCTTAACTGTCCAGTGTTAATATATTCAGGAGCCATGTAGCTTTTGGTTATCATCTGTGGCTCTTTTCTGTTGCCGAACTTGAAATCCCCAAGTTTTGCACGGAAATCAGAATCTACCATAACATTGCTCAATTTGATATTCTTGTGCAACAGAGGTTGCTGCAAAATTTCATGTAGATAGAGCAACTCCGAAGCCAAGTCTTCAACCACGAATCCCATCGCATCCTGACCACCATCACCATATCCAGATTCGGAATGCCGTCGACGACAACAATCTGGCGGTCAAGGGGCTAAACAGAGACGACCTGGATCTCGGCCGTCTACGTCAACAACTTGGACCAGCTCGCGAAGGCTTGTAATGATGGGGAGGGAGAGAGGGTTGGCTGGGTTGGAGAAGAGAGATGAGAATTTTTTTTTTCTTTTTAAATTTTTTTTGTAATGATTTTAATATGTTTTAAAAGTTATTTTTAACATGTACATAATTTTTTATTAATTTTTTGTCCACGTGGAAGTCCACTTCATAAAATAAAAAAATAAAAAAAGGTCCCACTTTTGACACGTTAGCATTTAAAATTCATTAACAGTTTGGGTAACGGATGGGATAAATTGTAGGTTTTCCGCGACATTGAATATGTACTGGTAAATGTCCTTAAAATCGGGTATGAACTCGTAAATGACCCTATAGATTGGGGGGTTTACTGTAGTTTATCCATAAAATAAACATTAAAAAGCTTGCCTTTTTTTCTTTTTAAATTCAAGAAAGAAACAAGAAAAAAGAAAGGGAAGAAAAAGTAAAACAATATGTGTAGAATATTTTCAAATTTTATTTTATTCTCCAAAAAAAAATATTTATAATACAAGGATGTAACCCCAATAGGTCAAACTAGGAAATAAGATAAAATCCGAATTACACAATATATGTACAAAAAGAAAGAAATATAGTCATAATAAACTAGGAAATAAATCTCCTAATTAAACTAGGATCTCGCTAACATTCCCCTTCAAGTTGGAGCAAAGATGTCACGCATGCCTAACTTGTCAAGTGAGTTGAGAAAGACCGTAGTAGACACAGTTTTCGTAAGAACATCTGCAAGTTGATACTCGGATGATATAAAAGGAACATATATAATTCCAGCATCCAACTTCTCTTTAACAAAATGTTGATCAACCTCCACGTGCTTTGTACGATCATGTTGCACACGATTATGCGCAATTGCAGTTTTATTATCACAATACAAATCCATGGGTTTTTGGGGTCCGAACTCAAGATCTCTCAGCAATCTTCTCAACCACAGTAACTTGCACACACCTTGAGCCATCCCACAGTACTCTCAGCACTAGGCCTAGACACTATTTTTTTGCTTTTTACTCATCCAAGTAACAAGATTACCACCAACAAATGTGAAATACCCAGATGTGTATGAGCTAAACTAACTCATTACACTCACTGCATATGCAATATCAGGATGTGTATGAGCTAAATAAATCAATTTCCCCACAAGTTGTTGATAACACTCTTTATTTGTAAGGATTTGATCAGGATACAACCCCAACTTATGATTCTATTCATTAGGGGTATCAATTAGTTTACAATTCAACATTTCAGCCTCAACAAGTAAATCCAAAATATACTTTCTTTGAGACAGAAAGATATCATGTTTAGATTTGGCAACTTCAATCCCAAGAAAGTACTTTAAATCACCCAATGACTCCATCTCAAACTTGGAAGCCTGATACTTATAAAGCTGTCAATTACCTTTATGATGCTTTCAAAATAAAGTATGGTCTGAGTTACTCTACACATACCAAAATTTCTTCATAGATGCTGCAAATCTCCCAAACCATGCTCTTGGAGACTGCTTCAATCCATATAATGACTTCCTCAGCTTACACACAACACCCTCCTTAGAGATTACAGGAATACCATGAGTAAGATCTATGTAAATCTCCTCCTTGAGGTCACCATGTAAAAATGCATTTGTGACATCACATTGCAAGAAGGACCAGCCATGGTTAGCAACCAGGGCCAATAGTACATGCACATTATTGAGCTTTGTCATTGGAGCAAAGGTCTCCAAATAATGCACTCCATAGGTTTGAGTATAACGCTTTGCTACCAATCTAGCCTTATAATGGTCAATGGAACCATGAGCCTTATGCTTCAAAGTAAACACCCATCTACATCCAATAGCTTTCTTCCCTCCTAGTAAAGGAACTAAATCCTTTGTTTTATTCTTGTTCAAGGCATTCATTTCAACATTCATGGCATCCATCCATTTGGAGTTAGATAAAGCATCCTGCAGCTTAGTTGGCACACATACACTAGATAATTGACACAAATATGATGCATATGACTTAGACAAATGATGAGTTGACACATAATGGCTAATGGGAGATTTAACATTGGCATGTATATCATGAGCATATTGTAATTTAGGTTTCCCATGAGTTGTTCATAGGGGTAACTAATAAGTTGACACAGATAGATCATTAGAAACTACCATACAAGAATCACTATCACTATTTTCTGATACAGGCAACTGGTCGCTTGCTTCAATGTGACCGGTCGTTTCGACACCGAGAGCACCTGCTTCATCCCCAGATATGGCCGACCAGTCGAGTTCCAAAGGGCAACCGATCGTTTCTTCACAGAGACCACATGTTTCATTTTCATATATAGGCGACCGATCGCTTGCTTCACTGCGACCGGCCTTTTCCTTCTCAAGAGCAGTATCTTCAAACACATCATTCTCCAATTCAAGTATCTCTAATTCACTTCCCCTCTCTCCCTGAATTGGAGATGAGAGAGAGACATAATAGGGCACTTCTTCAAGAAAATTCACGTCCAAAGTAACATGCATATTCTGAGTGGGTGGATGATAGCACTTATAACCCTTCTGAGTAGAAGAGTAACCAATAAAGATACATCGCAGAGCACAAGGATCAAATTTGCTTTGTTGATGAGAGTAGACATGAACATAGGTAACACACCCAAAACCTTTAGAAAGCAACTTAGAGACAAGGGAAATATGGTCACCAAACACATCATGCGAAGTCTTAAAATCAAGAACCCAGTTAGGAGTATGATTAATCAAATAGGCAGCAGAAAGAACAGCTTGCCCCCAAAGATGATGAGGAACAGACATATCCAATATGAATGAGCTGGCAACTTCAAGCAATTGTTGGTTCTTTCTTTCAGAGACACCATTTTGTTGAGGGGTAAAGGGGATTGTTGTTTGGTGAATAATATCTTGAGTACGGAAAAAAGACTCCAAAGTATTATTCACATATTCACCTCTGTTATCAGTCCGGAATACTTTGACCCGAGCATGAAACTGAGTAGATCTCATAGTACAAAACTCTAGAAGGATAAAAGCAACATCATGTTTATTTTACAACAAGAAAACCCAAGTGAGTCGAGTACAATCATCAATAAATGTGACGAACCAGTGAAATCAGTTCGAACTAATGCAAGCCGGACCCCACACATCAGAATGCACTAAATCAAAAGGCTTTGCAACATTACTGTCACTCAAAGGAAACACAGTGCAATGGCTCTTAGCCAAAATACATGTCTCACACTTAAAACTGAACTTATCACAAGAGCGGAATAAATATGGTAACAGACGCTTAAGGTAGCCAAATGACGGGTGTCCCAAGTGACGATGCCATAACCAAATTTGCTATTTGTCTTTGACATTGCAACTTTAAACAATATTAATGACACGATCATGAACTAGTGCAGAAGGTAATGTCAAATAATATAAACCCCTATTCGTTTACCATGCCCAATTGTTCCGTGAGTCTTGAGATCCTGAAAAGAGCAATGTGTAGGACATAAAGTAATAGAAGCATTAAGTGTATCAAGCAATCGACCAACAGATAACAAATTACAATGGATATTGGGAACTAATAACACACGAGACAAAGACAGAGTAGGAGTGAGAGAGATTGTGCCGTCGCCAATAATTGGAGAGGGCAAGCAATTAGCACTAGTTATGTATGGATCACGGGCGTTACTAGACAACTCATCAAAAAATTTAGCATCATAAGTCATATGATCAGAAGCACTAGTGTTAATTATCCAAGTATTGGAGCCAGTACCAGGAGTAGAGTCAGAAACACAAAAATTTATAGAAGCAACAACAGCACCAACAATAGGGTTATCACCCATGATTGTAGTAGAAACTCAACAAATCACGACATAGTATACAATGGAACACAACAGAGGTACAAATACATTAAATGCACAAAGATAGGAATCGTACAAACATAATAGAGGCATGAACACTATAACACAACATACAACCCCAAGAGGCACACGTGGCACAAGTAGAAAACAATATGGAGCTAGAACACGGGTAGACACAACATATAGATCACCAGAAAATTTGGCTCTGATGCCAAGTCAAACAATATTGGTAGAATATTTTTTCAGGTTTTATTTCATTCTCCAAAAGGACGTATTTATAATACAAGGATGTAATTCTAATAGTATCAAACTAGGAAACAAGATAAAATCCTAATTACACAATATCTGTACAAAAGGAAACAACCTAGGAACTAAATCTCCTAATTAAACTAGGATCTCGCTAACAGAAAATACATACCTAGTTTCCTCTCATGAGTTTGGCCTACACAGCATTGGATATGCGTATGAACCATAACCTAGCAGCCACTAGCATGATGAAACTGGGAATATTACAGATCAGTCACGTTGAAAGCCAAATGGAATATGGAAGTATGACAAGCAATCTAAGCCAATAAGATGTCCATAAGCATAATAGAACTACCGAAGATGTAGAAACGTATAGAAGATGATATGAAATAAGTAGAAGCCTTCACTATGCAACCCACAACCATAAAGTAACACCCACCATTAATGCACGCCTGACTTAAACATCACCAAGACTCTTCGCAATATTATAGGAAACAAAGAAATGTACCAAAAATAGGGCTAGCATGATGATGACTAATTGTTTAGTCTTGTCGTCATGGTGAGGATGGAGGAGTGTAAGTAGACTAGGAAGATGAGGGAAACTAATATAAGCAAAATAGAAAGAGGAATAAAGTAGCTAACTAGCTAGGAAAAACATAGAGGAAGGTAGAGTAAACAAAATATGAGAAATCATCAACTGGAGGGCTTACTTTTATGTAGGGTAAAAAGTTTTACCTAGCTGAGAGGCTGAGGGTAAATATTGCATGCTCGAATTCGAATTGGTGAAAATAAAAATGAGAAAAGTTACTGTTGTTTTTTGAATATAATAGGAATCATAGTGAGACAGCAGCTTTGTTTTTACCTAGTATTGCAGCAAAGATCTCATCATCTGCATTAAAATCAAGCAAGGGGTAGGCATGCATTTTTGTGTGGAGAGAAAAAATAGTCAATACCATATTAGGTAATATTAATGTTAGTGAGATCCTAGACTAATTAGGATATTTATTTCCTAGTATATAAGGACTTTATTTCTTTCCTTTTGTACAAATATTGTGTAATTATGATTTTCTCTTGTTTCCTAGTTTGATCCTACTGGGGTTGCATCGTTGTATTATAAATACCTCTTTTAGGATAATGAAATACAATCTAAAAATATTTTACCCATATTCTTTAGCTTGGTATCAGAGCTGACTTTCTGGTAACTTTTATGTTCCCACTCGTGTTCTACTGTGTGCCCTAATTTCTTTTTCGGTTTTCTTTTGTGTTTGTGTTTGTGTCGTATTTGGCATATCTGTTTCGTGTTGTGTTTCCGCTGCTATCATGGGTTATGCTTCCAAAGTTGTGGCACATTCTAGTGCTTTTGAAATGAAGGAGGAGTGGAAGTAGACTAGGAAGAGAAAGGAACTAATATAAGCAAAATAGAAAGAAGAAGACAGTAGCTAGCTAGCTAGGAAAAATATAGAGGAAGGAAAAGTAAACAAAATATGAGAAATCATGAACATGAGGGCTTACTTTTATATAGGGTAAAGAGTTTTACCTATATGAGAGGCATGCATGCTCGAATTCGAATTGCTGAGGATAAGAATGAGAAAAGTTACCGTTACTTTTGGAATATGATAAGAATCATGGTGAGACAACAACTTTATTTTTATCTAATGCTGCAGCAAAGATCTCATCCTCTGAATTAAAATCAAGCAAGAGGCAGCCAGAAGTTTGTGTGGGAAGAAAAAGTGGTCAATACTATATCAGGTAACATTAATGTTGGCGAGATCTTAGACTAATTAGGATATTTATTTCCTAATATATTAGGACTCTGCTTCTTTCCTTTTGTACAAATATTATGTAATTAGGATTTTCTTTTGTGCCAGTGCCTGTGTCGTGTTTGTTGTCTTTGCTTTGTGTTGTGTTTCCGCTGCTATCATGGGTGATGCTTCTAAAGTTGTGGCACGTTCTAGTGCTTCTGAAACAAAAGAGGAGTGGAAGTAAACTCGAAAGATGAGGGAAACTAATATAAGTAAAATGGAAAGAGGAAGACAATAGCTAGCTAGCTAGGAAAAACATAGAGAATGGAAGACTAAACAAAATATGAGAAATCATGAACATAAGAGCTTACTTTTACATAGGGTAAAGAGTTTTACCTAGCTGAGAGGCATGCATGCTCGAAGCCGAATTGCTGAGGATAAGAATGAGAAAAGTTACCGTTGCTTTTGGAATATGATAGGAATCATGGTGAGACAGCAACTTTGTTTTTATCTAATGTTGCAGCAAAGATCTCATCTTCTGCATTAAAATCAAGTAAGGGCCAGGGATGTGTTTGTGTGTGGGGAGAAAAGGCGGTTAATACTATATCAGGTAACATTAATGTTAGCAGGATCCTAGACTAATTAGGATAATTATTTCCTAGTATATTAGGACTCTACTTCTTTCCTTTTGTACAAATATTGTGTAATTAAGATTTTCTCTTGTTTCCTAGTTTGACCCTACTTGGGTCACATCCTTGTATTATAAATACCTCATTTTAGAGAATAAAATACAACCTGAAAATATTCAACCCATATTGTTTAACTTTGTATCAAAGCCGACTTTCTGGTGACATGTGTGTTGTACCCACTCGTGTTCTACTATGTGCCATAATTTGTTTCAGGGTTTTCTCTTGTGCTCGTGTCTATGCCATGTTTGTCGTCTCTGCTTCGTGTTGTCTTTTCGTTGCTATCATAGGTGATGCTTTTAAAGTTGTGGCACGTTCTAGTGCTTCTAAAACGAATGAGAAACGTCCCTCCGGTGATTACTCTACTCCTATTACTTCTAAAAAAATTAAATGACTCTAATTAGGCCTCTTGGTCTTGTGGTGCATGCCTTACGTTTACTGGTCGTCGTATGGCATATTGGATCAATGGGAAGAAGCCTGCTCTGTCTCCAGACTCCGCTACCTATGTTGAATGGGAAAAAAATAATTGCTTAGTGCAGTCATGGCTTCTCAATTCGATGACTAATCTAGTTGGTGCCTTATTTGAACATGGTGGTACTGCTTTGCTCTCAATCATGTTCCCGCCTCATCCAGAAGCTTATACCATGGTCATGGGGGAAGACACTCGTCAGTTTGCTATGCTCGGAGGAGGTGCGATGGACCTAAAAGTGGATCCTGCCCGTAACGATCAGTCACCTATCGTCTAACAAGCCCACATCTTCCAATGATTCTCATCCATTTAAAGGTTCTCGTTAGTGTCATTATTGCAATGGGGATCATTACTCTAAGAAGTTGTTTTAAAGAGCATGGTTACCTGGATTGGTTTGCTGACTACAAAGCTCGTATGTATGGCCTCAAGGCCGCTTGTACTATGACCCAAGACGGGCTAATCTTCAAGCCCCGTCTGCAAATTTGTGTGCTTCTGAGACTATGCCAAGTATGGGCTCTAATCCTTAGATAATTAACAATGGTGATTCTAATCATATGACTTGTTATATTAATCTATTTTGATGAGTTGTCTCGTACCCCTCGTGACCCCTATATTACTAGTGCAAATGATTTACTTACTCCCCTTCGTTTGGTTATCTTAAGCATTTGTTTCCTTCGTTATTTAGTTCGTGTGATGAGTCTACCTTCAAATGTGAGACTTGTGTAATTACCAGGAGCCACCATACTATTTTTCCCTTAAGTAATAATAAAGCTACATTGCCTTTTGAGTTCGTACATCCAGATGTATGAGGCCCTGTTCATGTGACTTCTAATGGTTTCCGTCGGTTTGTTACATGATACTGCTTCTATTCTTCTTGAATTTTGTGTCATGTTGTCTACTTAGTTTCATGTTCGAGTCAAAGTGTTTCAGACTGATAACAGAGGTAAATATGTGAATACTACCTTGACCCGTTTCTTCCGTGATCAAGGCATTATTCACCAAACTACCACTTCATTCATTCTTCAGCAGAATGGTGTGTCTAAACGTAAGAATCATCAGTTACTTGAAGTTGCTGCTCCCTTATGTTGGACATGTCTGTTCCCCATCACCTTTGGGGCCATGGTGTTTTGGCCACGGCCTATTTGATTAACCGTACTCCTAGTCAGGTTCTTGATTTCAAGACTCCGCTTGATGTGTTGTGTGCCCATACTTCTCTGGTTTCTGTCTCTAAGTTGTCTACGAAGGTGTTTGGATGTGTTGCCTATGTTCATGTATAATTCTATCAACGGAGTAAACTTTATCCATATGCTCTACATTGTGTTTTCATTGGCTATTCTACTACTCATAAAGGTTATAAACGCTATCACCCTCCTACTCAGAAGGTGCATGTTACTTTGGATGTAACCTTCCATGAAGAAGTGTCGTATTATATTTCTCCCTCATCTCCAATTTAAGGGGAGAGAGGGAGTGAATTGAAGAGTCTCAGATTAAAGGATCTTGGACTTAATGTTGTAGGTGAAGATAGTACAAATGTTGGTCTCGACTTCAAAACGACCAGTCGCCTGGCTCTGACCCTAAAGATGATGCTCAAGGCTTCAAATCGACTAGTCGGCTGGCTCTAAAATTGAGAATTCTGCTATTTGTGACAAAACGACCGGTCTTCTTGAGTAGTGTGACTGTCGCCTAGGACAATTGATCCTGCTCCTTGTGATTCTTGCGAAGACGAGTTTGATACAAGACCCTCTTCTACCTCATCATTACTCCATTCAAATCGTGATAATGAGCCTAGTGAGGTGATTTATGATGATCTGGCTATGTCTACGTATCAATTACCCACACGAACTACTCATGAGAAACTCAAAGTACAATATTCTCCTGATATACATGTCAAATCTAAATATCTCGTTAGCCATTATGTGACATGTATTAGTGATTAAAGTACTTTCTTGGGATTTAAGTTGCTAGGTTTAAATGTGGTATCTTTCTGTCCAAAAGAAAGTATATTTTTGATTTACTTGCAGAGACTAAAATGTTGAATTGTAAACCAATTGATACCCCTAGTGAACATAATCATAAGTTGGGGTTGTATCCTGATCAAGTTCCTACAGATAAAGAGCGTTATCAACGACTTGTGGTAAAATTTATTTATTTAGCTCATACACGTCCTGATATTGCATATGCAATGAGTGTATTGAGTCAGTTTATGCATTCTCCTAGTGAAGATCATATGGGTATTGTGGTGCGCATTTTGAGGTATCTGAAAGTAACTCCTGGCAAGAAATTAATGTTTTGCAAGTATGGTCATATAGATGTGGGAGGGTATACAAATGCTGATTGGGCTAGTTCAGTTACGGATAGACGTTCTACGTCTGGGTATTTCACATTTATTGGTGGTAATCTTGTTACTTGGTGTGTTTAGGTCTAATGCTGAGGCGGAGTACCGTGGGATGGCTCAAGGAGTGTGTGAGTTACCATGGTTGAGAAGGTTGTTGAGAGATCTTGCGTTTGGACCCCAAAAACCCAAGAATTTGTATTGTGATAACAAAAATGCAATTGCAATTGCACATAACCCTGTGCAGCATGATCGTACAAAGCACCTGGAGGTTGATCGACATTTTGTTAAAGAAAAGTTGGATGCTAGAATTATTTCTTTTCCGTTTTGTATCATCAAAGAATCAATTGGTAAATGTTCTTACAGAAGCTGTATCTACTACGGTCTTCCTCAACTCGCTTGACAAGTTGGGCATGCATGACATCTTTGCTCCAACTTGAGGGGGAGTGTTAGCGAGATCCTAGACTAATTAGGATATTTATTTTCTTGTATATTAGGACACTATTTCTTTCATTTTATACAAATATTGTGTAATTATGATTTTATCTTGTTTCCTAGTTTGAACTTGCTAGGGTTACATCCTTGTATTATAAATACCTCCTTTTGGAGAATGAAATACAATCTAAAAATATTCTACCCATATTGTTTGACTATTAATTCAGTCAGCAGTGCTGCAGGCTAATGGCAGACTGTGCTGCGTAGGTTTTGTCATGGTTTCTCAAATACCAGAAAAAACAAATATCAAACTTCTTGTTGTAAATGCATGAGTTGGTGGATGACCACCATACCTCTTAGCATTCACCCTTTCTAATTCTATGTAACCTATACACTAAATACTATAGTTATGAGCTTATAATTTATGAGTTGTTAATGTCTTTTTATCACTCTAAGCCTATAAATAAGAGGTCTTACTAGGATAAGATATACAAGTTGATTGTCACAAATTCTATTGTCTTTCTCTACTTTCCAATTCTCTCTACAATTTTCTCTTAGTTATATAACACTTTTGTTTTTTTGTCGAAATATCAAACATATATGAATACCGTTTTTGTTTTTCTTTTAAGGAGATGCATAATACGTTTTTGTATAAAAAAAATGTTCTTCTCCATTACACAGAGAATGAATATATAAGACATATCCCATGTCTCTTCAAATTTCCTTTTCTATTAAAGATTTGTAATGCCAACAAAATGACCAGAAACGCTTGCTTTGTCTCTCTCTCCTTTTTTTTTCTTTTTTCTAGTCAAAGCCAGGGGCGGCCCTGGGGTGGTGTAAATGGTGCCACCATACAGGGGCCCCAAAAAAAATTTCTTTATATATATTAATATTATCTTATTTGTATATATAGCATAACGTGCTAAATATTTGTACAAGAGCGTGTTTGGTGGAGTTGATTTCAGCTCATGTCCACTTAAAAGAAACGTTAGAGTTCAATTCTCATTGAAGCCAATCTATTTGCTTTTTTTTATATTGTTTTTATAACAACAAACTTTACATAATTATTAAAAAACACACACACACAGAGAGAAAGCCTTTTAAAAAAAAAAGGAAACATTGAAGCTAAGCTAACCACAAAAGGATTATATATATATATCCCCCAAACACTTTCTACTTTTCACCTAATCGTTCTTAAAATAATAAAATAAAAAATAAAAAAATTTCTCCTCCAAAAAAAGTACTTATTGGAGGTACCTTATTTTTGTACCAAACATTTAACTTTATCAAATGGAAACATTTAAATTTTGGGAGATTCACTATTATACCCAATATAGGAGCCCAAATTATTTTTAAAATAAAAAAAAATCGTATATGAAATGGACTTTAGAAACACACCCAAAGCCTATTTACAACATAACAAAAAAAGCTTTTAAATTACAAAACTGCTATTGATTTCCTAAAACAAACCCAACCCCAAAACCTCATAAAAAAGCTCAAAACACTCAATAGGACATCAAAGTAATTTAATAATCAAAATTAAATTCAATAGGTCTAGCTGTCATTTTTTAGGTTTTTTTTGGGTATGTTTATAAAAATTAAATGGTGCAGGGTTTATTTATAGTTTTTGTGCTAAGAATGGGTATATGACTAAATATCTCTTAAATTTTTATGAATTTGATTTTTGGTTGTCATTACATACTGATTGATGGTGACTTTTAGTTATAAAAAAATTATTTATGACATTAAGTTATGGCAAATTTTTATTTATAGTATTTTCGTATTAGATTATGTGAGGCCCCAATTTCACACAGGGCCCTCAAAATCTCAAGGACAACCCTAGTCAAAAGCTTGCTTTCTCTTAAACCCTTTCTATAAAACAATATTTCCCTTCTTATGTAAATTCTATCACTTCCATTGTCTGCCGTATATTTTCCTTTGTGTGTTTGCATATACTTTTCATGTCTGAGATAATACAGACTTCCTATATATATATATATATATATATATATATATATATATCCTTTTGCCCTAACTCTAGGATAAATATATAAACAAATGGAGCATATACTGAACATTAGTAAATGTGTGTGTGAGAGATATATATGTGTGTGTGTCACATATACACTGAACATACTGTATCAAATACATACATGAAATCATGAATACAAGAGGTTTTTTCTTCAGCTTACATTGAATATTGTGTGACGTACGTAATTCGATAGGGCTGCCCATTTGGTTGCATCTTTTACTTTCCAGGAATTTGCATCGGACATGATATTTTATTTTCCAAAATATATGCACAGAACCCTAGCATTCTAGGTCTTGACCGTTGAGGAGGATAAGGACAAGAAGGACCGTCCTTTATTTTGTGCAACCGTTGCTTGAGGTACACTAGAGGAGTGATGTTGAGGTGCATGGGTGTCTTGAGAGGTTTGAGAAACCACAATGTGGGTGTGTTGTATCAAATTAGGGAGAGGTGTGTTTGAGGAGGTATATGCCATCGATGGCAACAAAATCAAGAAAAAGGATTGAGATCAACCAAAGGAGAGGACAACAAATAAAAACTTGAAACAAGTAATAAAGATACATGGGTGGCTGAAAAAAATTGAATTACCAGAAATGAGTGACAGTAAACTATTTATTTATAGGTCATGTGTATATCACTTTCTGATACACTTAAATAAGCTCTCTTTAGTTTCGTTAAGAGCATCTGCAATGGTTAGGATCAATGTAATTTTTGTATATTATATATATTTAACATAACATGTTCTCTCCTTAGTTCCTTTGTGTGTTAGACATGAAAGAGGCTCCTCCATATGAATATGAAAGAAGTCCGATGTATTAGTGCATGTGCTTGTAATACCATCTACCTGCGTTTTGATGTTTTGGAATTGTCTTATCTTTGTTTTTTTTTCCATCTCATTTCTACTTCATAATTCAATTCTTAGAATATCTCCAGTCAAATAGCAAACATTAAATTTGAATTTGATGACTTATGTGGAAATTTAACCTATAATAGAGTTTTACATTCCACCCGATATGTCAAATTAAAATACAATAGCCATAAGGTAGGTTTTTTTTTTGGTACAATAAGGAAGTTTTTTGTTTTTTTCTTTTTTGCAGAATGAGAATTGAGCACTTCTATTAAGGGATCCCTCAGATAAATTTATTTGAGGGACACCATTTAAGATACTGTACGATTTTTTTTTTTCAACAATCCAAACCGTCTATTTTTTACGTTTTCATTCATAGATCATCCTTACCAAAAAAAAAAACATAAAAATTGAAAATCATTAAGGCATCTAATTGATAGCAACAAAATAGATGAACATGATGCTTTAAGAAAAGACTAAAATAACAATAATCGAATTAAGTGGTCAAATGGAATTTCGAATTCAACTGATTTTTTGCAGATATGATCTTTGAAAGATATCTAAAAATTAGACAGTTCGAACCATTAAAAAACAAGGGAGATTCACTATTATACCCAATATGAGGGCCCAAATTATAAAAATATCCTATATAAAATGGACTTTAGAAACACACCCAAAGCCCATTTACAACATAACAAAAAAGCTTTTAACTTCTTATAAATTACAAAACTGCCATCAATTTCTTAAAACAAGTCCAACCCCAAAATCTCATAAAAATACCCAAAGCACTCAATAGGGCATCAAAGTAATTTAATAATCAATATTAAATTCAATAAGGCCAGCTATCATTTTTTGGGTCTTTTTTGGGTTTGTTTATAGGAATTCAATTGTGTAGGGTTTATTTATAATATTAGTGCTAGAAATGGGTATATCACTAAATATCTCAAAAAACAATGTGTAGTAGGCTCTACAATAGTGTCCCTTAAATATCCCCTCAATACACAAAGTAAGTTCAATAAGATTAAATTGGAGAAATCTAGGCCTGTTCCGTTTTTAGTCGAGTTCCTTCATTCACAATATTGGTGAGCCCAACAAAAGCAACAAAAAAGACTAATGGCCCAACAACAACCAACCAAAGTCCAAACAATACATAAACCCTACCCCGGATTTCTGGAGTCTCAATCTAGGGTTTGAAAATATATGAAATTGGAGTGTTTGGGGAAAAAGAGAATCAGGGAGAGAGCCGTAAGCCAAAGAGGAAAAGAATTGCTGAGGTAATTTCGGCTCCGTTTCTTTGGAATAATTAGTTTTCTTTCTGATTTTCGTTTGAAATCCCTACATATTTGAATCTTTTTTAAATTTTAATTTCATTTGTTTCAGATGGATCAAAGAAGATGGGAAGAGTTCAACACTGACTGTTTGACGAATATTTTTGGAAGAGTTGGTATGGAGTCACTGCTTTTTGATGTGCCTTTTGTATGCAAGTCGTGGTACAAAGCAAGCCTCGATCCTTGTTGCTGGCAACGTCTCATATTTCCCAACGTCTCCTTTTTTGGAAGATTTGTCAATGAATATCGAATTGACGCGTGGAAGTTTTCGACTAGGGCGTTTATTAAGTTTGTCATCGGTCGTAGCAAAGGACAAGCTACTGTTCTCAGCCTACCTCCATCTGCTTCGGAAACAGACTTGAAATATGTTTCGGATGTGTAAGTTTCTGCTTGACCATTTTGTTAATTTTCCTTTTCAAATGTATCCACCATATGACTTAGTCATTGTAAAATTTTGTTTGCAGGTGTGGTGATCTCAAGGTTCTGGCATTTCATGGGTACAAACCACATGTAATCCCAAAGCTGATTGGTAAGTGGAAACATTTGGAGTGGTTAATGTTGGAAAGCGGCGATGATTTCGAAGAAATCCTCTCACAGATCAGCGTTCACTGCAAGGATTTTTGTGGCTTATGTGTGTCTAATGATGTTTTTTTTACTGGAGAGGGAATAGCAATCGTTAACTTCCTGCCTAAGATTAAACAGTTGATCTTTAGGAGGGTGGAAATTGGTCGAGATGATCTTATGGCGTTACTGCTGCGCTGGAAAAAGCTTCTGCTGCTGGAAGGCAGTGATTGTGTAGGTTTTAGTCCGGATGCTTAGGAGATTTCACATTGGTAATTTCTGCTTTAAGGGCTCTTGTGATTATGCTTTTGATGATGACTCGACGAAATGGTGAACGATGGATATAACTCTAATTAACTGAATTTTAATTAGTGAATGTGTTATCTCCTGAATTTTGATTTTTGAAATTACCGAAATGGTTACCGCTATATATACTTTATTTTGATATTTCTTAATATAAATATTATTTTCTGTCAATTTGATAAAGCCATGAACATTATTTTTTGTCCAAATTTGGTAAAACAATTCGGTAATTTTTTTAATTTGTTAATTTTCTTATGAAGAAACGAATGGGTATTATTTATTATGAACATTACCGGTATCATTAATGGAAGTCAATCGGGAGGCACAAGAGCCATTATAGCTTTTCTCCTACATTTGAATACAGTATACTTTAGGGTTTAATTAGGCATGTATTAAAAGAATTTCCCACAAAGGGTTAGCATGGTTGCGCTGTCGCTGTATTGTTTTGTACCACTCAATGTGGTCTCCTAATCATATAAGGATTGGGAACTTTCTTGTGGATTAGGGTTTCATTAATGTAATAAGGATAGCTAAAGAGTTTCCTTATGGGTAAGACTTTCTAGACATATGCATATAAATACCAGAGCTCCTGCTTAACCAAAATCACGCGACCTACACTAAAGTATTCACCCCATCCAGAATTAGAGAGATCAGATTGAGAAGAAGAGCTCTTGTATAAGTTCTTGATATTTCCACAACTTCTATGACAAGCCAAAAGGTAAGTGTTCTATTTATATGCAGTCAATATGGTTTGCAGTCGCTTCTTATTTCATTGCTTTATCTGTGGTTTTGCAATGATTCTTTTCTCAGCTCTCTCTTAATTTAGATTATTAATTAGTTTTTTCTACTGATGTTTAATACTTCTTTGTGTTTTTTGCATTTTGCTTATGTATGTATCTAGTTCTGTGTTGATATATTTTGATGTAGGATATATAGGTGAATTGAGTATTTGGGTACTTTAGCGGAAGCGAAAACAATAGAAAATAGAACAAGAAGGATAGGTTTGGAATCACCTCAGGGGGGGGGTTTCACTTCAACTAATTAGTCTCCAATCTCTAGAAAATAAACTTTTCTTATATCTCAACAACTCAACTCCATAATGAATTACATGAGAGCCTAGAGACAATAGGATAAAAATTCCCTTGCTAAAACATAAATTCTAACCTAAATAAAATATGAAACTTCGAAATCCTATTAAAATTTGAAAAACTTAAAAATCTTACTAAAATATGGAAAACTTAGAGAACAAGTTATAAACTAATCGCAAGAATAACAAATTGCCTGATTTAAAGACAAAATTAAATGACTTCCTCCTCCATCTCTTTCTTTTGTAAACCCTAATGGATTTGACAAAGATGTCCTCATCATATTTATAGCTGGACTAATATTTATGCTTTGATTTGTTGTAGATGGATCAAAGAAGATGGGAGGACTTAGACGTGGACTGTTTGTTGATTGTGTTGGGAAAAGTTGGAATGGAGTCGCTGCTTTTGGGTGTCCCTTTTGTGTGCAAGTCATGGTACAAAGCAAGCCTCGATCCTTCATTCTGGCAATGTCTCATATTACCGGACTTTCATGATGGTTTTATGGTTGCTCGGTTTTCTTATTTTGCAAAAAATCAATTTTGGATCGCTACTCCCTTTTATAGAAAATTCATACGTCAGTACCGAATGAGTAAGTACCGTTTCTCCATGACTGGTTTTGTAAAGCTTGTTGTTAGTCGTAGCTGTGGAAATGCTACTTCTCTGAGCCTACCTGAATGTTCAAACAGACTACTGAGATTAGTCGCAAATACGTAAGTTATTTTATTTTATTTTAATTATTGGCATTTCAATGGTTTGTTTTGCTGGATGTGTATTTTTATTTTTGTTTTCTCTTTGGCATTTACTTCAATTTATACTATTCAATATTTATGATGAACTGCTGTTTGCAGGTGTCCTAGCCTCAAGGCTTTGACTTTGCCTAGAAATTTCGTGTTACGGGAATCAAGCATAATTATGGAACTGACTGAAAAGTTGAAACATTTGGAGTCATTGTCTTTGGGAAACGACATAGATATTACTGAAATTCTTTCACAGATCAGCCTTCACTGCAAGAACTTTCGTAGGTTAGACGTCTTTCGTGCTTCATTATGTAAAGATAAGGCATTGTCGATTGTCAAGTTCGTACCTAATATTGAATACTTAAGCTTGAGGAGGGCAATCATTCGTCGGTGCGATCTCATCACAATACTGCAGGGATGTAGGGAGCTTGTGTTTTTGGATGTCAGTGGTACTGGTTTTGATGAGGGTGACCATGAAATATCAATGTTTGCTTCTCATATTTCTAATTTTAGGTGTAAGGGTTTGATGCATGACAAAATATGTGGTGTGAAAAATTAATTAGAATAAAGTGGCTCAAAGTTGGAAGGAAATAGTGCAACAGAGGAAAATTCCAACTAAATGTCAATTATGGCACTACGAAAAGAACGAAAGCATATCGTCGAGATTTTCGAATTGATTAAAGAAGTTTGAAGCAATTATGATTCTGTCAAGATTAGTATTTAATTTAATGTTTTATTTTATATTTTGAAGAATAAATCTATTATGATATTATTTTACTAATATGATTTTTATTATTTTCTTGTTAGCTAAGTTTAGGAATATTCTAGAACCTAGGGTCTCCTATGGTTCTAGAGTTTCTTTGTTTTCTATTTAAGCCAATTCATGGTGACGTTATATTTATCAGTTTATTCATCTTATTTTCAATCAATATATTTGAGATTTACTCAATTTTTCTAATAGATTCCAATTTGTTGGTGGTTCCGACATTGTTATATGACTTTGATTATTATAGGTTGTTTTCTTGTATTTGCTCTGTAAACTTTTTTGATACAAAGAACACTCATCCCTGGGTCTTGATGAAGCTTTTATTTATTTCGCGGCGGTCCATATATATATATATATATATAGTCCTCTTCTATTGAGGAACGCCCTTTAGGGTATCCTACAATTTTTTTCCCAATAATACAAACCATCTATTTTTTAGATATTCATTCATAGATCATCCTTACAAAAAAATTAAACAAATCGGAAACCGTTTCGACATCCAATTGTGTCTTACAAAATCAATGAACACGGTACTTTAAGAAAGTACTAAAATTTCAATAACTCAATTGAGTGGTCACATGATATCGGATTCAAGTGATTTTTTGTAGAGATGATCTTTGAATAAGTATCTACAAAATAGACGGTTTGGATTAGTGAAATACAATCCGGAGTGAGGCCTACAAGGGGTGTCCCTCAAATAAGCTTATTTGAGGGATCCCTCAATGGAAGCTCTCTGTATATATATATTCAATTGTTTTGTTGTTGGTATTTTTGGGTCAAGATTGTTTTGTTTTATATAATATTGATATTGTTTCTTCTTAAGTGCTCATTTTGTATGGGCTTTTTAGGGCTTGTCTAATATATGTCCTTATAATTTCTATTTTCTAAACATATACCCATCATTCTATAAATCTATGTGTAAAACCCAATTTCAAACTTAAATGACCAGTAGGATATAAGATGTCATAGTATTCCTATGTTTTAACATCGTTGCCATCAGACTTCATATTTTATTTATAATTTATTCCAAGCATTTCATTGACTGCCATAATTGTAATCTATTAATAGCATATCAATCACCCCATTTCTTTTGGTTGTCATTCCCTCTAACATATCGTCCCCTAAAATTACAAACAAACAAAAAAATTGTAAATTACATATCCAATAATGTACATATGAAAAATATAAATATAAATATATACCTATAAAAATATAGGTATAAAAAAATATTTAAAAAAACTAAGTTAGTTACTTTTTAATTGATTCCGTGCATTTTTCATAAATTAAAAATAGGTTCACAATAATTTATAAAAAATCGGTACATTGTATAATTGAATTTATGCACATTTTTTTTATAAATTAAAAATAGGTACATTATTTAGAAGAAAAAAATAAGTTCATTATACAAGGTAAATTGTTTTACTAGGTATACATTATTAGAGAAATAGGTACATTATTTAGAGAAAAAAATAAGGTTCATTTATTAAAAAAAAATTGTTTTTCATAAAACTAACAATAAAAAGATGATCAAATTATTTTTCATAAAACAAGTAATAGGTGCTTTATTTAGAGAAAAAAACAATGTACATTATTTAGAGAAAAAAATAGGTACATTATTTAGAGAAAGAAATAGGTTCATTTAAAAAAAATTCTACAAAAAATAATAAATAGATTATCAAATTATTTTTCAACATAATTAGAATGTACACTATTATTCGTAAAAACTACAATAAAATAGATTACTAGTCATATAATTCATAAAAAGATTACTAATACGTTAATGTTGAATTTAATATTTAATTTCAAATAAGTTTCTAAATTAATTCCTATATCCATTAAAACTATTTGGAGATTTTTCCAAATTCAACGTCTGTCATTAGTTACACCCTCCCCTTCCTCCATAACACATTAACTTATAAATAGGGGTAGTTTTGGAATTCAAAAAATACAATAAATCAGATGTTAAGTTATATTAGGTAACTTGCTTAATTGGATCCTAGTAATCGGATATTATTTAAAAAAATTGAGTATTTTAAATAAATAAAAAAAGAAAAAAGTTATAGGTAATTTTAAATGAATTTTATGGTCTAAGCTTAATTTATTATTTAGTTTAATGTTTCTATTCGACGGTTGGCGTTCCAACTAAGTTCCAACAATGCACTTTCCGGACCGAGAAAGCTGAACGTTGCATATTAGTATCCTCTCTCTTGGGAAATGAGGGAAGCACGAAGGTTTTATTAGTCTTTCTTGTTATTAATTATCTGGGAATTCCATTTGTATTATACTCATGTTGCATTTCTCTCATCTCTTGGATATATTGCACGCATGCGTGGTTTGAGTCCTTGCATTTCCCCATATTGATTAACTTTTTATTAGTGCTTTTCCCCATATTGATTAACTTTTTAAATGCAATACTCACTCAATATAAAATTCAATCACAGCCATTGAAAGTGGCTCAATCTAATGGCTTAGAATGTGTCTTAAAATATGTGTCAAAAATTGTGTTATCCTGACCGTATAAATGTGGAATATGAAGTCAAACTATTTCTCTGCATTTCATTACTTATTGTAAATGGAGAATCGTCTAGTAAGATGGGAGGAGTTAGGCATGGACTGTTTAGCAAGTGTTTTTGAAAAGGTTGGTATGGAGTCACTGCTCCTGAATATCCCTTTTGTGTGCAAGTCATGGTACAAAGCGAGTCTCAGTCCTTGCTGCTGGCTCAGTCTCGACTTCACGGAAATTTTAACCAAGTACTACTATACTTGGAGTGAAAGCCATGATCGCTTTGTGAAAAGATTTGTAGATCGTAGCAAAGGGCATGCTACTTTTCTCAGGCTACCTGGATGCTGTACCCTCGAAGCATTCAAATATGTTGCAGATGTGTAAGCTTTCTCAAAAAGTTTTACAATGTGTTTCAATATTAGTGCATATTTTTGGTTCTGTGGTTTATATTTTTCAATATTGTTGGCAGGTGTCCTGGCCTCAAGGCTTCGTCTTTGCCTAGTGAACTAGTGTTTCTGCAACCTAGCATGATTATAGAACTGATTGAAAAGTGGGAAAATTTGGAGTCATTGTCATTGAAAAGTCGCATAAATATTGCTGAACTCCTTTCACCGATCAGCCTTCACTGCAAGAACTTTCGTCGTTTAGATATACATGGTGCTTCAGTAGGTGAAGATGCGGCGTTGTCGATCGTCAAATTGGTGCCTAATATTGAGCACTTAAGCTTGAGAGGGGCAAGAATTCCTCGGGGCAGTCTTATAACAATCTTACGGGGCTGTAAGAAGCTTGTGTGTTTGGATGTTAGCGGTGGTATAGGTTTTGATGAGGAAGACGAGGAAATATCAAAGCTTGCTTCTCATATTACTAATTTCAGCTGTCAGGGTTCTAGACCTAGACTTGACTATGATTATGATTCTGATTCCCATGATTATTATGATTCTGATGATGATTATGACGATGATGAGTATGCTGGCTCTGATGGGTACTACTGTAGTGGAGGCAGTTCTGATTGATCATGGTGCAGAATTGTTCATTTAGAGGTTGTTTTGTTCTATTTGCTCTGAAAGTTGGTACTTGGGGCATTCGTTTCAACTTTTAATACAAAGAACACTGCTTGCTTCTGTATCAAACCTTTTATATATATATTCGATGATTGTGCTGTATTTTGGGTCCTATTGGGTGTTTTAATTGTAGGAAAATTTGTGAGAAACATTATGCTATGGTAACTTCTTGTGGCATGCGCATAAATTTTTTGAATAATAATGTGAAGTTTACCATAATCTGTTTACTCAATAACACATTATAAAGCCAACAATATACAACAGTTATAGAAAACCGACATTTCTCCATAGACGCAATGCAAACCCCTCTTGCCGGTGAGCCATACCCGCATGTTTGGAAAGCTTGGGCTATAGCCGAGATTAGCCCATACCAAACAAATTTCAAATTGGGTTTTGGCCCATGAATCCTCTACACTTAAGTACCGGCCCATTCTCTTCATTCTTCTGCGGTCAACTTTTGTTTCTTGTAAAATTAGTTTGGTTCAGCCACTCTCTCGGAGCAAGTAGGACCCAAGTAAGTTTCATCTCTCGTTACTTATTGCTGCTCCTTATCGTCGTTTAAATATGCTTTCTGTTTAGCAATCGTTCCTGTTCTGTTTCATTGAACAGTTCTGAGTTTTTTGCAGCTTAATTTTGTTTTTTTTGTTTTTAAGAAAAGATGTATGTAGTTGTTTGTTTTCAGATAAAATGTTTTTCCCAGATGAAATTCCTTTTTGATTGATGAATCAGGACTTTAGATGGAGAAATTAAATTTTAAAAAATGGGGTGAAATTTTGTTGAGGGTGGTTTGGAAGTTCAATCTGCCCCAATCTTCAGGAAAGAAAAGAAGAAAAAATTGTTTTTGAATTGGCTCACTTAGTTAAGTCTGCTGTCGATCCCAAATATTATTGGACCAGTTATTTTGAATTGGGCATTGATAGTTTCCCTACTTGATAGTTTACTCACTTTGACCAATGAAATTTATAGATTATCACCAGAAACATTTGCTAGATCAATCTTCCTTTTGGGAGGCAAGGGTCAGAGTTACCTTTGGTCCTATATATGTTGACTACAAAATACAAGTTATTGTACACTAATTACACCTTTTCATTTCTAACAAACCCAAGTTTTTGTTATCCTGCTTGTTTTTGCGTTTCTTTTTGTTTTTGGTAAATATGGCTTGTCTTCCTGCTTCCATTTGTGTAGGAATTCCCGATCCTTTTGCTTTTCATTGCCTTTATCTTACATTTAAGGTGAGCTGATTCTCTTTCCATCTTCGGTTCATTAGTTTTCTTAATAATTTGGGTGTTTTTATTTCCCATTTGATTCTGTATATTAATGATTTGATATCATGTCCTTTCTTGTAGATGGAGAATGAACGAAGATGGGAGGGCTTAAATGTGGACTGTTTGGTGAATGTTTTTGGAAGAGTTGGGATGCAGTCACTACTCTTGGATGTTCCCTTTGTGTGCAAGTCATGGTACACAGCATCCCTGAGTCCTTCATGCTGGGAATGTCTCATTTTTCCTGGTGGTTTTGATGGCTTTGATCTTCCAACTCACGATCTTTGGAGTTCTGAGGGTGAACTTAGAACCTTTATGGATAGGTTTCGATGTATATATCGAATTGATGAGGATCGTTTCTCTCTCACTGCATTTCTAAAGGTTGTTGTCAATCGTAGCAGAGGGCATGCTACTGTTGTCCGGCTACCTGGATTTTGTTCCGCGGAAGCAATGAAATATGTTGCAGATGTGTAAGCTTTCTGAAAAGTATTTGAATGTGTATCATTAGTGCCTTTTTTTGGGTTTTAGCTTTATGTATTTTGACTTTTAAGAGTTTCTTCTGACGTAAGTATTTAATCATGTTCTTTATCTCTTTAATACTTTTTCAGTCACCCTAAAATGACAGGGTTAAACTATTGTTTGCAGGTGTCCTCGCCTGAAGGCTCTGTACGTTGACAAAATGATTCCTGAACTAATTGGAAAGTGGAAAGATTTGGAGGAGTTGTTCTTGGGGAGCAGCATTGGTGTTGAGAAAACCCTGTCAGAGATCGGCATTCACTGCAAGAATTTTTGGCGTTTGCATGTGGGTAATGCCTATATATGTAATACTGAGGCATTGGCAATCGTCAAGTTGGTGCCTAATATTAAGCACTTGAGCTTGAGGCAGGCAGACATTGAACGGGATAATCTTGTCACAATACTACAGGGCTGCAAGGAGCTTGTGGCTTTGGATGTCAGTGATTGTAGAGGTTTTGACGAGGGCGATGATGAAATATATAAGCTTGCTTCTCATATTACTAATTTCAGGTGTGAGGGTTCCTCTTCTAAATATTCTTCTGATTCCGATGATAACCTTGATCGAAATCCTGTCTATTTTTTTGGATATGAATCTGATTAAAACAGAGTAGTATGATGCTCTCGCAGTGTCTCATTTTTTGCGTCCATTGAAACTGGTCGTTGTAATTTTACTTCGAAATCTAAATTTTCGAATTTTGACTCTGATTAATAATAACCTCTACTTTAATTTCCCTCCATCCGTGTGTGAATTTGATCACATTGGAAAATTACTCCTAATTTGAAGTGTAGTTTAATTTCCCTCCATCCCTGTGGTTGCACTTTCTTTGTTAGGGTTTATCACAAATATTTTCTGAAGTTTGTCAAATTATCACTTTTAGTTATTGGTCTTTTATATTACACTTCACACGTCAAATTTGTCCTATGATCAGATTCAGTCAAAAAGTCTGCTAGTGCTAGATTGCTGATGTAGAATTTAAGTAGAACTCACATATCAAATGAAATAACGTAACATGAATTAACTAAATTATTATTTTTTTAAATAGTTTAAAATTCATAGACAATCAGCAACCGTCCGCTTCTCTCTCTCTCTCCCCGCCTTATGCCTGCGTACAGAGAACCCACCGCCATTGTTAGCATCCGATTGGGTCATAATGGCGGCTGATTATGTCTTTGGTACAGAGATCCATCTGCACCAGAGTGCTCACCAAGCTTTGCCCAAAAGTGGCGGTGATTATGTCTTTGGTCCTTTCACCAAAACAAAGCAACCAAGAGCTCCAAATGATCCATACAACAAAGCAATGAAACTCACACGCAAGGCCATTGAAGAAAACAGCCACACCAAGACCATATAAGAAAACAGAGGAGCCTCCAAAAGCGCGTAGAAGCTAGCCTATTTTGCAGAAAAATTATTAGATCCTCCACCATCACAACCCCCATAGCCCCAAGATCAACATCAGCGAAAATGCTTAAAGGGGCTAAATGGGTCAGCGTGGGAAATCCCAGTTGAAATTGAAAACAACCCCAAAGGTTCAAAGATTGGGATGAGAACTTGTGAGGTCTGGCTAGAAGTGGAGTGTCTTCTTTGTCAAACACCTCCTCGCCGCCATTATGACCCAATCGGATGCTAACAATGGCGGTTGATTCTCTGTACCAAGCATAAGGCTGAGAGCAGAGAGAGAGGGAAGAGAGAGAGAGAGAGAGAGAGAGAGAGAGAGAGAGAGAGCAAAAAGACGGGGATGGAGAGAGAGAGTAGAGGCGGAGGGAGGTGGAGGCGGAAGGTTGCAGTCCTTTAATTTTTTTTCTTTTTCATTTCTAAATTTTCTATGAATTTTAAACTATTTAAAAATAATAATTATTTAGTTAATCCACATGGCACAATTTCATTGGATATGTGGGCTCTACTTAAATTCCACATCAACAATCTAACAGAATTTTTAACTGAATCTGACAGGACAATTTTGATGTGTCATGTGTAACATAGAGGACCAAATATGTATTAAAAAAAACATAAAGGACCAAAAGTGATAATTTGGTAAACCTCCTGGACCATTTATGATAAAACGTTTTTTTTAATTTATTTAAATACAAGTGATACTCTAAACTATAAAGGAATGGGGAGTTTCTCACACACTATCAAGATGCCATGAGAGTTCGAATATGAGACATTTGCAAATTAAGGCCTTTTTTAACTGGTCTAGACCTTGTTCGCATGTAGTTGCACATTTTAGTCATTGACAATTTTACACCGTATGAAAGAAACATTCAAGCTGGATACTTCAGAAATAACAAATAAATGAAAAAGCCCTCATAATAAAATGGGTGTGCATAGTTGCTGAATCATCTCCCTAGATTATACGAGGGCTATTTCCCTAGATTATACAAAGGGCAAAGTGATCATGTACGTTTATTTCCCTTATAGCTTAGATGAATCATATTGCTTACACGGTATGTTTATGTGAGTTTGTTAAGAACTTGGAACACACAACAAACAATACTCACAAACATATATAGAAAATCACATAAAATATAAAAAGTAATAAAATTTCCTTAAGTAGCTACAATTTGTAGAATAAGATTTGTGGAATGATAAGATGATACGTGTAGTAGAATGGTAGTTGTGTATGTTATTATTCGGTTTAATTTTTGTGGTTCAATGTTATTAATTTGTCTAGTAATTATTGATGTTATTTGCATAAATGGATATTGTTGGAATATTGGTATGCTACAACGGAAGTTTGGTTCACAAGGATAACATTAGAGTTATGAATGTGAGGAGGCTAAGGGGTCGTTTGGCACGGCGGACTGTCATGTAATCATGCTTATGTTTGCTATTTCTTTTGCTTGTTTTTTTTTTCTTTTTGAATACAAGCGATTGTGGATGGGGTTTTACACACAAATATTAATTAGGTGTTTTGGATTTTTGAACATCTACTCACATGACATAGGTGGAGGTAGTGGAAGAGCTCAAGCAACTGAGCTATACCTGACAATAGGTCAACAAATGTTAAATACATCATAAAGGAAAAATCATATTCCAATTATTGGGGCATTCATGGAATTGAGTGCACCCAAGGGGACCCTTGCCAACACTACAATGTGCACCCAAGGAAAATAACAATTATAGCAAAAATTTAAAATATTTTTGGATTGAAAGAGGAAGCAGAACAAAGCTTCCCATTACTACTTGGATTATTTTGTTTTGGTGTGATTAATATCAAATGTTTGTATTGCAATGGGAATGTTTTTTTTTTTTTTTGGCCTTTTACAAGTCAAAATATGGAGGGCAAACATATAGAATAAGAAAAATGTTTGAGGAAGATTTCAAAAACCTAAAAAGAGAAACAGACTCCATGAATCGAAGAAGTCGAGTCGGTCTTTCTATGTTCTGATTTTTTTTCTTTTCTCTAACATGAGTTAACCACGTATGGGCCTGTTAAATCAAGGATCACATGCCAACAAATTAGGAAAGAAGACACGGATGGCACGGACTATTTGGGTATTGACTTGGTAGCTTTCCTTGATCATATAGGAATCCTATTCCTTCTAGCCAAAGGTAAAGGCTTGTGCTGTATATAAAGGCGTGTGCCCATTATCAAATTCTATACAATTACTACCTCACAATTACACACTCTTGCAGAAACCCTCACTACCGCTGAAGAAGTCCAGGTTTGATTGCAAGCCAGCCATGTCTTGGACAGGTTGGTTTTGGGTTCAATATTCGTACGCTCTCATCACAAGACTAAGGAATAATAAGATTGACACTCGAGTGTCAGATCAATGGGCAAATCTTCCCGTTCTTTTTTTGATTCTGGATAACTTGCAGGAACCCACTGACCATATTCGGGTTGCTGCCGTTTGCAAGCAATGGCGTGTTGCTGCAAAAGAATACAATCGCATATCGCAGCGTTGGCAGCGTGAGCTTCTTCCTATGCTCCTGGTTCCAACCGCAACAGGATCCAAAGGAAAGCCAAAACTGTACAACTTTCCTGGAGGAGAAACCTCCGACATTGAGTTATCAGTGCCCTGTAATATGATTAGTATGTGCCATGGCCATGGTTGGTTAGCCACAATGGATGTATTGGAAAAACATCTGATAGTCGGTAAATCGAAATTTTTTTGGAACCAACATCTAGAACTGAGCAAACAAGAACTATGGACTATAACTCTGGTGAACCCTTTCAGAAAAGCAGCGGCGCCCATTCGTCTCCCTCGCTTGGGTTTCTGTTACCATCACTCGTTTGCGAGTCAAGGTTCGGATGAGCTCCGAAAGTGCGGGCTTGTACCGAAGCACATCCCGAAGGTTATCTTATCTGAGGATCCCACATTGAATCCAGACAGTTACATGGTTATAGCAGTTTGCAGACGTGTTTCTACGTTGGCTTTCACCAAAGGAGGAAGAAAATATTGGACTCAATTATTCACAGCGCGGGGTGTTATGGATGCTATATTTCATAAAAGTCTAGTCCTTGCAGTTTTAGATTTCGGAAACATTCTTTCCGTTGATATCAATAGCCGGTCAATGAAAACAAAGTATTTTAACCAGGAACGGTTCGAACGTAGGGCTGATGAAGCTTATCTCGTGGAATCAACCAAGGGAGACTTGTTGCACGTTCGAAGATTGCCGAAAGATGATCATGGTGGTAGTGGAAAGAGATTCATGGTTTACAAGTTGGTGTTCAATGAGAGGGGTGGATCCGTGCAGCATGTTGAAATGAAAAGTATCGGAGATGAGGTTTTGTTCCTGAGTGAAAATGGTAGTATCTCGGTTTTGGCTTCAAACTTTCCTCAGTGCCAACCCAATTCCATATATTACATGGATTTTCGTTTGCGGACTGAAATAAGCAATTTCAATTTAGAGGATGAAACCATTACACGATATCGTTACTCTTCGGACATCTCACAAGCGCTTTGGATTGTGGACATGTTTAATGGGCTCTGCTAGCAGCTTGTTCTAGCTAGTTCATCTAATTACATTTTGTTTCTGCACTTATAGAATTTTCTTTTTCACTCGCATTTTGATTGCCTCATTTGAAATATACCTACTGTGCCTATTTATATAGTGATTGCTCGATGTTTATCAATGGTCAAGTTAGAAGCTTTAGGTAAGTTCAGGAAAGAATCTGGGTCCCCTACTTATCATCGACTCTCCTTTCTATTTTGACATCTTTGGCCTCCGTCTTCTAGAGGCTTTGCTTTGTAATTTCTATTCTCCGCATTAAAAATAAAATAAAATATTTATAAAAAAATAAAAATAAAAAATAAAAAACTCATTTTCCTTTTGTATTCTTAATTGAAATTCGAAAAAAAAGACAACAAAGTCTAGCCAAGAAAAAAAATCTTTGACTCGCAAATCATGTGGTCTCAATGTGTAGAAAACCTCCCTCCCCCTTCTGTTATTATAAATAAATAAAAAATTGACTAAAGAACAGCCCACATTTAGACTTTTTATTTTTATTTTTTATAAACGATATTCTACTTTAATCTAATCTAAACTATATGGATGAGATTCAAATTCAAGTGCAGAGTGATGAGTGAGGAGCACAACTGCTCTAGCCAACTTGATTAAGCCAAACTAGATCTATAGTTTTTTTAAAATTTTTAAATGCAGGTTCAACAAACGGAGTGGAGATTAATGTCATTAAACCAAATGGTGATCTATAATTAGAGTTTAATCATCGCATTAGAAACAAAATTCTTCAACAACAGTCTTAAGTGCGTTAATCACATCAAGTAGTTAACTTGGACACGTCACATATGTATTTAAGAAAGTTGCAATCATGCTCCTATAGTTTAATTAAGTTTATAATTAAGGAAAATAAATAAATAAAACACTCAACTCAACAAAACTGTATTTAACTCTTTTTAGTAACATGAAAACTAGCGGCAGCAACGCGGCATCTTACGATTGGTCCGTCAAGAAGTCAAAGCACACACCTCAGCTCAATCAACACATCTCTCTCCGTCTCTGTCAAGCCTGTCTTCCTCGGAGACTCGTGGCGAGAAATTAAGAAAGAAGAAGAAGAAGAAGAAGAGGAAGAAACTGCGTCAGCTCAGAAACACACAGGAACCCTAGAAATTCAATCGATTTCTAGAATTTCATGTTTCACTCACCTCAAATGGTGAAGAAACGAGTCCCAGAATGGCTCAACAGCTCGCTCTGGTCTTCTACGCCTTCTCCTTCTCTCGACGACGATCGCGTTCAACCCTACACCTCCAAGCCCACCGCCACCACCACAATCACCAGTTCTTCTTCTACCTCTGACTACGAGCCACCGTCCATGGTTGACCCACCAATCCCTGTGCCCCCTCCCAAACCCACCAGGGAAGACAAGCCTCCTCCGCAGCCCCAATCCACAGATTCACTCCCTAATCACGAAGACAAGAACAACACCACTCCTTCCCCCGAAGACATCTCCAGGCAGGCTCAGCTCTTGGTCGAGGTTAGCTTTTCTTTCTCTCTCTCCCTCTCTCTCTGTGCATGTAGAGATGTTGAATGCTGGTTTTTTTTTCAATTTTTTTTAATTTTGTGATTGTAGCTATCAAGAAAGACGATTAATTTGCGCGATTTGCGGAGAATTGCGTCGCAGGGCATACCAGATGGTGCCGGCATACGTTCTACTGTGTGGAAGGTGATTATGATTCGTTTTTGTATTTGATTTCATTTTGTGTTAATGTTGTGTTTGTTTCTAGAGAAAATGCGGTAATAGTTTTAGCTTATTATGGATAGAATGATAATTTGAGGGCCTCAAAAGTTACTAGACTAGCCAATAGAGCTTGACAGTTTGAATAAAGTGTGCAATTTTGAGTTTTCTTGTTGCATTTGAGGGACTTGGTTTAATTTTAAGCGTTGATAATTATTGCTTGCAGCTTTTACTTGGATATCTACCATCAGATCGGGGGCTTTGGTCATCTGAGTTAACTAAAAAGAGGTCACAGTACAAGCATTTTAAAGATGAGCTTTTGATGAATCCTGTAAGTCATGTTTATTGTTTTCTCTTTCCATTTTTATCTTCATGTTTGGGATTTGAAGATGAAACTGAAAAAACTAGACTAATTATATAGGGTATAAGAACAGCACAGTTTGCTTTGATTTGAAGGACTTCTGCTAACTATTTTCTTTAATGGGCTAACGCTGTTCTCAAAATTTGCTACAAGTTTTAGTCACAATTGTTCAAATCTATGGAGATTTTGAAGAGCAAATAAATTGATGTCATTGAATGATCAGCTGGTAATGCTGACAGTGCAAAGAGTGTTAGCAGACATTTTCTATAGGAAAGAATAGCTCATTAATTTTTATTCCTGAAAATTGAGCGGGGGGTAACCCACAAAATTTTACTGTAGATGTTCCAGCCTTTTCATCCAGTATAGCGATGCAGTTATCTTCACTTCTCCTTGTAGTGTTTCATGTTGCATGTTGGTCAACAGCTTTAGCCAGCTTTGTAGGGTTTCAATGAAAAGTTAAGATAAAATGAAAAATGAAAGGTTGGCACAATATGCTTTTATGTGATTCGTGCATTTTTGCAATTCTTGACTTCTGTTAAAGTATGAGTTTCTGAATGTTTCCTTTGGCTAGTCAGTCAGAAATCACAAGGAAGATGGATAACTGTACAAATTGTGACACTGATGAATCAAAAGGTCAAAGCAAAGGGTTGCTATCAAGATCAGAAATAACTCATGGCGAGCATCCATTGAGTCTTGGGCAGTCCAGCGTCTGGAATCAGTTCTTCCAGGTAATTACTGGGTGAAATTATTTGCTTAACTTATTTAAGGCCCATGGTTGATGCTTTGTTAAATTCTTCCTTAACTCAACTAAGATTTTTTTAAAGAGAAAAAAAATAATAATAAAAAGAGGACCCCCATAAACTAAATAAATCCTGTTTCAAACTACTTTGCTCTTCAACACTAACTCTTCTTTTGCCACTGGAATTTATCAAAGATCATATTTCGCAATGCATCCTTAAAAGTCATGCCTCCTAGTTAGTTCCGATGTACTGTGATTTTTTATTTACTTTTTTGCTCTGGGACCCTCCTTCAGCCAGATAAACACAAGACACAGTTGTGATGCAATACAACATCTTCACTCTTAGAAAGAAGAATTCTCCCCTTTGAAAATATTAGTTCCTTGTCCTGTTGTACCATTATAGAATGATGGTAGCAGTTTCTGGCGCAAAACCTTCTTATGAAATATCTAACTCAAACTTTTGATCATGTAGGACACAGAGATCATAGAGCAGATTGACCGAGATGTAAAGCGTACTCATCCAGACTTGCACTTTTTCTCTGGGGACTCTTCAGATGCTAAATCTAATCAGGTTTGCGCTTGACCCTTGGTTCGAACTATGGTACAAGCCATCTGTATGATTTGCCAAATACTAGAAATTTGGCTGACTTAAATGTATATCACAATTTCAGGATGCTTTGAAGAACATCCTGATTGTATTTGCCAAGCTAAATCCCGGTATAAGATATGTTCAAGGGATGAACGAAATTTTGGCACCACTGTTCTATGTATTCAAGACTGATCCAAATGAGGAAGATGCGGTAAGAATGCCATGTATTTTTTGTATTTGATTTCAACTTTTTCTACAAAAATTTAATCTAGAAGCTGTCTTCAGATTTTGATGTTTGTCTTTGGACCATAAGATGTTCTTATATGTTGTTATCTGAATGTGAGGTTCAAAATTTAGGTACTCTGCCGTAGTAGGGAGCTGATGTTGACTTTCTGATTGTCCTTAACTTTATTTGAATTGCATGTTCTTCTGGTCAATATCACCATATGATCCTGCTTCTTAGGATGTGCAGGCTTAATTATGACCAATAGGGGTGTTAATCATAACATGCAGAAAAAAGAAGGGGCAAATGTTGATCACAACTCACAAGTGGTACAATTTAAGTCACCTGAAAAAAGAATTGAGAGCAATTTGTTACGAAAACTATTCAGCATTGCCTATGTTTTATCTATAACAAAATAAGATGTTTAGTGATTGATTTGGATGTTGGCTTTGAACAAGAAATTGTGTTAATTCATGAAAAGGGATAACAGTAATGGACACAGTGATATAAATCAGTTTATGGTCATTATGCTTTTTATGCATAACACTTCTTCACTGCCATTTTATTTATTGTTATTGGTTAATTTTGCTCATTGTTTCCTAATGTCAAGTTTTGTAGGCCTCTGCTGAAGCAGACACATTCTTTTGTTTTGTTGAATTATTGAGTGGCTTCCGGGATCATTTCTGTCAGCAACTTGATAATAGTGTTGTGGGAATTCGTTCCACTATAACAAAATTGTCACAGCTTTTGAAGGAACACGATGAAGAGCTATGGCGTCATCTTGAGATCACAACCAAAGTAAGACATTTTTAACATATATCTTTTTTCATATTACATCCTGATGGTTGAGTAAAATAACTGAAATAATATTGAACTGAGTTTTGATGATGGTGAGTAAAAACAGATTTAAATTTTGGGCATCCCTTTGGGCTTCGGTTTCGGGGCAGTTCAAGGACTACCACTACTCTACCATCATGAGAGACATGATGGCAGTCTTAAGATGATGTTACTGAAGTTTTTTTGTGCTTTTTCGTGTTTTTTATACAGTTTGTTTTTCAAGCTTAGTAGGTCAGACTCTTTTTTTGGTCTTCTTGTTTGATCGAGGATTTTTCCTCTTGATTATCAATACAATGTTTCTATTAAAAAAAAAATGATGGTGAGTAAAAAGAACCTGGTTAAACATATTCTGAAACAAATTTTGTCCGAATAATGATAACAATGTTAACTATAAATTCAGACAAAAGAAGTGTAGATCATAAATCAAATGAAGATAAAAGTCACATTATGACAAGAGAGATAGAGCATTATGTGAGTAGCACTGTCGCACACTCATTAGGTCTTTATAAATTCACACTAGACTAGACTTCAAGTTTGGCTTTTGCAAACTGTAATAACCAAATGTTCTGATGTGCCCCAATTTTAACTCAATCTGATCTTAAAAATAAATAAATAGAAAACTCAATGGACATGTGGCCTAGTACAACACAAGCCCAATTGAGGCAGGCAGGGGCACAACAGGAACCTGCCTGTGCTAACCACTGTATATTTTACATCTCTACATGCAGTTCTCGTTAGCTTAGCATTCATGATTTGCCAATTCTTTTTAAAATACCATTTAGGTCACAAAAATACTTGGTATAAATGTCTGACTGGGTTCTACTTTAAAATGTCAGGTCAATCCCCAATTTTATGCATTTAGGTGGATCACCCTTCTCTTAACCCAGGAATTCAATTTCGCAGACAGCCTTCACATTTGGGATACACTTTTAAGTGACCCGGAAGGTCCTCAGGTAGTGTTATACTCTTTCTGACTTCACATTACTTTTGCTTTCAGGGTGTGTTACACCACCCTTTAGATTTTCGGTAATATGCAACTCAATTCAGATATTAAAACTAATCAGATAGAATTTTTTGCCTATGGTTTGAGGTTCTGAGGACTAAGTAAGCCTTTGTTGTGTCCAGAAAAGTAGTGCTCTGCACTTTCGGGTTTGCTTTTGGCTTTGTCTTTTGTTTGTTTGTATTTAGGCTAACGATGTAGCTGACTAACAATTGTAGGAAACCCTTCTTCGAGTATGCTGTGCAATGTTGATTCTCATTCGGAGGCGCTTACTAGCAGGTGATTTTACCTCTAATCTCAAATTACTGCAGAACTATCCTCCAACAAACATCAGACATCTGCTGTATGTTGCCCACAAGTTGCGTGTACAATCCTCAGGCTAATTTGCCTTACACTGTCATTCCTTTTTCTTTTTTATCCATTTTGTGATTCGAATGTCCATGTTTGTAAATGACTGGATGTATATGCTCTTAGAGTAACAACTACTAATGCCTTGAATTGATTATCTTTGATAGAATAGACTTCATCTTTTGTTTATTTCGCTTTCCCACCAATTCTGGAATGGTGAAATTGTTTACTGAGGGTTATTGTTTCGGAACACTAGTCGTACATGTTGATTCGTTGGTTTGACAAATGGATTGCAGTTATTTAATTATTTTATATAATTCGTTTTAGTTTGGCCCTGTTTGTACTTTGCTCATTGTTTATTTGTTCTTATGGCTATAAATCCTTCAACCTATTGAATTGTTAGGCATGGACATGACTGGTAGCCAAGCTAGTAGGACTTTGGTTCTGATGTGTCTATATCGATAATGGGTAGAACAAAAGATTATTGGGGAGGACAAGGGAATAAGAATAACTAGTAGACGAATTTGATAAAAACATGAGATGCCTTGTCTGAATCTCATTAGAGAAAGAAAAATAGAAGAAAACAAAGACCATGGTAGTTCATTACTAATACTTTACGGTCTTACAGAAATAGACAGCTTTAACGGCTGGGCAATTTTCAAATGTAATGCAGACTATTTAAGTATTAATGTACCATCTTCCCTCCTGTTACGAGGGAATTGAATTTGAACCGCGGAAGGGTATTCTGGAGTAATTTTTTGGTGTTACTCTGATCATATGTGCATGACATGAATTTCGTCGTCCACTCATACTTTAATACGTGAATACCTGAAACACTCAAAAATTAAGTATTTAATTTCTGAAAGGTTTTACAAAGCTAATGTTTTGGATTATGTCAAAATATTGAGAAAAGGCAATAATAATACACCAACACCCAGGCCTTGACCAAAACAAAACAAAGAGAATAGGCTCGGGACAAGAAAGCTGAACGTTAAGAAGCGGAAATAAAATCCAAGAAGAAAAGCAACAAAACTACAACAGGCAGCATTAGAACCACTGACAAGACCAGCTGGCCTAAGCAACTACCCAAAAGAGAGGCCAGACGAGTAGCAATCACCGACAGCCACAGGCCGAGAGAGCTAACAAAGCACCAAAAACCAGGTACGCCCAGAGGAACACAAACCACATCGATGCAAACAGGCAGCAACAATAGCAAATATATGTTTTCAATAACAAGACTGATTTTCTGGGGAAGAATAAAATGAAGTAAAATATATGGTGATGTTGCAGAAGACAGAATAAACTGGAGGCTAGGGTCTGCTAATTTATTTTTATTTTTTCCCAATCCTTGATTCGAATTGCACATCAAATGTATGTAATGAAACTACAGTTCATTTACGAGCTCACTCAAAAGTCAAAGCTAGAGCTTTTCAAAATGGATCAAAACCAGAATGAGCTTACCAAGTAATTTAACACTTAATGTAGCATTTTTGTAAGGTAAGACTGAAAATCTTATATGATTAGTCACACATGTGACATGGCAGAAACGTATAAGGGAGTCAATCAAATATAATACAATATCACTAATCAGAAGTAAATTTTTAGATCACAGCATAACAAATCTGCAACTATCAACATGGCTTGGCTCATGCGTCCTCCAGCAGTGTCAACTTCTTTTTGGATATACTGAATCACCATGGCGTGAACCCCAAGATAACATGAACCTGCCTCCAATAACCAACATGGATCCTGTCTCAATTCACCACAATACCAGAGTCACTGAAAAACCATCAACTTGTATGATCAAGAGGAACACGAAATATCCATAAATATGCAAATGATGAATAAAACAATATGGGATTGTTTGTGAAAAAGGACAAGCAAGGAAATTTCTTTATTAAAAAAACAAATTAAACACAACAGAAGTACAGATAATGATTACCTGAAGGCGGAGTATTATTATGGAAAGCCATTCCTTGTCAATTACACGGACAGGGATTCATCAGTATTGGCATGGAACAATCACCCGCTATAAATCCTGAGACTACTTTCTCATCTTTATGCCACAGATATTGTTGAATTTGATTCGGGCACGGATTCCAGGTCATCAGTTGCTTCACCCAACTGGCTGTTAAGAATTTCCAAAACATTATCTGGTGGACATTTATGTGCTGGATTCTTTGGAGATGTTTGGCAGAAACATTCGGGCCAAGAATTTGTATAGAAAGAATCAGGTGGAATCCGCTTGTGGGGCCCGCCAAGGTTAGTATTGAGCATGGCTTGCCTAACAGCTTCTTCAAAACCAGTTGTCCGTCCCTTCTCTAGATCAACGAAGATTGGAGCAAGAGCTTTCCTATCGGGTCTAATTGTGGTCCGGAAGCCATAATATAGGCGGTGTCCAAGGAGATTGTTGGCAAAGTTGCTAGGGCCATCATATGTAGGCATAAAAATATCAGAGAGGAGGCAAACCATGTAGTCCACCGCAGACCCTAACAATCCCTGGGTATTTTCTGCTAGCTCGTCTGCGGGATCTACAGAACTGTGGTTCTCAAGGTGAGGGAACAAAACCCGGAACGGTTTCATGAATCTCTCTCCACCAAATAGTTCACCAGCAGCTAGGTATATCCTGGTAGAATTGTTAAACCCCATTGCACGTAAAATATGACCAACCTGCATAGAAAGAGGGACATAACTTTGTTAGTGTTTTATATAGGAAATGAGTGTTATCACTTGGTAAGCAAAACATAACAAGATACTGATGCAAGGTAACAACCATCCAGGGTAGTGTCACCATTCACCGGCAGTATAAACAACACTTCCCAACGACAAATATAAAAAAACATTAACAAGACAGATAATGTTACCTCTTCTGGAGTTAATGGGCATTTTCCAATGGCTCTTCTTTCCTCATACACAAGCTTCTTTGGTGCAAAATTTTCTTTCCGATATTTCTTCAAAATCTCTTGCTCTTTGAGGTTGAAAATATCAAAACAGCTGCAGAATAATCATACCAGATTTTAAGAAGTCCTCAGATAACATTACTTTTCAAAATCTTAATCATGAACTATTCCAGTCATGAAACAAACAGATTGTACCCCTTACATAGCTAGTGGCTATGAAATAGAAGAATTCTTGGCATGATATAAAGGAGAACAGTCCAGTCATTCCTCATTTTATATAAGGATTTCACCAAGAAATTAACTCATATTAGTGAGACTCTATAGACAGGCCACACTTGTGCTGGGAATCTTAGTTTTGACCAATTGATGCTAAAGTTAACAAATTAAGTTCAAGCTGTTGTGCTAAATTACTATCCGAGTTTATATTTTACCTTATTTCTCTCCTTGTTCTACATCAAATAGTATCACACTGATCGACATCCTACGACACTCGCGGCATTAGTTATGCTTGAAACTATGGCATTAGTTACCTTATTTCTCTCCTTGTTCCACATCAAATCTTTGATTAAATTTAACCCAACGTATGCATTGTACACAAGTGTCTTTCTAGATGTGACTCTGTGTGAGGTTTGGTTGGATTTTTCACTCCTATCACATTCTTGCCTTTTAAGCAGATATTTCCCCATATGCAACGATGCCAACCATTTGTTCTACATCTGACCACCATGCAGATGCAAACATGAATTTAGAAAAGATAATCAGATAAGAACGTACCCAGCAAATGCCAGCATATCCATTTCAAAACGAAGATGTATGGACATGAAGTGACCTTGTGAGCGAAGCTTATCAACTATTGACTGACTTAGCTTCATTATATTTGTCTTAAATCTCAGAGCATGATAGTTCACTCTGCACCTCAACCGTTGATACTCAGGGTTGTCAATTTCTTCTGCCAAACGATGTGAAAAGGGAGTAAGATAAATAGCGCCATGCTCCTTCATTTTCGCAAGAGCATCCGTAGTATACCAACTGATAGGAGCATCTCTAGGAGGACGAAGCTGAGACAAGGTTTAGAGGAAGGAGTAAACATTTCAAACCTATTGAACAACTCAAATTTTATTTCTGAATGTGATCAAAACAAATACGTATGCTTTACCTGTACAGCTTTTATCTTCTTTGTCTTCCCATTTTTGCGAATTTCTGGTATTTTTTCTACAATTTTTACATCATACCTCAATGACATGATAAAATGCTCAACATCATAGATACCACGGAAACCACTGCACATGTTAAAGATAACTTGCTGCAGTTAAAAGCATTTAATATTTTATAGAGTTTACAGAAACAAGCATTCAACTAATCAATGAAAGCAGTGGACACATTGCTCAAAAGTTCCACAAAACAAATTCCTTTGTTTTCCGAAGCAAATATAAGATTAATTAAAATATGGAGGGAGATATTCCTATGAAAATATGCAAAAAGATCTACAGAAAAATGCATTCATGCAGTTATCTTAAAGCTGTAACTTTCCTCACAGTTGTTTTTATTAACATATTACTTTCCTATCTATGAGAAAAAGATATCCAAAGCAACAAAGTTGACCTTCCTTAAACTTAATTATCCTAATTCTTAACTAAACCTGTAAGTATAAAAATTGCAGACTCAGAGAATCCTCAATCGGAGGATCCACATGTGTCAACAAAAGCAGAAAATTGTTAAATAGAGAAACTCAAGATGTCTGTAACTATTGAAACCCTTAAGCAAGTCCCCAAGAGAAGAGTCGTCCTAGATCAGCTAATGAATAAACTTGAAAATTGAAGGCCTTTCCAATGAAATCTCTTATTATGTAGGTTTTAAGTACATGTGATGAAAGAAGAAGAGAAATAATGTCTTACAGCAACAAGTTCTATCTGAAAACATCTTCCAATTCCTCTGTGTGACACATCTATCATGTAGCTACATGTTTGTCACAATTCTATGTACCCTACCTCGTCTCTCTTGGTTAAATAGCCTCAATCAGAAAAAGTTAATAATTCTATATTAAAAGTGAATTTTGAATAGGTGAAAAAAATCTATATATGTGAAATAAGGGTCAGACAACCATTGAAAATAGATACCTGTCATCATGCCAAAAAGAGTTTGCATCCAATTCAGGCAGCACAAGTGTAGCATTCATGATTCTTGCTGCAAGAACAGCATTACATATCTAAAACATCCAAGACAGTAACAGAAGGTAAATATTTCCCTCATAAGAACATGGGTGAAAATATGCAATTACAGATCATACAGAAAAAGAGAAAGTTACGGACCGCTGCACGTTGTTGATTGAGACCACCATTACAGCGCACTCGTAGGTAGCCGTTAGTCTCCCTAGGTGGAGCTGCCACAAAGTAGAAGCACCACAACAACTTTAAAATGAATTTTACAAAAACCAAAGCACAATTCATTGAGAAAAAAGGAAACACATACGAGGCCAATTAGATCGTGGAGCTGATGATGGTCTCCAACCACCAGAATCAGCACTTCTCCAAAGTTTATCCAAGTTCAACTGCATATACATGGTAAGAAAATTCAGAGTCAAAGTTTCAACAAATACATAACAAGCAGTTCCGCTGTTACATTTTTTTGAGCAAGAGACAATTTTATTGCACGAAAACATTAAACTCAACCTTAGCTTCCTTCTTACAACCTTTTTTTTACTGGGCCATTACAAAATACATCACTGGAAACTCCTAGTGACGTTGAAATGTTGATTTATTATCGTCAAAAGCATCTCAGAAGGGTAATTTCGAATGTGTTTTGTTTTTCTTTCTAAAAAAAGTAAAATTGGAGATGGCATGAGTACTTTATGCTTGATTGCTTGATGTTTTACACCAATTTTGCTGCGCCGCAATAACCAGTCATCATATCTTCTTCACTGATCATAGACAAAATATCAATTTTCAGTTATTATCAATACCATTACCTTGGCATTACAAATTTTGAATTTTCAGCAATCTCATTCATATCAAAGATAATGTTCAGTCAATAGGTAGCAACAGAAAAGTAAAGGTATTTAATTTCCAGGGGTCATTTGACTACGTCCTACTAGCACTAAATCACTGCTTCAACCTGATATACATACCCAGTAATCTCGCAGAAGATACTGATTTATTGAGATAAAATTCCGAAATCCAATGTATCCAAGAATCAGTAGCATTTACCTAGTAATTAGCATAGTTGAAGTAAATCATCGTTCACCTTTTCATCGTTATCACTAATTCGGGCAAACAAATAGAAAACGAACACTGAACTAATGTGCCAATCTATACTAACTAAAATTGAACAGGATGATTCTAAACCCAGCTTCAAACTAACCTCAGGGCGAAAGCCGGATGGACCACCGCCATTGCTCGTCCACAAAACCAGGAACGAAATGGTGCAGATGACAACCAGAACAGCGATCAATAGCCTCCCAATCATGCCCTTCACCGCTCCTGCTTGCTTCGCATGCTGCCGATTATAAAGCCCCGGTCTGCATCAAATCAACCAAAGAAGATTATGAATACTTGTGTTTTGTTATCGGGAAAGTTCTGAATCGGAGCGAGAAAATGGTAGTTGATTTACCTTCGCATTGTTTGAGAAATTGAGCTTCTTTCTTGCACAGTCCACTTCAACCGCCACTCTCTTTCTTTAATTTCGGTGATTGAATCTCTTTCTATGTATAAAGGAAAAATACATTGGTGGCCTCTATTTATACCCAACTTTTTGATTAATTAACCCAGCTTAATATCTTCTATATATAAAAAGCAAAAGGCAAAAAATGTTGAAACATTCAAAATACTAAAAAATACCTTTAGTCAATTTAAATATTAAGAATTGAAATTATTAATTAAATAAGGATAATATGATAATTTCACATTTTTATATTAAAAAATTAAAATTAAAAACAAAATATAAATAGTAAAAAAGAAAATTAATTGGCACATGCTCACCTAGTTTAGGAGCTAGTGGTTTAGAATAGCTCAACTGGTTTAGGGGTGTAAGTTGGATTGGAAATTCCGAATTTGATCCTGTAATTTTCAATTTTGGCAAATTCAAATCAATTTTAATATCCGAAAGTTCAAATTTATGTCTCACAAAATTTCTATACAAATAAAAATAAAACAAAACACAAAATATGAAAGAAGCATTTTGAACATGCATATCAGCACAAAAATTATTATTAAGGGCTTTTTATCACAAAATGTTTTTGAAGCTAACCAAACTATCATGTTACATCTTATTTTTTTGTCATGATCTCAAGATTAGTGGTGCTCACAAATAATCCATGCCATAAGTTTGCGTTCAAAAATATGTTAGATTTTTTATGTCACATATTAAGTAGGACTTATATGTCTAATGATATCATTGAGTGAATTAAATAAAAAATATTCTAAAAATATGATTTATGGTTTTGTCTTTTAGTCATGTTTTGATTTTATTGGATATGCGATCACCATCTATGTGCCACGTCAACAATCTAACATATTTTTGGACGGAAGCTTACGATATGGGTTATTTGTGAGCGCCCATGTTAAACTTTGAAAACAAAAAAAAATGCAATTTGACAATTTCGTTAACCTTAGAGACGTTAAAACGGCTATTATTAAACGTTTTTTTATCATAGTGGAAAACGGTCTTGACTTGTAGACAAGAGGTCTGAAACTCCGTGGCATATTAGTTGTGTGCGTGAGAAATTCACTTTCCTTTAGTTTAGACTATCGCTTGTATATAATCATTTGTATGTACATCTTTCAAATTTACGAGGTATATTCAATTGAGATTTTGAAAAACTATTTTGGGATAAATAAGTATGTGGTATTCAATTAAGACTTTTAAATGATCTAAACAAGTCTTGTAGTATCCATTAAGACTATTAGAAATTCTAAAAGAAAGTGGCCAAATCTAGTGGTATTTAATCAAGACTTTAAACAAGTAACAAAAAGTTTCATTGTATTCAAAAACTTCAAAATTTTGAAAGATTCTTTTAAATGTGAGATTGTGTGAGTTTTTTTTGGTGGAAAATATAAATACCAAACCCCATCTCAAATCCCACCCTAATCCATCAGATTTTTCACATCGAATTTTTTTTCTCTTTCTCTCTACTAGAGAAGATGAACATACTTTCTTTTGAGTTCAAAGGCCCTTTCATATTCACGATTTTTTTACATGGGACTTTTTCTTTCTCTCTCTCTGTTAGAGAAGATGAACACCTTCTGATATTCACGTCTGAGTTCAAAGGCCCAACGAATATATAGCCAAAGATTTTTTATGTTTGAATATATGGCCTGCGTGTCAGTATATATAACCAAAGATGAACATGCATGATATATGACCTGCCTTTCAAGTTGGTCTATGTTTGAGTTGAAGTGTCATGATCTCTCATCTACTTATCAATTCAGTTCAAGCAAGGCATGTGTGTTTGAATTTGAACAAGACTATATAATAGTCTATGGCCTGTGTTTGAATGAATATTATATAGTCATGGCCTGTGTTTTTATATAATCTATATATCTATATATATAAAGCAAAAGGCAGAGAATGGTGAAACATTCAAAATACCAGAAAATGCCCTTGGTTAATGCAAACATTAAGAATTCAAATTATTAATTAAATGAGGATAATATGGTAAATTCACACTTTTTCATATTTTAAAAATTAAAAGAAAAAGAAAAAGCTGATAATGGATCCTATTTTTATGGAACACAACTACCCATTATCTTTTTTAATTCGAAAATAAATTTAGTTATTTTTTTAAAAAAACCTCTCGCAAGCGCGGAAGCGCGTGCAGAGAGGCTAGTATAAAGTAAAATGCAGAGAATGGTGAAATATTCAAAAAAGATAAAAATGTCCTTAGTTAATTCAAACATTAAGAATTGAAATTATTAATTAAATAAGGATGATATGGTAAATTCATATTTTTTATATTAAAAAATTAAAATTAAAAACAAATCAAATAATAAGTCCTACTTTTATGGAACATAACTACCCATGTTATCTTTTTTTAATTTCAAAAATAAAACCAACGCATGTGCCAAGGGGCAAGTATATATATATTGAAAGTATAGAAACACACTTCATATAGTCTATGACGTGTGTAAATAATTCGAACAAGGCATGTGCTTGAATTTGAGGAGTTCATCCAATATAGCAGTTCATCAAACAGAGGGAGAAAATATATAGACGACAAAGCATGAGATTATTTTTGCTCATCACTTTAATCCAACGTATACCATCATCATCCTTCTCAACACTTGACATGTGTCCATAGGCATAACAAATAGTTTCATAAAGCAGGTGAGGTAAAAGGCCTAGACAAGGAATTTTTCTTTTCCATTTTGTTGCTATTGGATTAAATGCGAATGGCTAATCTTCTGTAAATTAAAGAGAGATGATGGATAGTTAAATCTATATGGACCCTTCAAATCTTATAAATCCTATATAAATATTTTAAAATCCAAAAATAAAAAAATCTTGATTATAAAAATCCTTAAATAAAATTCTATAGTCATTAGGACACCAAGTGAGGGCTATATCCTCAAATATAGCCCAAAATGCCCAAAATCCATCTTCAAGAGTGAATTACACAAAGGGCTACAAAAAGGGTCAATTCCTAAAATAGGGGTCACATGTGGCCCTTTGGCCAGCCGGGCTAAATAATTGAATGAGGCCCAGCTGATGTCACCTAGTGTTTTTTATTTATTTTAATAATCTGAAGAAAAAAAAATTAATATACAAATATAAATAATTATCTCATTCTTACATTATTTAACACAACATCTTCATCATTTTACATAATATCTTTCCTCAATTTCATCATTTTATATAATTTCTCACAATCTCTTAATTCTTTTACCAACTATCCTTCATCTTTTTTCATTTAAATTCATTTTAAACTTGTTTTTAGAATAAGAAAAAAAAAATATAATCATAAATCTATAGGGCTAATAGTGTGCCGACACATGGATGTCAAAAATCCTATTCCAAAATATTTTTCCCTTCTAAAATGTATTTTAAATAGGATATAAATAGTAGTTTAATTAAATTAACTAATAAATTTACATAATATACTAAAAACTATTAAAATATTTAATTTAAATTAACCACTATTTCTTATAAAAATCATTTTTTAAAGGGTTAAATGTAGCCCTCCCCACCTGGGGATACCCTTAAAGCACTTCCAGCGGCAAGGAGAAGACTGCACAGGAGAGGGCCTAGGCTTGCATGATGGCTCTAGCTCGCAAAAGCAAGCCTGGGCAAGGCGTGGGGTTACCAACCCGGCCAAGCCCGCAAGCAAATCCAGTATGTGCTACTGCTTGGGCAAGTGACGTAATGTTGACGTCATAAGCCAATTTAAATAACAAAAAAAAGGAAAAAAATACCAAAAATTTCAGATTTTTTTAATTATTAAATAAATACCTAACCATATTCTTTACTTCCCACACCAAAACTTTAAACCCTATCAAAATTAATTGTTTACGTATAAAATATAAAAAATAATTTATAGTGAAAAGTAATTGCCCTTTGCCATGACAATTAGGGATGGCAATGGGTTGAATCGGGGGTGGGTATGTCATTCCCTTCCCCATCCCCGCCTTCATACCGGCAATATTTATATCAAGGATTCCCCATCCCCACCTTCGTTGGGGAATGGGTTCCCCAACCCGCCCCATTATAGAAGAAAAAATCAATATATAACTACTTTGTTGAAAAAAAGAAGTATTAAGGCAAGATAATATATATATATATATATATATATATAAAGCCAAATGCAGAGAATTTTGAAACATTTAAAATATCAGAAAATGCCCTTCGTTAATTCAAACATTAAGAATTGAAATTATTAATTAAATGAGAATTTTATGATAAATTCACATTTTTTAATACTAAAAAAATTAAAATTAAAAACAAAATCATATTATAGGTCATATTTTTATGGAACATAACTATCAATATTATCTTTTCTTAATTCTAAAAATAAAATAAAAAATAAAAAATATAACCAATTGCGAGCATGTGCCAAGGGGCTAGTGTGTGTGTATATATATATATATTATATACTTATAAGACAATATAAGAATGTTTATATATGGACTGGAAGTTAACTAAATTAATAAGTGGTACAATCACTTTAATAGCTTATTTATATATATCTCATCAAAATTTAATATATATATATATATAATGGGGCGGATTCATGGCACTATATTTTTGACACAATTTTTGGGCCATTAGATTACTCCACTTTTAATGGTTGAGATTAAATCTGATATGAGAAATAATTTTAATGTTTTAAATAAAAATAATCATTAATTTTATTTTCTCTCTCATAAAAATAAAATAAAATTATTTTTTCTATCCTCCCTTTTTCTTGAAAACGTAATCTCTCTTCTTGGTAATCCCTCTCTCTCTCTCTCTCTCTCTCTCTCCATATAGATACAATTCATCTAGCATATTAGTTCCTAGAAAGTTTTGAGAACATGATAATTTAGCATCCACTCGCTTGATCAATCCTGGACAGTGGGAGGTTGTGCTTAGTGGACAGTTGCTTAAGAGATTTTGGTACAAGAATTTATGCATCGATTGTTGGAGGTTTTCAATTATATGTTGTAATTGTTTGAGGTTATTCTAGTGAATTACTGTAGCTTATTGAAATTGTCTAATATGAGATTCTCCGCTTCAATTATTGATTGGCTAGGAAAAACAGGTTCTTGAAAGATTTGAAAGAAGCTCCGAGAGTAGCTCGGACTAGCAATGCAGTCTGAATTTTGGGTTCTTGTATATCTTTCATTTCAAGAGCCCTCTTTCCTTGTCCAAAAGCGATGGCGTTACCGGAGAGGAAGGAAAGGGAGAGAGAGAGAGAGTCCCTGTGATTTGTGGTTTAGGTAGGGTAGGGGTTGGAGTGGTGGTGGTGGTGGTGATGGTGGCTTTGGGGATGAGAATGGGACGAGAGAGAGAGAGAGAGAGAGAGAGAGAGAGAGAGAGAGAGAGAGAGTGAATTCTTAATTAATATGGCATCAGAATTTTAATCCCAATGTATAAATATTAATTAAAGAAAAAAATATTGTAAATGGGAAGGGTTTGAGTTGGGGATTAAAATATTATCTTCGCCCCTCCCCTCCCCAACATGATACCTAAAATATTCCCCATACCTGTCTACATACCCATTTTTTGTCCTTCATCCCTGACCCATTAGGGTCAAATCCTCACAAAGACCATTCCTTTTAGAGAAAATTGCCATCTTAACATTGGTAGAAGTGCACCTTGCAAGGGCTGACACTATTCACGTGACAAATGAGTGAAACTGCTATTGCATTCTCCCCTCCCCAACATGATACCTAAAATATTCCCCATACCTGTCTGCATACCCATTTTTTGTCCTTCATTCCTGACCCATTAGGGTCAAATCCCCATAAAGACCCTTCCTTTCAGAGAAAATTGCCATCTTAATATTGGTAGAAGTGCACCTTGCAAGGGCTGACACTATTCACGTGACAAATGAGTGAAACTGCTCTTGCATTCTTTTTAAATCCAGTAGACTTTTTATCCCTAAATAATATTTTAAAATCTCAATTGAACATTTCCGTCTAATTCTCCTATTAATCCTAGGGGTGGCATTTTAAACCGAAAAACTGAAAAACTGCAAAAACCAACCGATATTTTACCGCAATAAAACCGTAATCGCGGTAAACCGAACCGCAATCGCGGTATTAAGAACCGAACCGCATTTACGGTTGCGGTATTTGATTTTCAAAATTTGCGGTTACCGCAAACCGCAAAGTATAGCCGCACGGCTATACTCTATGAATAATTAAGTAAAATTGTAAACCCTTCTCTTCTCTTGAATTGGTGGAAATGGAACCAAACAAGATATCCTATTCTTTCACAAGTTGCCAAGGATATCTTTGCAATTCCAAGTTCTACGGTTGCTAGTGAAAATGCTTTTAGCCTAGGCAAGAGGATTGTGGATCCTTTTAGAAGCTCTTTGCATCCTAAAATGGTAGAGGCATTAGTGTGTACTAGTGATTGGCTTAGAGTGGACGAATTTTCCTTTTACAAGGAACCAACAGATGATGAGGTTGAATTCTACAAGGAAATGGAAGATATGACAACTTGTAAGTAATTAGTTTATTTATGCTAATGTTATTTATGCTTCTTCTTATAATAAAATGTACTAAACTATGTTGTTTTATTTGTAGATAGCATTGGTGCTCAAACAATACAAAGGGGTTCTTCAAATCCACTCACCACCAACACTTGAGTTTGTAACATTGGTGTATTGCATTTTTCCTTTTAGTTTGTAACTTTAATTAACTGTGAATTGGATTTTTTTTTTGGTTGTAACTTTAATTTATTTTGCTTTTGGTTTGTAAATTTAAAGGATTTGGAATTGGAAGGCTTGAGAAGTTTAACTTTAATTGGAATGTTTGGAATTGTAACTTTAATTTTCTTAGGTTGTGAATGCTTGAGAATTGGAATCGATTGTGAATTTATATATGCTTGAGAAATTGAGGTTGTGTATTTATTTATTTAGGTTGTAAATTTATATTTTTGTGAATGCTTGAGAATTTGTGGTTTTAAACCGCAAAATGCGGTCGGTTTGCGGTTTCAAAAATCACCAAATCGCAAATAATCGATCGGTTTGCGATTTGAGTAAAAATTCGCGGTTACCGAACCGCAACCACCCCTAATTAATCCAGTTTTACAGTGAACCTGGATTAGAGCGAAGTGCTAGAGCTGCTCACAGCTTTCGCACTCACGAAAATGGCGACTCGGTTACAGAAGATCGAGGGAGACGAGTCCGTACTGTTGCGCGTAACTCATTCGAACCTCAAGACCTTCTCCGCCGATATCCGCTTCTCCCTCCAGAGCTCTGTGGAGTCCGTCAAGGACAAGCTATGGCGTAAATGCGGCACTTCTGTAGATTCCATGTCGCTCCACCTCTACGACGAGGCCAACACCCAAGTCTCCATTTTGGACGACAACTCCAAGCCCCTAGGCTTCTATTCCCCTCACGACGGGTCAGTACACACAAACACACACACACACACACACACACACACACACACACAAACTCTCTCTCTCTCTCTCTCTCTCTTGTTATTTGTGAGTATTGATTTGGTTAAATTTGTGATTTTTGTTGATGATTTGTGTTTGAAATCGAAAGCTACCGGCTACATGTTATAGATCTGGACCCTTCATCAGTGACCTCTGGTGGGTGGCTTGAGGACACATCGTTGGTGGAGAAGTACACTATTTCTCAAGAAGCTTATGAGAAACGAGATGGTAAAAGTTACGCAATATATTGTTGTGTTTGTAGTTCTTGTAAAGTGTATTTAGTTCAATATGTTTTGTCTTTGAAATCACATTTTTGTGGTTTGTTTCAGGGACTTATAGAAAATTTAAGGACAAATTGGCATCTCAGAACCCATCAACTTTTGAGAATAAAGTAAGCATCACCTATGTTATTTATTCCTTTAAGATGCGTATTGACTGTCAAATCAAATGACACGGCCATTGCTTCTACCAGTCCATGCTAATCATGAATTAAATTGCGAAACTTTTGTTGTTAGTCAGCTTTGCATGTGGAAGTGACTTGAGATGTTCATAAGTTTGTTGACTGAAATTTTGTTTGCAGATACCAGAGAACTATATGGAAGATCTCCGCGTGAATATCAAGGTGTGCTTCCTCTTTCCTTTTTCCTATCTTTTTTGTTTTAGTATTAGTAGTTCTTGGGTCACAAGCATAAACCACAAGGCTCAGTCTGTCATGTTAAACAGTTTTACAGTGGTTTATGTGTACTACTGACTTAGTTAGTGTTGTGGCACATACACAGACTACAAGAATGACATAATTATTTGTCTAATCTTTTTATGATCTGAAGGTTTTAAAGTTTGTAGCATTTAAATTTCCACGAAATAACATAGGGTGTTGTGTCATTAAGTGGTGATTGTTCCTTACCTTGTTGGTTTCAAGCATTTAGTTGGATTAGTTTCCATTCCAGTTGCAGTGGGCATTTTCTTCAGCATTCTTGATGGCACTTGAACTGTAATTTTATATGAATATATGTTGATATCATGTTTCTTTAAGTACTTGTATTTTGTGCAGGAGTTGAGAGCATTCTTGGTTTTCCAAATCTTCCTCATATTTGTTAACTAGCATTTTCTTTTCTTGTTTATTGTGAAACAATATTCATGATTGGCTCAGTTCTCCTACTTATATGCTGAAGGTAGGAGATAGATGTGAAGTTCAACCAGGGGATAAAAGAGGTGTTGTTAAATATGTTGGTCGGGCAGAATCTCTGGCTCCTGGTTTCTGGATTGGAGTTCAATATGATGAACCATTGGGAAAGCATGATGGCATGTAAGTGAGCTCCTGACTCAAACGATGTTTTCTTGGTATGTTGTGTGCCAATAATAAAAATTGTCTATTCTTGGTTTTTTTGTTCCTAAGATTGATGAATATTGAATATTCTTCCCTCTGAAATTCTGCATATACAACCTTATATTTCTTGAAATTGGTGTCCATTACAGTGTTGGTGATCTTTGGTATGTTACTAAATCCTATGGAACCAAAATTCTTTCATGTTGTGATTTTGCTATACCATGAGTAGAAATTTTGAATTGCCTATTTTAATTTTGCAGTCCTGTTTCCTGCATATTATTTGGTTGAGATTCCTCTTCTTCATATTATAGGGTGAAAGGAACACGATATTTCAATTGCCCCCCACTTCATGGTGGAATGGTTCGGCCAGACAAAGTAAAGGTTTGTATGCATTTGTATACTGGAAATACTTCAAAATGATTTTTTTTTTCTTCCTATAGGCTAGCCTGTTACTTCCTTTGATCCGTCATTTCGGGCAGGGGACACGTAGCGGGGGGCGAGTCACAAAATCCAATAGTGTTTGACAGGGAACATGAATGTGTTTTTTAAACTTTAATACCCATTTGTGGTATTTCAACCAACAAAACAATAGTTTGTGGCTCACCTTTGAGCCCTGGATAGGCTGAACTGAAAGTTAACTTATATCCTTCTTGGTAGTTTTGTTTAGGGAGACTCGTAGCTTTCATAGCACAGGGACCTGTTGCAAAAGTATGATAAATGAAATCTGTCAATGATTTAAGGTAAAACTCGTTGTATGAACCTCTCTCATATTTGAAAATTTAACCTAGGTGAGATTGTTTTTCAATAACATTTTTATGACTTATAAGTTATACCGTTATACATAAGAAGAAGAACCCCAGGTTAAAGCGCAGAGAGTCAGCTTAGGAATTATTCCTCAATGATGACCTGGTAAATTGCAAATTGTGGAGTCAGCATTGGCTGTTAAATGTATTTGGATTCCCCTGTATCTTACAAATTGTTATGTACCATTCTGGTGCAAATTCCGTTTCCATCTGAAGCGTTTTATGTTAAATGAAATTGTTTGTGATGACCTAATTGAAAGCAATTATTTATAGAGTGGCCTTTGTGTATTTCCTGCATGAATTCTTCATGGAGTTGACTAATGTGACTAATGAAATTTCAGGTTGGTGACTACCCTGAACGAGATCCATTCGAGGAGGATGAAATTTAAGCAGGTCTTAGAGAGAGTACCTATATACTTCATGATTCTACAAAACCTTTTTGGGGAAATCACCCTGAAGTTTCCTTAATTAGTTCAAATTGTAATATTATTGGGAGGTAGTTAAAGAGGACCTGTGTTTGACTATGCTAGCCGTGGTAGTTTATATGCTTAGCAGCTAGTTGAGAGGAAACCATGTGAAAAAAGAGAGTGAAGAAACAATGATGTTGTTGAGATCCTTCTTATTGGGTTTTGTTCTTATTTTGTTTGTCTCAGTTCTTCCCTTCTACGAGAGAAAGAAGTTAAAGAATCAAGGTGTAGTAATTGAGGTCTTCCTGAAGAAGTGAAATTTGTAACCAAAAAAGTGGAGTAAATTGGACAAGACACCATTCTATAGGAAATCTATAAAGTGATGGGTAACAAAAAAACTGTACATTCTCGAGTTATATATTCGTGTTTGTTCAGTTTGTCACAAATATATAAATGGTTTGCAAGTTATATGACAACTGCTCAATCAATCTAATGTCAACATGTAGTTCTCTAGTTCAACGTAAGTGAACGCGTTCGAAAATTCATGTGCGCATGGAAGTGGATGTTGTTAGAATTTGATATACATTATTGGTTCATTTCTTAACAATTTAACCCTTCCGACCGGTTATCTAACACAATAATGAATCACATGTAATCTAACTTGTCTTGTTTATGCATTTTGTGTTCCAGAACATGTATAAAATGTGCAACATGTCTTGAATGTTTGCGCATAATTACCGTAGCAAATATTTCTCCGTGGGTGTCTCTAGACACCAATACCACTTTGGTCTTTGCTGGCAGCAAACCGACACCAACTTAAAAAAGGAAAAAAAAAAAAAAAAGTAACTCTTTTTCCTAACTTGTTTCACCAGCTTGGCAATTAGTAGAAGCCATTACATTTGAATGCGGCAAGCGTCTGGGATAATTACACCTTTGAATACCTTTAAATATAATTTGTTAGGCTCTAATTTCAACAATCCGACCTTAGCTCAGTTGGTAGAGCGGAGGACTGTAGTTGTTTGAAAGCAGACATCCTTAGGTCGCTGGTTCGAATCCGGCAGGTCGGATTTTTTCAATTCCGTTTCTTTTGTTTTATACTTTCCTTATGAAGCACGGCGCATTTTAGCACTCATTTCCTCAAAATACACTCCACAAGCGCACAATAGCACAATAGCACAATAGCACCTACCCCAAACAAGGTGTTTGCTCTCTCTCTCTCTCTCTCTCTCTCTCGCGATCATTTCCAGCAAAATCTCTCCTTCCAGTTTCTGAACCAATTTGTCTGCTCCTAAAATGGTAAACCCATCGGATCTTTACTCTTTTATACTTTTTTTAATCCGCGTATGTGTAATGAGCAGCATCCTTTTTTTACTTTTTCTACTCTCTCTTTGGTTGCCGAGAAAGTCTACGAGTGTCATTTCACATTCTGTTTCTCGGCGGCCAAACAGACCCTAAAGAAAATTTGAGATTGCTAAGCCAAATTTACGTATCTAGGGCATGGTTTGCTTGATTTCCATTACATGTGCACTACAATTATTATCGTATTCCATCGGACTTCTAAGCTTGAATTAAACTCAATTAAGCATATTTCAGTGATGGGTTGCATTTATTTTTTCCTTTTTGTTTTTTCAGTCGAATACTTTGCGATTGTACTTGACGTGTATAAGGAACACTCTCGATGCCGCAATGTGCCTTCAGGTATTATCAATTTTAGTAATTTTTGTTCTCTTTCTGCAATCTGTACAAGCGCCTTAAAAAATTGTTCATTTTCAATATAGCTTTGAATCTTAAGTATATTGACAACAAAAAAAGGGGTATGTTTTTCATGTTGAGCACATCATATATTTATGAATAGAAAAACTTGGATATATTACACTTGTATCAACTTTCACATGGGACAGACAGTGTACACAAACATATTAAGTGGGTAACTTCCTTGCTTCACAGTTTAGCCTTAGTTGAAGATTGTTATGATGTCTTGTTGCCCGTACAGAGTTGGTTTAAACTATTTCTTGTGATTGTACCGAGAGAAAGAAAGAAAATGTCTTGTGAGGCCTGACCAGTTATTTATTTTTCACTTTGGTTGGTGGGCACTGTCAATTCTAGAAAATTTTGTTTTCTGGTTCTTGAAAGCACGCACATGAAATCCTAATGCTTAGAGCCCAGTACTACAGTTTCATTGTTTTCATGTAATTATATTTCAAATGCTTATTCTATCAAAGAAAAGAGAAAAAGTCCATTTGCTTATAATGCCTGATTGATTCTATGTCTTGCACCATATGCTGCTTGCAGAATTTTCCTTGTCAAGAAGTTGAAAGGCATAACAAGCCGGAAGTTGAGCTAAAGTATGTTTATGAGTTGCACTTCGATCTTAATATTACACTTGCTGCTGCCTTAAATGCTTATTTTAATGTTATATAAGCTGTACGGAGAAAACAAACAGGTCCTTGTAAGGTGGCCACAATAAAAATGCTTTTCTCAAAGTATATGCTATTAAACTAATTTAGAAATATTGATTGATGTGTTTTTCAATAAAGTTTTAATCTTCTCTTCATATTTTGCAGGACCAGCTCAGAACTTCTGCTAAATCCTGTGAGAACCATCTTGTTGATATGATAAAGATCAGTTGCCCCCCCTCCCTCTTTTTTTTCTTTTCTTCTTCCTACTCTAATGTTATGTTTAAAAAAGTTGGTCGCTTGCATATGTGTATTTCCTAATGCCTTGCACTGTTGGAAGATTCACATTTTACTTTTCTACACCTAGTTTAAACATTCCAAAAGTTGTAAACTTTGTCATATGAGTTAGAAATTTTGGCGAGGATAGTTCCCTTTCATGCCTAAACATTTTTAGTAATATAATTACCATTTTCTAGACAAATTCTGGGTCAATAGTTTATTGGGTTTAAGCAAATTGAATATATAAAAAAACTGGAGGCTACAGCTAATAATGTGGACAGCATGCTGGACTCTTTGTTTTTCTACCCGCTCTCTTTTTTCCTTTATTATCACTACACTTTTAAGTTTCCATGCCATATGCTAGGAAACAGCTCTTGCCTCTATATTTTGTGGCTGTTAAAAGTGAAACTTCTAGACTTCATAGCTTATGGTTACAAGATGTTAAAATTGTCATTGACCACATAGAACTCTGTTGAGTCAGATACTCCTAAAAGAATGTGATGGAGATCTTAAGTTCACGTTACCGAGCTTTTTTTTATTTTCTTTTCAGAAAAGAAGCTTAACACTGATTATTTACTATTGCTACCACAGGTTTTGATATGTCGAAATGAGGCTGAAAAATGCTTAATTGAGACATCTATTAATTCCCTTCGCATAAGCCTCAAGGTATTCATATTTACTTGAATATATTTTAGTATATAGTTGGTCGTAACCCGCTTTCTGTTTTTCTATGCTCAATAGTAGCTGTTTTTTATGGTTTCTATATGGTTTTGTTGTATCTATTTTAGGATAGAGTTGGTTGCAGATACTGTGTTTTCTTAGAAGTGGACTTGCTGTTCACTTTTCTTGTGCTTTTTTGTCCGGATAGCTTACAGTTCTCACCTGCAAGAGTTTTTGTTGTATATAATTTGGAAATCAGTATCCCATTTATTTTTTCCTTATATCCTTTTCTTTTGGGTGTTCTCTCTTGTATAGGTAAAGCAGGCAGATGAACTTGAAAATATACTAACTAAAAAATTTCTTAGATTTTTATCGATGAGGGCAGAAGCATTCCAGGTATTGAGGAGAAAGCCAGTGCAGGTACATAGATTTCTTGCATGGAGTTCAAATTAGACTTGGTGAATTTATACTGCTTGAAAAACTAAGTGGGTGCCATGAACTTGACTTGAGGAATTGTTTTTCTGTAGGAAAATGTTAATTTTCATGTTGTTAAGTCACTATGAAAGCATATTTGAAGATGAACTCCCATAAATTAATCTGCCATATGTATTTACTTTGTGTAATGCTTTTCTATGCAGGGTTATGATATTAGTTTTCTTGTAACAAATTACCATTGCGAGGAGATGCAGAAGCACAAGCTCATTGATTTTATTGCACAGTTCATGGAGGCAAGCATTTTTCCAAACCTTATAGAATTGCATGTATTAATTGACTGCTGCTTGAAACGATTGCTCAAGTTATACCTTTTATTTTTGAATGGTAGTTGGTCAATTAATATATTTGAGAATACCAATTGCCTCTGTTGGGTAGGGTGGGTTGTTTCTGGAACACACAAATTTAATAAGTGAAGTTTCGAACACCCAAGTTTCCTGTCCTTTTGCATGAATCTTAGCCATTTGACTATGCATAGCTTTGATGCAAACTCATATGGAATTCCTTTTGTACGAAGAAGCCTTGGAGCTGGTACTCTGAGGAAACAATTTTCTTTGTGTTTTCCCTTTTTTTTTTTCCATTTTTTCCTTTTTGTTTTGGGTTCCATAAAGAAAATCAATCAATAGCTACATTCGTTGAGGCTTTCACACTCCAATTATTCTTCTCATCTATTGTGTCCTAAGTCAATGCAACTACAACTACCGTCTTATACAACATGACAAAAGTTACACCTTACATTTTTTCGGTTCAGTGTTGTATGTGGTGGTACACTACATCATCATCTACATGTAGAGATAACAATTGAAACGGACTTTGGCCAGGCTCATTGCTAATTTCAGTTTGGTTTATCACAAATCACAAATTGTTAACTTCCCCACCTCCCCTGGTATTTGTTAGCTATCCAGCCAAAACATCGTTTTTTTGGTTTAATATTAGATTTGAAAATTTACTCACTGGCAGTAATCAGTGTCAAGAGAAGCATATCTGGCTTGCTTCTCTCTCTGTCTATTTGCTTATGTTGCTAGTGGTGTTAATCTGTTAGAGGAATGTTTCCATTAAGTGGAAGTCATATAGATATTAGTAAGTAGGATGATTGCATTTTATATGGCCCAAGGCTTATATTGTCGGATATTTTTACGGCCTAGTTGGATCTTTATTGACTGATATGGAATTTCAAGCGCTTAATCTGAAGATGTGTGATATCAATATGTTGGTTCTCTATATTTGCTCTGCTGTTATGTTTATGCTTTAAGATTCTTACTCCGTTGCTTCTTGGATTACAGGATATTGATAAAGAGATAAGTGAATTAAAGATGTCAGTGAACACACGGGGGAGGCTGGTGGCCACAGAGTTTTTGAAACAATTTATGTAATATTTCTGTTCGTTACCAAGTTGTATATGAATTTGCCTTTTACTGATTCTGTTCGACCATTTGCCATTTTTATATATTTATTTTGTATCAGACGTCCCACCATGTTTAATGAACCACTAGTGTAATGGCTGAAAGATCAGCATTCTCCTCCTGATGAAGCCTTTCTTCAAAGACTGTCGTTTCGGAAATTCTTCATAATTCGGTAGGTAGCTTTGGTTTGCAGAAATGGAGGAAGTTTATAGATGAAAAGTCTAGTATATGCACAACTTTGGAAATGAGTTATTCTTCCATAGCCCCTTAACTCAGGTAGCGTGAGACGGGTGTGGTGATGGTAGAGATCCTAGGTTTGAACTTTTGTAATTGACAAGTTTGCCAATCTCTTTCTTGAAATTTATGAAGTTTTTTTTTCCCTGAAGCACCATATTAAGTATGTTAAAAATTTAAAGGGAACCCCCTTATTATTTTTTTTCCTGAAGCACCATAATAAAATGTTTAGTAATTAGGAAGACAATAATTACATTTTCACTATTCAACATTATACCCTTTCTTTTTATGAAAATTTAAGTATTCCCTTTTTCTTTTGCTACGAAAAGTTTTCCCATGTTGTAAATGCATGAGTTGGTGGATGACCACCATACCTCTTAATATTCTACCGTTGGATTTTATGTAACCTATGCACTAAGTATTTGTAATTAGTGCTTGTAACCTATAGGTATATTGTAAATGATGGTATTCAATCTCCTATCTTGTAAGCCTATAAATAGGTGGTTCTACCAAAGATTAAGTAGGAATAAACATGGTGAAGCTTTATCTTTAGCATATCACTTCTCTCTACATTTTCTCCCTTTAGTTTTATAACACGTTATCAGCACGAGATTGCTCTTGGTATGTTTTCTTTCTCTGAATTTTCTTTCTTCTTATATGAGCTAGAGTCATCACATGGTATAGAGTTTCTTTGTACTCACCATCAGACTTCATCATGCTTGTTTAAGAAAAAAAATTTCTTATTCTTATTACACATGAATATAATGCCATGTTTTTGTTTTTATTTGTTTGTTTATTTAATTTTAAGTATGATCTTAATTATTATGATGAGTTTGAATTATACAAAAGATCAGGGGCCCGAAGTTCCGTGATCCTCATCATATAACTAGATTAGGACATAGAGTCCTTTTGATTGAATCAGAACCTGAAGTTCTTTGATTCCAAATAATTGAGGGCGTGAAGTTCCGTGAATTTAAAGAGCATATAAGGACATAAAACTCCTCGATTTTGTATTAATCAAAATCAGAATTCCATGAGGCCTACATATGTCAAGAACTTGAACCAGAAGTTTCGAGTGCATATACATCGATTTGAGTATGAAGTTCAAAGCACAACTATTAATTCAATTTATTTAGATCTACGTATTCGTACCTGAAGTTTCGAATATATATTGATATGAACCTGAAGTTCATAGTTTTTCATGGATCTTAATACTACATATGAACCTAAAGTTCATTACTTATTTGTGCCCATATGAACCTGAATTGGTTGGAAATCCAATTCTTAAACTTGTAGTTTTATCTACATATTGAATCCACATTAATATTGGATTATCTTGGAATTTGATAATCTTTAATTTATTTATTTTATTCCTTGTTTATACCACTTTACTTATTTTATTATATTTTATTTTATTTATGTTAGGTTATTAATTAATTTCGTTTTACAATGGTAATGTTTTGTATTACCGCCCCAATATTGATAGCCAGAGGCGTCTATTGGAGAAACTTCCTACTTTCTTTTGTGGGTAGGAAGTTTATGATGTTATGAACCAAAAGTTCTTGAGGCCCCAATATTACACAACTATTATAGTTGAAGATTATGATGTCATGAACTAGAAGTTCATTGACCGAATAACTTTTATGTTGTGATATGACTATCTTGGCAATCCATGTCCCACAATGATGCATAAGATTTTTATAAATTTGTAAGGACATCGTTTAAAGACTCAAATTATTGTCTTGTCCAACAATATCATTACAAAGAACGCTCACAAATAAAAGCTGTCATAAGATCATCCCAGTTAAAAATTGACTTTGAGCTCTAATTCAAGGGGATATTTGTGAGCCTATACAACATTTAATTATGAATCACTTCACCAGTTTTACTAAATGCGCCTACTAAAATGGTCACATATTTGATAATGACTGTGAGTTTATTTTCCTAAATTTTGAGACAATTTTCACGCCGTTAGGGGGAGAAATGGCAGTTTCTAAAGAACGTCATGAAATAGTGTTGAATCAATCCACTTTTGTCTCATCAAGATAATGCATATATAAGTTGTACATATGCTAACATGGATTGATATTCTCGTATCACAATCCATTAACATGATGACTATATATAATGCATGCCTGAAGCATGACAGAAATATAGGTTCTAAAGATTTAACTCCTCAGAAATGGAAATTATTTGAAAAATTTAAGCCCTATAAAAAATAACGCTCTATAGGAGGTTATGATCCACATATTCTAAATAATTCATTGTAAAAGAGATGTTTGTCCCATAAGTGACAACATAAGCCCCTGAAGAGGCATTGGTACCCCAAAGCAATGAGATGATTATAAATTATGCATGCGCATGCACATAAGAATTATGGGATCACAAATCGATGATACATTTGGTTTATTATTAGCTACTACAATCATCAAGGGCTATGATTATATTAAATCACGTTTCATGAATGTCGACAAGTTAAGTGATTGGCCAAAAATGGAAATAGGCAATTCCATTTATCACTAAATAAGAAGAGTTGGATATTGAACCTATAACTCAAACACCAAATTACAAATGTTAAGTATGAAGGTTATGAATTGGTGTTTGTGAAGTGAAATAAGATCACTAATATGACACAAGGTTTCCTGGGAGAGACATGTGGTTTTAGTATCTCATCTTATCGTAAATGCATCCATATTTCTATAAGTGCAGTTGTTACTTTAACGCGAAACTTATAGCATGTGTTAAATGCATATTTATTAAGACTATATGGTACATGGAAATCCTCAAAGCTCATGAAATATTTGAGATATATCAGATTAAGCAACCTCTTGAAGGATATAAAGTACCACAATATTCTTAATTAAGAGTTAACACTAAGAGTTTGAGTATTTTGAATTCAAATTTGATATTGTTGTAACATATTCTAACTACTAAATTAGTTGTTGATACTCCTAAAGATTTCAATCATTTGAAAAGTGAAAAGCAGGTTGAATAGTGTGATAGATGATCATGTATGAAGACAATGTTGCTTGTATTGCTCAAATCAGAGAAGGAGAGATATTAATCAGGGGGAGCATCCCAATTCTACTACATTCAAGGCATATGCGCGTTGTACTCTTTTTCCCTTCGACTAGGTTTTTGTCCCACTGGGTTTTTCCTAGCAAGGTTTTAACGAGGCAATATAAGCTCATCCAACACCATATCAATGATTCAGAAGAAAGTTTCACTCTTTTTCCCTTCGATTTGGTTTTGTCCCACTGGGTTTTCCAAGCAAGGTTTTTAATGAGGGAACTATGTCATTGTATGGTGGACATCCAAGGGGGAGTGTTGTAAATGCATGAGTTGGTGGATGACCACCATACCTCTTAATATTCCACCGTTGGATTTTATGTAACCTATGCACTAAGTATTTGTAATTAGTGCTTGTAACCTATAGGTATATTGTAAATGATGGTATTCAATCTCCTATCTTGTAAGCCTATAAATAGGTGGTTCTACCAAAGATTAAGTAGGAATAAACATGGTGAAGCTTTATCTTTAGCATATCACTTCTCTCTACATTTTCTCCCTTTAATTTTATAACATCCCACAAATTTTAAAAGGGAAAAAACACCTTATGATATTCTTTTTGGCAAGTCACCGTCTTATGCACATTTACTATATTTGGTTGCCTTTGTTATGATTATAATCTTTTATTTCCCCTCATTCCCTTAGGTTTTGTAATAAAAAATGACAAAGGGAAAGCTGCACTACCTTATGTTGGCCATTACATAAAGTCCACATGCTCCACCTACATTACCACTAATAGATGTTTGTGGTCTCTTAAGGTAGAGGAGCCAAAACCACTCCTACAAATAGACGGAGTGCGTGTGTGTTAGTGAGCAGAAGTGTGAGTGCAAACTCAAAAAGTGTTGGTGAGTGTGTGTGTGTGTGCATATCAAGAGTGCATATTCTGAGCAATACACCCACATAGAGAAAACCTCATATATCTCCCCAAACACTATTATGATTAAAATATTTTTCCTTAAATGAAATATCAATTTTACTGTTACACCGCTCAGACACCGCCATTACTGTTTCATTCTCTTACTAGGTTTTTTTTCTTGGCTTATTAAAAAAGACCACTATAAAAGTGGAAGTATACTTTGGTCATTAGTTGTTACTCAATTTACACGACTCCCACCGTTCAGTGTTGATCATTAACTAACATTTTGGCAAAATTATTTCGTAGGGAACACCCCCCCATCAGCATCATTTTTATTTATCCTTTTTGGGTGGTCTCTGTTGGCGTGACTTGTGGATATTGACTTACTTTCCTTACACACCAAGAATTCCTATTATAATTGTAATTGATTTACTTTAATTCCTGATTTCCTACTGTAAATAGATTTAGGAATTTATTATTTACTTGCCCATTCAGGTTTCGTTGTATTATAAATATGACCTCCTACAAGGAGAAGAATACACAGAAAATTCCCACAAACAAATATTCTCTCATAGTTTTCATATTTTAGCATGGTATCAGAGCGGCGATCTTGGAATTGCTGACTCTAGTTTCAAAACTCCGCCGCCGCTATGAGGGTTGATGATTTTTTCAACCCTCATGGAGGTAGCACCACCGACTCCTTCTCTCATTCTCAACCAACCATCGTTGAGTTGAGTGCCCAGATGGCTCCGCCCCTACAGATGCAGACTTTGACCCCGAACCCGATCCAGAAACAGGATCCTCTTTTGACGACCCCGACCCCGACCCCGACTATGACGACGACGACCCCGACCCCGACTCCGAAGACGACCCCGACCCGCACTCTGATGATGACCCCAACCCCGAATTTGTCTATGATTCAGACCCCGATCCAGAATCAGGATCTTCTTTTGACGACCCCGACCCCGACCCCGACTATGACGATGACGACCCTGACCCCGACTCTGAAGACGACCACGACCCCTACTTCGATGATGACCCCAACCTCGAATTTGTCTATGATTCAGACCCCGATTCCGATTTCGACTCCGACTCCGGCCCCGACTCATGCTCAGATTCCGATCCAAATTCCTACTCAACCTGTATCCTATGCTTCTTCCGCTGCACAGCTTATGACTTCTAGACTAACGACCCCGACACATGGACCAAATTGCGCATATTGTGGTGATCCGAGACACACTTGTGAGACTTGTTTTACATCGCATGGCTACCCCGATTGGTGGGCTACTCTTACAGATCGAGGACAATGCAATATGACCAGTAATGGTACTGGTTATGGATTCCATACTTCCGATAAGATTGATTCCAAGAGCTGGATAATTGATTCTGGTGCAACTGATCATATGACGTTTGATCCTAATGATTTTCTGAATACTACACAACCTCGACGAACCTGTATTGCAAATGCCAATGGTGTTACTTATCCTGTGACAGGGGCTGGCACTGTTGCACTCTCATCCTCTCTCACACTGTCTAATACTTTACTTGTTCCATCTTTATCCACTAAATTGTTGTCAGTTAGTCAGCTTACTGAACAATTGAATTGTTGTGTACTCATTTATCCGAGTTTTTGTTTGCTTCAGGATATTCACACTAAGGAGATTCTTGGTCGTGGTACTAAGAGAGGGGGGCTATATTATGTCGATGACTTCAGTCCCGGCGTGGCTAACAGTGTGACACATTCCTTTGATAGCAAACAAAAGCAAATTTGGTTGTGGCATCGTCGATTGGGACATCCGTCTTTTAGTTATATGAAGCATCTTATACCAGATTTATTCTCAGGTTTCAAAGACTCCGACTTCACATGTGATACTTGTATTTTGGCCAAGAGTCACCGTGTGCCCTACCCGTTGAGTACGAACAAGTGTACTACTCCATTTACATTAATTCACTCTGATGTCTGGGGACCTTCGCCTATCACTGCTCCTTCTGGTGTTCGATGGTTTGTCACATTCATCGATGATTGTACACGGATGACATGGCTTTATTTGCTGAAGAATAAAAACGAGGTGTTTTCCCGTTTTCAGTCCTTCCACAAACAGATGAAAACTCAATTTAATGCTCAAATCCAGATTCTTCGCTCCGACAATGGTGGAGAATTTGTCAATCATGACTTTCAGACTTACTTCCAACAACATGGAATTATCCATGAGACGACTTGTCCTCAGACACCGCAACAAAATGGTGTTGCTGAATGAAAGAATCGACATCTTCTTGAAACCGCCCGAGCACTTCTGATTGGCGCTCATGTTCCTCGCCATCACTGGGATGATGCTATTGTCACTGCAGTTCACCTGATCAACCGCATGCCTTCTGGTGTATTGACCTTTAAAACTCCTTTACAGGTGCTTGCGCAACACAGACATCTACCCTCTGTTTTGGTACTCACACCCCGAATCTTTGGATGCGTGGCTTTCGTTCATCTCCACAAAAATCAACGTAGCAAACTTGATCCCTGTGCGCTTCGTTGTGTTTTTGTGGGTTATGCCACTCATCAGAAAGGTTACCGCTGTTATCACCCTCCTACCCAACGAACCTATGTCACTTTGGATGTGACTTTTCTGGAATCTGAGCTGTTCTTTCATGACCCATCATCCAATTCTGCGCTTCAGGGGGAGATACGAAGTGAAGAACAGAATTGGAGCAACTTGGCAAACAAAGAAATTCTCCCATGTACAGAAATGATTGATCATCCCGAGTCTGGAGCACGAGATTACTCTCTGTTGAAAAGTGACCAATCGCCCATTCATAGCGATCAATTGCCTGACCCACCTGATCCATGCGAAGATATTTCTGATATGAGTCCCACACCTACAGACAATACAGAACAACAAGATGAAGACCCCCCTTCTAACTCAACAGTACCAACAGACCAATCTCCTGAGAATATCCTTGAGGTAACTACTCCTACTAGACTTGTGCATTTAGATGATAAAACTATTGGATATCAATTACCTTTCAGGCAAAATCGTGGGAAGCCACCAAACCGTTATTCACCGGATATTGGCAAGACATCCAAGTATCCAATTGCAAATCATGTATCCACTGAGAAGCTGTCTGAACCACTCAAGGCTTTTGTGCATCAGTTGTCTGCTATCCATATTCCAACCAAGGTCTCTGAAGCATTGAAAGATCCTAAGTGGGTCCAAGCTATAAAAGAGGAGATGAAAGCTCTTGAGAAAAATCAGACTTGGACATTAGAGACTATACCACGAGGAAAAAAGACTATCGGATGTAGATGGGTGTTTACTATAAAACACAATGCAGATGGATCTATCGAGCGATACAAGGCAAGACTTGTAGCAAAAGGGTACACACAGACCTATGGTATAGACTATGAAGAAACTTTTGCACCAGTTGCAAAGTTAAACACCGTCAGAGTCTTATTGTCCCTTGCAGCTAATTTGGATTGGCCACTACACCAGTTTGATGTAAAGAATGCTTTTCTACATGGTGAACTCACAGAGGAGGTGTACATGGATATTCCTCCTGGATATAATACTACTCAGACTGGAACAGTTTGTAGGTTACGAAAAGCATTGTATGGATTGAAACAGTCACCACGTGCATGGTTTGGACGGTTCACCATGGCAATGAAGAACAATGGTTTCAAACAGTGCAACTCAGATCATACTCTGTTCTTGAAACATCAAAAAGGGAAGGTAACAGCATTAATAATCTATGTTGATGATATGATTATTACTGGGAATGATAAACAGGAAATATCACAGCTATAAGACTATCTGGCTACGGAGTTTGAGATGAAGGATCTAGGTGGACTCAAGTATTTCTTGGGAATTGAGGTGGCTCGATCGCAGCAAGGCATATTTCTCTCTCAAAGGAAATATGTCTTAGACTTGTTGACAGACACAGGAATGCTAGATTGTAAACCTGCGGACACTCCTATTGTTCAGAATCATCATCTTGGAGAATATCCGGATCAAGTTCCAACTAACAAAGAAAGATACCAAAGGTTAGTGGGAAGATTGATCTATTTGTCACATACTCGACCAGACATTGCTTATGCGGTGAGCGTTGTCAGTCAATTTATGCACTCTCCAAGTGAAGACCACATGAATGCAGTTCTTCGGATACTTAGATATTTGAAGTCTGCACCTGGAAAAGGACTTATGTTCTCAAAGCATGGTCATCTAAATATTGATGGTTATTCAGATGCAGATTGGGCAGGTAATGTAACAGATAGAAAATCCACATCGGGTTACTTCACATTCGTGGGAGGTAATTTGGTGACATGGAGGAGCAAGAAACAAAATGTAGTAGCTTTATCCAATGCAGAAGCCGAGTTCAGAGGCATGACTAAAGGGATTTGTGAACTTCTTTGGTTAAGAAAGTTGCTTATTGAACTCGGGTATAAACCTACATCCACAATGAATCTTTTTTGTGACAACAAGGCTGCTATAGCCATTGCACAGAATCCGGTTCAGCATGATCGTACTAAACATGTTGAGGTAGATCGACACTTCATCAAACAGAAGCTTGAGGCTAAAGTGTTTCAGTTTCCTTTTGTGAAATCCGAGGATCAATTGGCGGATATTTTGACAAAGGCGATTTCCAGTAAAGCATTCCACAATTCACTGGATCAGTTGGGCATTGGCGACATCTATGCACCAACGTGAGGGGGAGTGTTGGCGTGACTTGTGGATATTGACTTACTTTCCTTACACACCAAGAATTCCTATTATAATTGTAATTGATTTACTTTAATTCCTGATTTCCTACTGTAAATAGATTTAGGAATTTATTATTTACTTGCCCATTCAGGTTTCGTTGTATTATAAATATGACCTCCTACAAGGAGAAGAATACACAGAAAATTCCCACAAACAAATATTCTCTCATAGTTTTCATATTTTAGCAGTCTCTATATTAGCGTTACAAACTTCTCTTTAAGACAAAGGCCTACCAACAATGTAATCTTTCTCCCATATATTTGAGCTAATTTAGTAACTGGTTGTGTTTGTTTTCCACTTCTGAGTGGTGTTTGTTGTTTTTGGGCAGGAATTTGACTTGACAAGTGAAAGGTTCCTTGTGCCGGAGATGATCTTCCATCCTGCTGATTTGGGTTTGTCTTATATTCTGGTTTCAAAGTACACACTTTTGGGGTTTTAGTTTGATTCTTGAAACAAATACGATGTATGATTCTTTGTTGTTGAATGAAACATTACAGTATCCTTTTGTGGTTCATGTTCGCTAGGGGTTATTACTTTTGCAAGTTGTTGCTTGATTCATGTAGATTAGCTGTTTCTGTAGAATATGATACTGTGTGGCATAATAGGAGGTATTTAGAAATTCTAATACTTGTGTGAACACTGTATATGATTTAGTAATGATTTTTGCTCATTCCTTTGGGAACTCTACGATTTCTTATAAGGCAAAAGCGCTAACTTGGACCTGTTTTGCAAGAATGAATCAGGCTGGGTTAGTGGAGTGCATAGTTCTAGCTGTCAGTTCCTGCCATCTTCATCTTCACCCTGTACTCCATGAAAGTGACCTTCCAAACTCTGCATTTTACTTGAAAGAAAAAAAAATTTATTGTCAGTACTTACCCTTGTGTCTGAATGTGTTGGCCAGCATTATTTTAACCGGGGGAAGCACACTATTTCCTCGACTTGCTGATAGACTGTATGTACTGATCTCTTTTCCATTCAATTGTGCAATGCCAGACTTAATACTAAATCATCCTTAAGTTTGTATTGATATTTTTCAGAGAGAGGGAGCTGCGGCCTCTTGACATAACTCCTCAACAAGAGTAACTTTCCTCCTGATCTGTAATACTCTGTTTAAGCATACCTACTTCCAGTTTTATTAAAATTGTCCATGTTTTTCCAGCCCCATGCTAGGTGTCTGGCGAGGAGGATCTCTGTTTAGGCATCTTTGGCCAGTGACCATATAGCATCAATCAACCGCATGATGTGGAGCCCGGATGGGACACTTTTAGGTAAACATAGGTGTCCTTGTTTGTTTAGTGTCTTTAATTTTATTCTCATATTGTGAAGAAGACACCTGCTAGTTCATCACAAGAAAGTATTATCAAGAAATAGGAAATGAATCTTAAGCTGGTTATGATCAATCAAGTTCCTGCTGCAAGTGTAGCATACTCTAAGCACATCAAGCACATATACTGTTGGCGTGACTTGTGGATATTGACTTACTTTCCTTACACACCAAGAATTCCTATTATAATTGTAATTGATTTACTTTAATTCCTGATTTCCTACTGCAAATAGATTTAGGAATTTATTATTTACTTGCCCATTCAGGTTTCGTTGTATTATAAATATGACCTCCTACAAGGAGAAGAATACACAGAAAATTCCCACAAACAAATATTCTCTCATAGTTTTCATATTTTAGCATGGTATCAGAGCGGCGATCTTGGAATTGCTGACTCTAGTTTCAAACCCCCGCCGTTGCTATGGGGGTTGATGATTTTTTCAACCCTCATGGAGGTAGCACCACCGACTCCTTCTCTCATTCTCCACCAACCATTGTTGAGTTGAGTGCCCAGATGGCTCCGCTCCTACAGATGCAGACTTTGACCCCGAACCCGATCCAGAAACAGGATCCTCTTTTGACGACCCCGACCCCGACCCCGACTCCGACTCAGGCTCAGATTCCGATCCCAATTCCTACTCAACCTGTATCCTATGCATCTTCCGCTGCACAGATTATGACTTCTAGACTAACGACCCCGACACATGGACTAGATTGCGCATATTGTGGTGATCCGAGACACACTTGTGAGACTTGTTTTAAATCGCATGGCTACCCCAATTGGTGGGCTACTCTTATAGATCGAGGACAATGCAATATGACCAGTAATGGTACTGGTTATGGATTCCATACTTCCGATAAGATTGATTCCAGGAGCTGGATAATTGATTCCGGTGCAACTGATCATATGACGTTTGATCCTGATGATTTTCTGAATACTACACAATCTCGACGAACCTGTATTGCAAATGCCAATGGTGTTATTTATCCTGTGACAGGGGCTGACACTGTTGCACTCTCATCCTCTCTCACACTGTCTAATACTTTACTTGTTCCATCTTTATCCACTAAATTTCTGCCAGTTAGTCAGCTTACTGAACAATTGAATTGTTGTGTACTCATTTACCCGAGTTTTTGTTTGCTTCAGGATATTCACACTAAGGAGATTCTTGGTCGTGGTACTAAGAGAGGGGGGCTATATTATGTCGATGATTTCAGTCCCGGCATGGCTAACAGCGTGACACATCCCTTTGATAGCAAACAAAAGCAAATCTGGTTGTGGCACCGTCGATTGGGACATCCGTCTTTTAGTTATATGAAGCATCTTATACCAAATTTATTCTCAGGTTTCAAGGACTCTGACTTCACATGTGATACTTGTATTTTGGCCAAGAGTCACCGTGTGCCCTACCCGTTGAGTACGAACAAGTGTACTACTCCATTTACGTTAATTCACTCTGATGTCTGGGGACCTTCTCCTATCACTGCTCCTTTTGGTGTTCGATGGTTTGTCACATTCATCGATGATTGTAGACGGATGACATGGCTTTATTTGCTGAAGAATAAAAACGAAGTGTTTTCCTGTGTTCAATCCTTCCAAAAACAGAAAAAAAACTCAGTTTAATGCTCAAATCCAGATTCTTCGCTTAGACAATGGTGGAGAATTTGTCAATCATGACTTTCAGACTTACTTCCAACAACATGGAATTATCCATGAGACGACTTGTCCTCAGACACCACAATAAAATGGTGTTGCTGAATGAAAGAATCGACATCTTCTTGAAACCGCCCGAGCACTTCTGATTGGCGCTCATGTTCCTCGCCATCACTGGGATGATGCTATTGTCACCACAGTTTATCTGATCAACCGCATGCCTTCTGGTGTACTAGCCTTTAAAACTCCCTTACAGGTGCTTGCACAACACAGACCTCTGCCTTCTGTTTTGGTACTCACACCCCGAATATTTGGATGTGTGGCTTTCGTTCATCTCCACAAAAATCAACGTAGCAAACTTGATCCATGTGTGCTTCGTTGTGTTTTTATGGGTTATGCCACTCATCAGAAAGGCTACCGCTGTTATCACCCTCCTACCCAAAGAACCTATGTCACTTTGGATGTGACCTTTCTGGAATCTGAGATGTTCTTCCATGACCCATCATCCAATTCTACACTTCAGGGGGAGATACGAAGTGAAGAGCAGAATTGGAGCAACTTGGAAAATAAAGAAATTCTCCTTTGTACAGAAATGATTGATCATTCCGAGTCTGGAGCACGAGATTACTCTCTGTCGAAAAGCGACCAATCGCCTATTCATAGCGATCAATTGCCTGACCCATCTGATCCATGCGAAGATATTTCTGATCCGAGTCTCACACCTACAGACAATACAGAACAACAAGATGAAGACCCCCCTCTAACTCAACAATACCAACAGACCAATCTCCTGAGAATATCCTTGAGGTAACTACTCCTACTACACTTGTCCATTTAGATGATAAAACTATTGAATATCAATTACCTTTCAGGCAAAATCGTGGGAAGCCACCAAATCGTTATTCACCTGATATTGGCAAGACATCCAAGTATCCAATTGCAAATCATGTATCCACTGAGAAGCTGTCTGAACCACTCAAGGCTTTTGTGCATCAGTTGTCTGCTATCCATATTCCAACCAAGGTCTCTGAAGCATTGAAAGATCCTAAGTGGGTCCAAGCTATAAAAGAGGAGATGAAAGCCCTTGAGAAAAATCAGACTTGGACATTGGAGACTATACCCCGAGGAAAAAAGACTATCAGATGTAGATGGGTGTTTACTATAAAACACAATGCAGATGGATCTATCGAGCGATACAAGGCAAGACTTGTGGCAAAAGGGTACACACAGACCTATGGTATAGACTATGAAGAAACCTTTGCTCCAGTTGCAAAGTTAAACACCGTCAGAGTCTTATTGTCCCTTGCAGCTAATTTGGATTGGCCACTACACCAGTTTGATGTAAAGAATGCTTTTCTACATGGAGAACTCACGGAGGAGGTGTACATAGACATTCCTTCTGGATCTAATACTACTCAGACTGGAACAGTTTGCAGGTTACGAAAAGCATTGTATGGATTGAAACAGTCACCACGTGCATGGTTTGGATGGTTCACCATGGCAATGAAGAACAATGGTTTCAAACAGTGCAATTCAGATCATACTCTGTTCTTGAAACATCGAAAAGGGAAGGTAACAGCATTAATAATCTATGTTGATGATATGATTATTACTGGGAATGATAAACAGGAAATATCACAGCTACAAGACTATCTGGCTACGGAGTTTGAGATGAAGGATCTATGTAGACTCAAGTATTTCTTGGGAATTGAGGTGGCTCGATCGCAGCAAGGCATATTTCTCTCTCAAAGGAAATATGTCTTAGACTTGTTGACAGACACAGGAATGCTAGATTGTAAACCTGCGGACACTCTTATTGTTCAGAATCATCATCTTGGAGAATATCCGGATCAAGTTCCAACTAACAAAGAAAGATACCAAAGGTTAGTGGGAAGATTGATCTATTTGTCACATACTCGACCAGACATTGCTTATGCGGTGAGCGTTGTCAGTCAATTTATGCACTCTCCAAGTGAAGACCATATGAATGCAGTTCTTCGGATACTTAGATATTTGAAGTCTGCACCTGGAAAAGGACTTATGTTCTCAAAGCATGGTCATCTAAATATTGATGGTTATTCAGATGCAGATTGGGCAGGTAATGTAACAGATAGAAAATCTACATCGGGTTACTTCACATTCGTGGGAGGTAATTTGGTGACATGGAGAAGCAAGAAACAGAATGTAGTAGCTTTATCCAGTGCAGAAGCCGAGTTTAGAGGCATGACTAAAGGGATTTGTGAACTTCTTTGGTTAAGAAAGTTGCTTACTGAACTTGGGTATAAACCTACATCCACAATGAATCTCTTTTGTGACAACAAGGCTGCTATAACCATTGCACAGAATCCGGTTCAGCATGATCGTACTAAACATGTTGAGGTGGATCGACACTTTATCAAACAAAAGCTTGAGGCTAAAGTGTTTCAGTTTCCTTTTGTGAAATCCGAGGATCAATTGGCGGATATTTTGACAAAGGCGATTTCCAGTAAAGCATTCCACAATTCACTAGATCAGTTGGGCATTGGCGACATCTATGCACCAACGTGAGGGGGAGTGTTGGCGTGACTTGTGAATTCCTATTATAATTGTAATTGATTTACTTTAATTCCTGATTTCCTACTGCAAATAGATTTAGGAATTTATTATTTACTTGCCCATTCAGGTTTCGTTGTATTATAAATATAACCTCTTACAAGGAGAAGAATACACAGAAAATTCACACAAACAAATATTCTCTCATAGTTTTCATATTTTAGCATATACTCCTATCCCAACATACAGCTGTGTAGTTGTCCTCTTGTTTTCAGATCGAGGCTCATGCTGGTAGTGTTAATTATCTTGCTTTCTAAAGTGATTGTGGGGAGGATAGGGTCATTAAGGTTTGATCTATGACTTAACTAATTCTAAAGTGATTTTGCAGGTTCAAGTTCAATGTTAGTAATGATTTTTCAATGTTTTGCAGGTATGGAATGCAGTCACTAGAACTACTAATTATAGTGATTAAAAAAGAGAAATTCAGAGTATTCAATAGGTATAGCCCCACGGCTATACTGTTTTCACAAAATAGGCGGGCCCTTTATTTTTATTTTTACAAATAGTATAGCCGCCCGGCCATACTCCGAATTATTATTATTTTTATATAAAACGAGTATAGCCGGGCGGCTGGCCTGGGGTCTTTTTTAAATTCTGTTTTATCAATAGTATAGCCGCACGGCTATAGGCTTTACATAGATACTGTTTTTTTTTTTGGGTTGTTTTTCCCTGATTTTTGTTTATCGATAAGAGTTTAGAGCATTATCCATTACTATTAGGCAATTACCTGTATTTCTATTGTCTCCTTTCGAGTTTTTACTTTTCACAGTTATTACCCGTATAAAGAATTTAGCATTTTCACATTTAATACTCATATTGTACACGTATGTACGTATTTTTCATGTTTAATACACTTGTTTGTTACAAAATTTTCAATAATACACACAAAATACTCGCATATTATTGAATTAAAAAATAAAAAATATATTAAAATACTAATTACTTACTAAGTAAATAATAATTAAAACATAACTACTAATTAAAGTAACTGAAGAAGAGAAATGCAAATTATGCTATTGAGTGGGTACTACCGCACGGCTCTACTTTAAAAATTTTTATTTATTTATACCGTATAGCTGCGCAGTTATACTATTGAAAAATTCTATTTATGAGGTAGAGCCACGTGGCTATACAGTGGAAAAATGCAATTCAATTCATAGAGTATAGCCGAGCGGCTATACGCTTTTCACAAAACACTTTTTTTTAAATATAAAATTTATAATAATACACACAAATTTCAAGTATTATTCGCAGAATAGTCACATATTATTGAATAAAAATAAAATATATTTAAATATTTAAATACAAATTATTCACTAAGTAAATAATAATTAAAATATAACTACTAATCAAAGTAATTAAACAAGAGAAAATCAGATTATGCTATTCAATGGGTATAGCCGTGCGGCTATAGTATTAAAAAAATTCTATGTATAGCCGCGCGGCTTTACGCTTTTCACAAAACACGCACCTAGTGGTTGTCCGCTCCAAATTCTTTTTTAATAAATAGTATAGCCACGCGGCTATACTCACAGTATAGCCCTCACAGTATAGCCGCTCGGCTTTACTGTGGTCTTTTTTTAAAAAAAATAAATAAATTTCTTTTTAAAAATTATTTTTTTATGTTAATAAATAGTATAGCCGCGTGGCTATACGCTTGACAAGGGGCTACGCTTGCCTCAGAGTGGAAGTGGACCAGAGGATTTTGCTCACATGGCAGCTTGTGCTTCATGATGAACTTTCGCTTCTCATAAGTAAGATCCTCCAGTGCCCAAATGTCACAATACAATGCAAATATGAATTGGGATGTTTCCAAATACAACTTGTAATTCTCCACTTGTTTAGTATACTGTATATACACAAAGGACTTTCAACAAGCTCAGGTATTGGTGATATTACCTTCATTAGCTTGCATATCAAAAATTCCATGATCCTGCGGGTTTCTTTATCTGCAATCTGGCCTTCGCGAAGAATATCAGAAGCTAAGGGAGTGCCACCATAGGGGCTCTGTAACAGTGCTAAACCAGCAACTTTGTCTTTCAAATCACACCAGTAGATTGACAATGCAGAACGCCGCCCTCGCTGTGCCCCAGCAGCATCACATGCTTACCGGATCCCCAGTAAAGCTCCTCAATGTATTGCTTCAGTTCCCATCCATTGTGCTCAACAGATGCCTTCATCCAAGAAAACATATGAAAAGGGAAGACAAATTTCTCAAAACTCGGTCAGCAATGATCACAGAGTAATGACTCATTACCTCACTGTGAATTTTTCCAATGTGGCAAGCTAGACCCATTTTCGAAAAAAATTTCTTTGTTCCAATAAAGTACAAGGGCCGTGATTGCTAAAGAGGCCTGGAAAATCAAAGTTCCCATAACTATAGGCGCCACAACGCTAAATGTGGATTGAACAGGGGAGAAGAACAAAGTCCAAAGGGAAAAATAAATTTTCTTTACCCGAATTAAGCAGATTGACAAATGAACTAGGCAATATGTGCTCCCCATTCCTGAAGTATATAGCATGATATACAAGCAATAGGAATATACAAGAATAGATTAAACAGATATGATAACAAAATTGAACACAGTTCCTTAACAGGTCCAACCATCTAGTTCAGTGGAGCTATTATATTAGCTCGGTACCTTATTCCTGCAAGCAATTCTATTTCTGGAGTATAGCCGTGCGGCTATAGGTTTGTAAAATTCTATTTATACAGTATAGCCGCCGGCTATACTCTTTTCACAACACACCCGCTAAGCGCTAGGCGGGTCCCTTTGGAAAAAAATATATATATAGCTTTTATTTTATATAAAAAGAGTATAGCCGCCTGGCGTTAATGGGGTCCTTTTTTTAATTATTTTTTATCAATAGTATAGCCGTGCGGCTATATGCAACCATCTCTCCAAGGCAACAATAATTGTTTCTCCTTCATCTCCTTCATTTGTCTCCCTGCTTTTATTGTCACCAATCTCCTCGATCTACCTCATCATATTCTTTCTCCATGCTAGACCGTGGGAGCAATTGGAACACCCACAGGTTCTTTCGAAAGGGATCTCCAACTAAATCTGAGCACTTGGCATGATAGGCAGCAAGGATATTCAATATTTGATCTCTCTTGTAATCTTCATCACCACTGATTTTAGCATCTAGCCTCAACAACTCTTCCAGTGGTAGAGATGGAGCCATTAATTCGTCAACATCATCATCAAAGTCTCTAAATTGTATGCTTGCAACCCCCAACTCCCCCTGACCTGCAAATCTTTCAAAACTAATCTCTTAGCCCCAAAAATTCCAGCCCTAAGAGCATGTCCACCCCATAAGGCTAAGGCAAGGGCAAGGGCAAGGTAAGGGCTGCTACTATTCACTTGAATAGTGACAGCCTTGCTTTTTTTGGTTTCACCCCAAAAGGCTAGGTCAAGGGCAAATACTATTCATTTTAATTTATTTTCTATTTTTTTATACTTAAACTATTAATTTTGATAAGCTTTTTAGATTATATTTTCGGTTGTCACGTGTCACTATTTATTATAAAATTTTCACTTAAAATTTAAGATAACATTTTTCGAATTAAATTTTCAAATAAAATTTTCGGATTAAATTTTCGGTTGCCATGTATCCATATTTATTATAAAATTCACATCTCACTCATCATACAATTGAAATACCTACTCACTCATCATACAATTGAAATATTCTTGGTCCTCATAGTCCGACACAATGGAATACAAGGACAACTCCATCATTGGCGGAGGCGGTTCCACCGGATCAGGACGTGGGGGAGTATTTTCCTTCGGAGGACGTAATAGTGCCATTATTTCTGAGACGAAACGCACCACTGGAACTGACTGCGGGCATTATTCACTTGAGGAGCCATTTGTAATGGTTTTCCTCTTTTTTGTTTTCCCTTGAATAATCTATTTAAAAAAAAAAGGAAACTGGAAATGCAAGAAATATATATATATAATTACATTAAATTGAATAAAACAGTAAATTTTTTTTATTTACCTCGTTGCCAAGATTTTGACTTCTTCGAACGTTTGTCCATGACCCTCTAGCTTCAATGGAAGAGGCCATTTGTATTTTTGCACAAATAGAATTTTGTAGTAGAAAATTTGGTGTGGAAAGTGAAAAATATTGGAATGAGATGAATTTGTATGAAGATTTGGTGTGGAAAGTAAATAAAATAGTTAGGTATTTATAGGGAAAAAATACAAAATCTTTTGGTATTTTTTAAAAAACAATTTCAGAATTTTTTCGATTTTTTTTGCAATTTTTTTAGCCAAAAAAACGAGGACCATCAGATTTATGGAAAAAAAGATCGGAGCATCCCTCTTGCGACACGTGGCACATGCCCGTTGGATTTTGTCAGGGCTGACGTCAGCACGAATTTTTTTATCGTTGGCGCGTGTAATTCATGCGCCAACGGTAAAAAATAATTGAATTATCGTGCTGTGACGTCAGCGCTGACGTCACAGCCCTTGGGCCTGCCCGAGCTAGTGGGACCCAGCTCTTGCCCGGGCTTCTTCTCTCACGCTAGAGGGCGCTTGGGCTCGCCAGGTGTGCCTTTCCCCCGGTTTGGGTTACGCACTGGTGATGCTCTAAGAGCATCTCCACTCCAAAAGGCTAAGGTAAAGGCAAGGGTAAGACAAGGGCTACTACTATTCACTTGAATAGTGGCAGCCTTGTTTTTTTGGTTCCACCCCAAAAGGCTAGGGCAAGGGCAAATACTATTCATTTTACTTTATTTTCTATTTTTTTTTATACTTAAACCATTAATTTTGATAAGCTTTTTTGATAATATTTTCGGTTGTCACGTGTCACTATTTATTATAAAATTCTCACTTAAAATTTAAGATAACATTTTTCAGATAAAATTTTCGGTTGCCACGTGTCCATATTTATTATAAAATTCACATCTCACTCATCATACAATTGAAATATTCTCGGTCCTCATAGTCCGACACAATGGAATACAAGGACAACTCCATCATTGGCGGAAGTGGTTCCACCGGATCACGACATGGGGGAGTATTTTCCTTCGGAGGACGTAATAGTGCCATTATTTCCGACATGAAACGCACCGCTGGAACCGACTGCGGGCATTGTTCACTTGAGGAGCCATGTCTAATGGTTTTCCTCTTTTTTGTTTTCCCTTGAATAATCTATTTTTTTTTATAAAGGAAATTGGAAATGCAAGAAATATATATATATAATTACATTAAATTGAATAAAACGGCAATTTTTTTTATTTACCTCGTCGCCAAGATTTTGACCTCTTCGAATGTTTGTCCACGACCTTCCAGCTTCGATGGAAGAGGTCATTTGTATTTTTGCACAAATGAAATTTTGTAGTATAAAATTTGGTGTGGAAAGTGAAAAATATTGGAATGAGATGAATTTGTATGAAGATTTGGTGTGAAAAGTGAATAATATTGGTAGGTATTTATAGAAAAAATTTCCATAATTTTTTTCAATTTTTTTAAGCTAAAAATTGGACAGCCATTGGATTGGGCAAGATTTTTTTATCGGAGGCTCCAGGAGAAGCCACGTGGCTTATAACCGTTGGGCTATGTGGGCTGGTGAGTCAGCGTTGACGTCAATGGCTGATTTTCAAATTTTTTTACTGTTAGCGCATGTATTCCATGCGCCAACAGCAAAAAAAATTTGAAAATCAAACGCTGACATCAGCAGCCCGATGGCAATAGCCTAGGCAAGATCTGCCCTTGGGCTTGCCCGGGCTGGATTGGTAGCTCTGGAGGGTGGATTGGGCTCTCGGGGGGCCTGTTGCCCTGGCAGGGCTCCTGTGCTAGAGGTGGCCTAACGCGATTTGGCAAAAATGACAGGAAGGAATGCCGCCCACTTCCGAAGGACCATAATGTCCTCAACAAACAAAGCATGTGCCCCTCACATGCTTGTTTAGATGAAAATATGGATGAAATTCTCAAAAAACTAACCGCAACTGCTATATTGGCTATTTTAAATGAGTTCAAAGAATAAATTGGTAGATTAAATAATCAAAGGGGGTAAGTTCGAAAAGGTTAATAGTTCAAGGGGTAAAATGGATAAAAATTCTTATCTTAATGAATCAGGTGAAGCGAAATGCAAAAAAAATGCACCACCCATTATTCGGATATCTCGACAGATTCTTGCCTAGTCCAAAGAGAGAAAATATCCAATTTCATCTCTATCAAATTTTAATTTTAGAATTTAGAAGAGTGGATATAATTACGATACAGTGGGTTATTGGAGGTCTTTTTTTTTTTGTGGTCGAAGTTCCAATTCATTGCAATCCCTCAAAAGGGCAGAGAACAATACAAATAAAGACGAGCAAAAACATCTGCCAAAAAATCAATAGGAAACAAATAGGAACAAATCTAGCTAAAACTATTACAGTATATCATGAAGATCATGTTACCGAGCAAAAAAACCTAAAATGGCAAAAGCCAACATAAAGGCATATAGCCCACAAAGAGGCATTATGGCCACATTCGGCATAAAGCCCACATTCAGCATGAAGCCCACATTAACCATAAAATACATAAAATCAAGCACATGAAAGTTAGCTGTCATTACCAAAGAGAAATTCCAATCCGCCACTAGCAAAGAGAAACTCCAAAATTGTAGATGGACAAACCACCAATCACCAACATGAAGAACCAAACACCCATAGGTCAGAAAACCAAGCCAAATATCCCTCAAATATAGCCTACTCGAGATTCACCAAACATAACCAAAATTAACCCAATCAATACATCCAAAAGACAACAGCTAGCAAAGAAAGAATGAGAAAACTCATTCCAGAAACAGGAGAAAAGAACCAAGAACCTGGAAGGAGGTGGTGCAAGCACCCGAGCTAGAGCTCTACACACCTTCCAATAAAAAATGCCAAAACGCGTTTGAAATTTGCAGCTACAAACCAAGGATGAGGCCAGATCAAAGGAGAGGTGAATGAATCTGGATGAGCCATGGATTTTGAGTCGGTATGGAGCAAGACTCACAGGGTAAAGATGGTGGTGATGTGGGAAATCATGCCCATGGTCTTCATCCGACCAGATTGTAAAATAGGGGGAGAAGGAGAAAAGTGTGATTCAAGAGGAAGGAGGAATATGAGGGGAGGGGAGGAGGGGCAGATCACCTCCTCCCCCCACCCACCTAAAGATATGGCACTGAAGGGGCGGGGAGTTTAATTTTTGGGAGATTCACTATTATACCCAATATAGGAGCCCAAATTATAAACGAAACCCTATATGAAATGGACTTTAGAAACACACCCAAAACATATTTACAACAAAACAAAAAGGCTTTTAACTTCTTTTAAATTACAAAACTACCATTAATTTTTTAAAACAAACCCAACTCCAAAACCTCATAAAAAAATTCCAAAACACTCAATAGGGCATCATAGTAATTTAAATTAAATTCAATAGGGCAAGCCATTAGCGTCCTTTAGGAATTGTACCTACCCATTCGCCAATTATGAGTTGGACGCTTTAACCAGCCAGCCACAGATGCTTGAGTTAGTGGGGATCAAAGCCAGCCGCAGATGCTTGCGTCAGCGGGGATCCTCGTAGATGGTGAATAGCCAAATTCCAATTGAAATGAAATCTTTAGGATAAATTATATTATATATAGTATAAAAAATTTAGGCAGACTACTGAATATAATCCACTCAACGTTGTACTAGCATTAGATGCCATATTCATTCCCTTTTAATTTACTGTTTTCTATCTAATAGCCGAAAATAAATTATCTCAAAGCCGGAAGGATATATAAACATTATTGAGATTCTGAACTTTATTATGCTTTATAATGGCAGGTTACATGTGCACTATCTTTGTCTGCAACGACTTGTCTTGTGCTACGGCTGACGCCTATGGAAAGAAACGGAGAGGTGGTTCTTTTTCAAACTACGTATATACATATACCACTCATAATTTATCTATTATACATATATGGTGACTCGATTCTTCGACGAACCACAAAGAAACCTGCAGAGGGTCTGTACATTGAGGATCTCCTTATCATAGTTATGTTAAATTCCAGCAAATCAACCCGACTGGCCTATCGATAGGGTTAAAAGCAGCAACTCAACCTGCAGTCCCATCAAAGCATAGCTGCAATTTGGCTACAGTGTTTTTATTGGCTCAATTACACCAAAGCAGATATCACTATGTTCTTAAGTTCTTGTATCTTGGCATGCTAGTCAAACCTGGACCTGGTAAACTTTGGATGCAGATGAAAGCCAACTGAAGTCTCAGACCGATGACCAGCCTATCAAGTACCTTTCAGGACAAAAGGAATAATTCGTTCTGTTGCTTAGGCATCATAAGATGCAACTTCAGCTTCCCCAGCATGCACAATTGTACAGGATTCTTGTATACTGAGACCTTTGCAGCATTATTACCCAATAAAATGACATGCAAAATGCTGAAGGCTTCACCTTTATCTACTGCAAATTGCCACTCTCTCATTGATATGTGGAACCAGTCCTTTCTAGGAGACTGGGTTGCTTTAACTTCAATGAACTCTGTACTGTCTTCCTTCTCCCCTACAACTATGTCATAGGGAAGCCCAGTTTCATTGCATTCATTAACCCACTTCACAACTGACTTTCCAGCTTTTGAAATCAAGTATTTGAAAGCAACAAGCTCACCCAGTCTCCCGGTTAGCATTGCATCTCTTCCACTGGATGTACCATATCTAGGCTGGTCTCTCTTGCTAAAATTAGGAAATGAACCCAAATCAGGAGAGTCAGAAACAAAACCTACATTAATAGGATCAAATTCAGTATGCATTCCATTTCCAGTCTCATTGCAAGCATAACCAGAATGTTCTTGCAGATCATCGGAGCCTGGCAAAACTAAAGCTGCAGATGTCATTGCTGAATCATCTTCAATGGTCCAATTAATGTCAACTGAAACAGAATGTGCAACTGGTGCCTGTGTCTTGGAAAGATTTGCATCAGTACAACCAAAACCTGGTGCAGTTTTCCAATCAATAGGTGGCCAGTTAATTACTTTCCTTTTGGATTCCCAACTGTTTTTCTCATTTACTTCTGTAAAAGTAAAACTTTTTGGGAGTGACTTATAATTGTCTGTCAATGAAGTCACAGATGACAGGGACCAAATAGATTCTTCACCAGAAAGCTTCGGTACCTTTTGGCTGTTTAAGATAAAAAATTCTGTCTGCTCCTGAGTTGAACCTGATTCAGCCATTATTGTGATCATATGAAGGAAATTTGCCAAGTGTAATTCTGGATTTCCGTCAAAAAACAAACGAGAAAGCTCCACAAATAACGCGTGTGAATCCGGTTCTTGGGTTGTATACAAATTGCTACCCTGTATTAATAGGACGAAAATATATAAGGTTAGGAAAGAGAGAGGTTTCTATGTCCACATCATGCAAGTATCATAATGGCTTGGTGAAAAATCTTCCGATGTTCCAAAACAATATTAAACAACATTTTATTAGAAAGAGAATTTGATTAAAAAGGAGATTAGTCTGTATTCTTGGAAGACAGTTTTTATTTACTATTTGTTTTCTGGCCAGAGAAGTAAGACATGTTTGTAACCAAACATGATACGATTTCAAATGCTCATTTGTTAACATTGTAAATATCAGTGTTTTGAAAGGTGAGACTTAGGCGTGCCTTGAGGAACGAGTTGAGGTGAGGTGGTCAAGAATCTCCTGACCCATGGCTCCGTTGAGCAGTTTCCCAGAAATGAGAACACTGCAGCTAAAGCTTGAGCCCTGATTGTGACCAAATTATTATTAGTACCTTAAGACAACTAGCGCCGTTTCAACTTTCACCCAACAGCCCAAATTGTTTGTCTTTCAAGAAAAACCATGTATACAACCACTTGGGAAGGTTTTTATTTTTTATTTTTTATTTTTATTTTTTTTTCAAAAATAAATAAATAAAAAAGAACTCCATAACCGCTTCTGCTCTCCTCCACGAATAGAATCCAGAACAAAATTAACAAACACCAAAATGTCTCCTCTTTTTCTCTGTTCGTTACACCTCCCAATTCTCTCTTTGACACCACCTTCAACATCTCCTTCTCCAACTCAAGGTCATCTCTTCTTCTCTATTCTCCATGTCTCCCTGCCTCTGTTAAGTGTTCTTTGTTATAAGTTAGAGCTCCCAACCTCTGTTCTTGATACTTGATAGCAATAACTTGGAAATTTTATGTTGATGCTAAATGATTGTTAATGTTTCTTAAGCTCCCAGCCTTCATATTAAATGATTCATTCCAGTGGTTAGTTTTAACTATATAATTGTTAATGTTTAAATTAGTAAAATTTCAATTTTAATTAGCTCAGGTCCAAAGGGCACACACCTGAACACTTACGCTTACAGCTCACCTTGTGAAACACAAGAGGCCTCGCCTTTGAAAACATTGGTAAATATAGTAATCCCAACCAACTTGTAAGTCAGTTTGCATTTTGGTATAAGCATATAAGCATTAGGAAATACACACACACTCAATGAAAGATAAAAGAGAATACCTGCAGAAGACAGCTACATCTTAGCCTCTTATTGGATTTCCTGCCGGAACTCTTTATAACATTCTGATAAAACAGCTTTTCAACAACAACTACTTGCAAACGATTTAAGATATCAAATCCAGACTGCTTGAGTTGTGCATATTTATCAGGGTGTACACTTTGTAAGTAGCGCTGTACATATGGAAGAGCCCAATCCATCAATGCAGCTTTTGTGCTACAATCTGCCAGACCATAAAATATTGCCTCACGAGTTACAGCCTGCATATAAATGCACAAAGTGGAAAGATGAGAATTACATTTCTTCTCAGTTGTACAGTTTTATAATTATTTATTTTCCACATTCATTTTATTGATTAACAATATATGGCATCCTAAATCTTGTAACACCCGATCTTTACAATGCAGAATCTCATAGTGACAATGCATGGGAAAATGTAAAGAATACCTCTGAAAGTGCAGGAATCCCTAAAGCTTTCAGGAGAATGGAAACTTTTTTAAATAGCATCTCTACATCAGCATTACTTAGTTCACCAAAGTATAGAAAATCAACGCCATCCAAATGCATAAACTGCTTTCTTAACTCAATATCATCACACCAGAACACATGACCAAAGGAAGGATGTAGAGAAACCCACTTATCTTGAACAGTAGGAAGCACCGTACATTCAATATTTGTAAGAGAATCTTTCAAGTAAACAATATCCTCAGCACTCAATCCTGACTTCAGTCCATCAGTCCATTTCAGGAATACTCGAAAAACCTGCGACAAGGAAGAAACAATTAGATCACTGTGCAGCTTGTGCTACTTATAATATATCTCTAAACTTAATTACTTACGGCATTAGCTGCTTGTGAAGGCAAAGCAATATTTGATAAATCTAGCAGAACCCGAAGGTAGCTACGGAGAGCTGGGATCTCATGTACTCCACACCCACCAACAAAGAAGTCGTGAAGGCCTGGGTAGAAATTACTCAGCATCTTATTTAAGGGAATATGATTAATACCTGTTGAGCTGTACTGAGGACGGATCCCCTTGATATGGTTAACGAAGGAAGTGGAATCATCCCAATATACTTCTTCAGGGGACAAAAATATACCAGACACCACATCCTCATGACTGAAGCTGGATTCATATGGAACAAATATGAAAGGTCCAGGATGGAACTCATCGGTAATTCTCTGATTCGAAGGAGCCATTTCATTCCAGATTAATGAGTAAATTTTGAACATTTGTGCTAGGCTGGGACAGAAGATAAGTGTGATTTAAAATATGCAGAACCATGCAAAATTAAACAAATAAAATAGGAATGGATCCGCACAAACATGAGAATTTCATATGATCAGGAGCAGATATTGAAACAGTATCAAATAGCATAAAATTTCACAAGTCTACATTCAACATAGAGGTTCGCAAGACTACACTTGAAACAGAATGTGCACTAATTCTGATTTTATTTATTAAGCAAAAGACACCTTATCCCTTCTGACAAAGCTTTTAGAAACTAAATTGAGAGAATACGATGACTTGGTAGAGAAAAGCAGAAGGCAAGAAGATAGATAATACACCCCAACATGAACCCCAACAAAGTTTTCATCTATTATAAGGATAAATTGATCTACCATTCAACTTCACTCACTAAAACTGCTTTCTGTTTCGAAATGCTAAAGTTAAAGCAAAGTTGAGATAAGTTTCCCAAACGACCAAAGGCACGCTTAAGGACAGCCAGCTAGATGCTATTAAGTAAATATGCCAAAATAAAACATAACAAAGGGGATCTTAGACACTCATAAAACAAGTCTCTTTGAAATTGAATACATCCTTTGTCAAGATGGCAAAACTTCATCAAGAGACCACACACATCATCTGCTTTATTAGCCACCTGCATGGCGTCGAATTGCACTTTAACATTAACCCAGTGACATGTGGCTGACATCAGTGACCTCTGCTTAGTAAGTCTATGAAAACATAATGCATGTCTACGCAGAGCTGCAAAAACTTTAACTATTCTGTAATAAAATAAAATACATTGATATGAAAGAGAATTTCTGTCTATGAGCAACCAAATGATACTATAGAACAACTGCTTTTGGTTTAAACACTTCATATTTATTTTGATCCAATTGTATTGATGATATTGGTGAATCCCATAAAGATAGAGACATCCAGTATAAAAAACCAATTGATCTCGCTTCCAGAAAAATGAGGAAGAAAAAAGAAAAGAAATACCTTGCTCTGAATGGGTTCTCACATCTCCATAGTTTCAAAATCTCAAAAACATCACCAAGAGAAACTCTCGTCTTAAACCCAATATCACTTGCGAACTTTCCACTTCTCACCTGTTTCAAAAGGAAAAATGTAGATATGCCAAAAACAATATTTGAGATTTTCATATAGCTGAAACTATGATGCATAATGGTCAGATGAATAATGGAAAACTGAAACATAAATTATCATCACATCATAACAACACACAATCAAACAGTAATATCTAGATCTGAGCATGGTTCAGGCCGGCTCGGTTTTGGGCCCAATGAACAGAGCCACGTGTAATATGACATGTAAAAAAAATTTAACTGGCAGTCCAGTTCGATTTTCTGCCAGTTCTGGAGTAATCAAACAGGCCTGAAACCGGTTCAGCCGGTTTTCTTGCCGATTTCCTTTATTTTTTAAGCTTAAAAACCAAACCAAACCGCCAGAACCAGTCCAGTTTGGTTGGTTTGATCGGTTTTTCTTTATATTTGTTCGGTCGGTTGTATTGCTGCAGCATGTTACCCTAAACCCTAAACCCTTGTCGAGGACAAGTACATGACCTAATGTTGAGGATATTAAGTCCTACATCAGGCATTCTAATTTCAAAGCATTGCATCACAGCATATAAAATCCCGGGTTCTCCACTCATTACCAATTACTTTCAGGTTGGGGCTTAAATTCAGACATTTCCATATGCACTATATTAAATACCCTATGTATAATTTTTTTTTTTAATCATGAAAGAAGATAATTTTGAGCATTCCATCTCCAACTAACCTTTGGAACAGAACATGGAGCAGATGTACCCAGAATCGAGCGCACTGGATCACAGTTGTGATATAAATCCTTGGGGTAGTGAAGTTCATCATCCATTGTTGATACCACCCATTGCGCATCACAGATGCAGCTTATAAATGAAGATCTGAAGGGCTGTCTATCTGCTACAGATTTAGAAGTGCAGTAACCGGTCGTTTTATCGCTATAGCAATTATCCCATAATGTATCAAGAACCTCTAGGAGATATTCACAACCTTTTTTGTTGTTCTCTCTGGACAATAGGGATAATAGTTGGACTAATTCAGGTGACTCCCAATCTGTGGCATTCAGTCCAAGGGAAATGCTGTCCTTGTCCCAAATCAACTTCTTCAAAAAAGAATCAGATAAACTATTAATTCCTTTCTCAACTTGAACTACTTTCACAAAATCCGTTATGCCAATTTTCTGGAAAAACTCCCTCCACTTCATCAGTCCATTTGGGAGTGATCTAGTGGTGGGATGCTTCAAATAGGAGATGTCAACCTCATGCCAAACCATATCCACCCCATTAATTAAATTATTTATGTCCACAGGATTTCCAAATGCTGCACTGAAATGAACTGATGCTTCAGCAGGTCGTTTAAAGCCATTATTTGTTAGTATATAAGCTTTATTTCGTAGTTCTGAGATTATGTATTCCTTTTCAACTTGACAAGTATAGCAGCTCGACTGCAGGTGAACCATTACAAAACAAATATAATCAGTCATCAAATTCTTATCCCTATCTGTAATCCTGCCATCAGATATAGCCGGCAAGATATGCACCTTGATAATTTCATGTGCGGACAACTGTTGGACACCAATTCTACGAAGCATACTTGTGACTTTTTCAACTGTCGTCACATTCATGTATGACACGTCAGCACATGATGCAAAAAGGAAGCTAGGACTTACAATCTGAAGGTTAGCATACAAATCTGGAAAAGACTCAAGTCCATGCTGACCCTCAAACCCAGTCTTTAAGGCATCAAAATGTAACCAAATTGGGCCTTTATCCACTGCAACATATGTACCGTCTGAAAGAGGAATAAATGGAATTTTTCGAAGGTTTTCTATGAATTCCATTTCTACTCCTGAGTCAAATGAAGCTTCCACAGAAGAATTGAATGACATTGCATAAAGTGAACTTAGCCAAGAGGCAAGCCAACTCAGTCCCATTGATTTGAGGCCATTTTGTGTATGACATAAAGAGTCCACAATTTGAAGCAAAACTTTGGGTCCATAGTCCACAATACCTAGAACTCTTGCAAGTGGATCCGGCACAACTATATTTTTATGTAAGAACCCAAGTCCAAGATGCTCTTGCAGTAAGTCATCAGGGAGAACCAAACGAGCCTGTTTATTCCAACCTCTTAGGACCCTGCACGGAGGAACCCATTCATTATTTCCTCCTTCCAGGAGTAAGCAATTCGACACACGTAATTTTGAAATAATCAATCGCGGAAGAGAAGAAAAGAAACCATGCACATCCCCGACAAGCGGAACAAAGGACATATAAGCTGTCACAGCTCTCCCGGGATTCTCTTTAAAGCACGGAAGAGCACAAAAAGATCTCTCTGCGTTAACAAACAAACCAGGAAATTCGGACAATAGCCATTGGTTCCAGGGACTATCTCCATCGACTTCTTCTCTAGACGATGGAAGAACAAAATCACCCTGAAGAATAAACTTCAGCCCATATGTTCTAAGAGGAAGAAATGCAAAAACAGGCTGTGGGGCAATATCAGGACAATAATCGCCATTATCTGATTCCTTCAATGTAAATGCTATTGATATTTCTGTTGTTTGTACATCACCACGAATAAAATCTGCTTGCAATTTCTGAGATACTACAAACCATGTCATTTTCTCTTTCCCATGTGAAATCTTAATGATACCATCTCCCACAATATCCTTTCTCATGACCGTAAGTGTATCATCAAGCAAGTTTCTAAACTTAATACACTGGAGGCGGTGGAGAAAGAGTAGTAAAGAAGGATGAAGATCTGAAAACATATTAATTACACTTTTCATGACAGTTCTATCTGATAAAATAGATCTGAAAGGAAGAACAATGCAAGTGTTCCAGCAGTTCCAATCCGCTTTATCATTGTCACTTGATGCCAGGCTACTAAACAAGTGAATACTGCGAGGAGGTACAACTGTGGGCAAAATTAAACCAATCTGACCCTCACTTATATCAAACTTGATATGAAACCCATTGGAATGAATTTCTGGAGCATCTGTAACCTGCAGAAAGACAATCACATATTAGTGAAACCTTATTATCAATAAAACGTATGTTGAATGAAACTTTTCTGGGTAGGGATGGTGGAACGACATTGAGAGAGAGAGAGAGAGAGAGAGAGAGAGAGAGAGAGAGAGAGAGAGAGAGAGAGAGAGAGAGAGAGACAGACAGACAGACAGACAGACAGACAGAACGATAACTACAGTATTTTTCACAACCTACCCGAAATACTGATTTGAAACCAATGCCCTTCTGCCCTATATATCCAGCTTTAGATCCTTTCTTGGTTGAATTTCCAACATCACAGAGTGCCCTAATGTTCTGGGCAGAAAAGCCCCGTTCATTGTTTAAAACAACAATACCTGACTCTTGAAGAATGAATGTTAGAGTTGGTTCCACATTTGTTGGGTAAATATTATCATCAGCATTTTGCACCTGAAGCAATAAAGAATAATTAGATGCATTTAAAACATGACAAACTTATAAGAGGATTATTTTCAACTCCAGACTCTTATTATAGCATCATATCAAGATTTGAAGAAAATTAAAATGGTAGTTTATTGTATCAACAATATATTGCTGATAAGAAAATGCTGCAGATAAAAAGATTCCAAAAGGATAAACAGATTTCAAACTCAAATAACAGTGGTCTTGCAGATATTGGTTTGTCAGTCCATTATATGTAACATCACATCAGTAATAAAGTAAAGATCGTATGTAAGGCATAAATAATATTCTACAGTAAAAACATCCAAATGTCAAAGTTCCAAGCATATGCGCCAGGTGCAAGGACAGACCATAGCCACGGCTCACCTGAGCTGCAGCCCACCCCAATCAAGAAACTGGAGATTATCTCATGGATGATCAAAATCAAAAGACTTCTGCTAGATTACTGTTTTTTTTTTAAAAAAAAAATTTATAAAAGGAAACAGAATTTTATTGCAATTATGACAATAAAAAAACAGCACAAGGTGGTGAAGATGGCCACAATAGAAGTCTAAACAGCGAAATAGCAGTTAGACCAAGCAAAACAAAAAACTTCTAACAAAAGAACAAAACTTAAAACAAACTTTGACTGGAAAGCTAGCGGATGGCTGCATTCCAATCCAGCCAAATGCTCCTAAAGGACATATCTATAAAGTCTGTAGAAGTCGAAGCCTATAGCGAGGAACATGATCTAACTTTCTCCCATAGCTTCTCCGTTTCGCGACAAGTACGGTCCTAAAAAATCAATCTATTTCGTTCCAACCAAACCATCCAGATGATTGCCAATACAATACAATCCCATAAAACCTTGGCTTTCTTCCCATTTCCTTGAAGATTATGCTTCTCAGACAAGGAGGAACAGTCCCTGTAAACAACCCAGCTAATTCCGAATTCCCTAAACAGACGCAGCCACAAATTCGAGTTCACCCAGCAATGCAAGAAGAGATGAACCACCAATTTTGAACATCCCTTGCAAAGAATGCACCAATGAGGGGAGAAGCAGGAATTGGGTCTTCTTTGAATCACACACGTATATACGCCTTCCCATGGGCCACAATCCAAGAAAAACCCTTCTATTTGGGGAGGCTTTAAAAAATGTGTATGTGGTGTGGGGATTTGGTTATGCATGTGTATGTGTATGACTTTCTGGGTAAGAATTAAAATCTATGTTTTCAGATGCATCGGTTGACAAGATAGTAAGACGTGATAACTGATCAGACAGAGGAGTCCACTTAATATTCAAAACAAAGTACAAAGTTCAAAGCTCAAACATTTTAGTAAGTACTCCAAGGAGTCATTAAAAATGTACCATGATATATCATAGACTACCCAGTTAAGAAGTTGTATCCATACATACCCAAGCAAATAGACACAAAGACAGAAATATTTTTTTTAAGGGTTTTACAGGCAATCTATATCTATATATATATATATCTATATATATATATGTATACATGCAAGCATCTACAAATGTAGTCAATTGTTAAAAAACCAAAGAAAAAGTAAATAAAATTTCACCTGGGAATTTAGGATCAGCAACGATGAAAACTGGCAAATGCATAGGACAACAGCAAACACATAAAAGAAGAAAGACAGAGGGGACAACAACCACTGGCGGATCTAGTAAGGAGCCAGTGAAGGCACTAGGCCCCACTCAGTCTTGTTCTACACCCATGAAGGTGTCAAGTTTTCATGGTATTTTCTGTTGAATGGGGGCAAACTGTTTGATAAATTGCCTCAAAGAAGGCAAAGGCGGGGCAAAGGGGCAAAGAAATGGTTGAGACTTGAGCTGCATTAGGCCAAACTTTACAGGTTGTTGCTAGGGCAGAGTTTACAAGTTCTTGCCCCAAGGAAGGATAATTCCTAGATCCCCCAGTGACAACCACAGCATACTTTCCATACGGTTTATTTTATAGTGGAGTAGATAATTACACTAAGCACAATGAAAGAAACAAAGAACGTAGCCTCACCAGCTCAAGAAGAAAATGAGAATCCTGAGAATACAATTCCTCTGAAAGGCAATGCAGAGCTCTCCCTAAGCGGGCATGCTGCTTCTTTAGGATGCTACTTCCAACATTTGATAGGCTTGAATCTAGACCAAATTCATCTCTCCTGATTGACTCAATTACGAGGACTGCATCTTCAAGTTCATTAAGTTCTGTAGAATGCTTTGAGCCACTGCCAATTCTAGCTTCAGAAGCTTCTGCACCACTAATCTTTATACAGGGTTCAGTACATTCACCTTTCTGCTCATCTACCCCAACAGATGCACCAATACTCCCTTCAGAAGCGGCAAGCGTATCAGACACATCCTGCATATACTTTGAGCCTGACCCGGTTTCATATCTAACAGCATTGAAGCATGTAGCCCCAGACATGAACAAATCAGTAGTGTCATAGGAACAAAATTCATTGTAATCATGAATCCACTCCACTATACCAAGAGATAAGCCAACTTCATGAATCATGAGACGCTGCTCTGTCTGGTTGCACTCACTCAAAATGGCTGAAGCAGCATGTTTGAAAATAGATCGCATCCCTGAAAGCAATACATCAGCAGCAAAACTACGAAATTCTGCAGGTAGATAGCCAAGACAATCAATGATAAATCTTGATAAAACAGGTTCACCAGTATTCATCCGGGTTACATCTCTGTTTAATTCATTACAAAATTTACTAGTAGAACCTTCACCAATCATTTGCTGTCCACACAATGCTTCTCCTTGACTTAGAAAATTCTTATTGCCATGTATTTCCATATTGTCTACATAATTCTTCAAAATGACTTCAAATGCATGCTGTACATGAAGTTTCAGAAGGGACACAGGCACATGCTTTTCTCCCCCAAATAGTGCAAACAGAGAGAGCATTTTCACTGCTGTTTGGAAAGAGGAGCCTTGAAGTACAGCTTCCAAGAATGCATCTACAGTAGATGAATGGTCTAACCGAATTACTTTCCCATCTTTGGTCACCAAACACAACAATTCATCCGTGTTGACTTCATTCAATAACCATGGTACAAGAGTACCAAGATAGGGAGCAAACAAGAGGTCCCAATGTGCCCATAAGTTTAAATCAGACATCATTGGTCCCCTGAGTAGGATTTTAATTGCATCTTTGGATGTAACAGATTCATGGGTTTCTGCTGTCTGGCCAATGTTAGCATTCACCAAAGTGCTCCTAAATGTGTCATTCTTACAGTGTTCTGGTGACTCCATACCGTAACTAGTTCCACATAATGTCATTGAAAAAAGAACACGTTTGGAAATTGCAGTGTTTTTATGCTTCCCCACTAAACTTAGAAAATCTTCTACCGAACCATTTTCGATGGTTTGGAAACCAATCGATGGGAACTGCTTCCTAAGCAGTAAAGGAATATTCAGTTTGGTAATCTTTTCATCCTCCCATAAACTATTTAAAGCTTGAGATACTAAAACAACCAAATGATCCTGGGGCATGCAAACCTCCAAAGGGCACTTCCCATTTCCGTCACCAGTCAAGAACTTGCACAGCTCATGTGGCAGTAGACAGGAATATTTTTCTAAGAACATTAGAAATTCCCCAAAACCAAGGCATCTAAATTCCTTGACACAAAATTCTTCCACCAACCAAAGCTCACAATTGCAAAGCTTTCTGAAAAAGATAAACATCTTCTCCTGAATTGTTTTACCATTGATGGGCATTCCATGATCACTCTCAAAAAACGTCGCAACTTTCCTGATTATGTCTTCAACTGAAACACCTGTGAAGTCTAATCACAAAATACAATAAGCCATACCAGTTTCATGAGAGGATGAACATGTGAACGGCCGAAAGGGTGTCAAACTAATTGGATCATTTTACACAGCGAACTTGCTACTGACGGACTAGGATATGCAGTCATGGCAGTGAGGACTAGCTAGTCACACACGACGACCATCTTTCCTCAATAATGATTTTATTTATTTATATATGCTGGCTCATTATATACTTTAGTTGACTATTTGTATTGGAAATGGGAAAAACACACCGATTCACTTAGAATTTCTCTGTTTTTCTCTTTTTTGATACCCAGAAATCCACCAATCCGCACACAGCTTAAAACTGGGACCCCCCAGCCCCCTGGGCGGCGCTTTGGGAGGCAGGAAACACTAGCAAATATCTAGGTAGGTACCTTTTGGGGTTTCAAACCTCAGACCACATGGGAGCAAACCATGGGCCTGACAATTCCCACATTGGTAGAATTTCTCTGTTATTGCATATAAACAGATCTATAATTATTTCACCTTGGTAATCAAATTCAAAGGTGAACATAGAATTGACACCACTCTTTTTCAAACCAAAGGCTAAGTAGGGCCCAACTTTGTAGTTAGATAACCAACCCAAGGCCAATGAGATCAAAGAGTATCATTTCTAGAAAAATGAGATTGGCTGCCATTGTCCCTCAACAATGAGAAATTATAGAATAGTACTGTATCACCACGTCAGCTGGTGATACTCCCACGCAAAATACGCCATGTGTCAATCTTTTTTAAATAAATTTGATTTTTTACAAGCTGTATTTAAAAATTTACATATAGAATAAAATTTTAGAAAGACAAAACAAAAGACAGCATAACCACACCCAATTCCCCCACTCCCCCTGCTTGCTGTCCCCTCTCTCTATCTCTATAAAAATCTGCAAGATCTCTTAAACCATGGGAGCAGAAAACAAAACCAATATCATATATTCTAAGTATGTAAGGAGTATCCATCACTTAAACCCAGTTCGATAAAAATCTAAATCTTCAACTTGGGTTTTCATTTTCAAGCATAGCTCAAGAAAAAAAAGTAAACTGTAAACTGGGTTGGTGTTTTTTGTCTTAATATGTATCAGGAAGTGAGTGATGGAGGAGGAGAAGGAGAATCTTAATCCCTTTGGTAATATTGTGGAGAAAAATCAGCCCAAAAAAAAGGCATTATGATTCTCTTTGCACGTCGATCCAATGAAATAGAGATATGGTTGTTGTTTATGGAATAGAGCGATGGACGGAGGAAGAAAATGACAGGGAGGGCGCATCAGTCAAGGGAGCCAGGGTCGGGGTGGGCGGTGGTTCTTCTGCCTTTTGGATATTCTTATTTTCTCAATTTTATTTTAAAGATAAAAACATATTTAAAGTCCAGCTGTTAAAAAAAAATTAATTATTTAAAAATAATAATAATACGTGGCATATTTTGAATGGAAGTATCACCAGCTGACGTGGTGATACGGTACCATTGTATAATTTCTCCTCAACAACTAGTTGACAGGACTGGTACACCAAAGACACTTGCAGATTATGCAATGGTGGCTCCAGAATCTCTGGTATTAATCACAATATTCTTGCAAAACAAGGCATAAATAAAACCATGTGGCACATCAGTATCTATTGGAATCCTAATTTCTGGATTAAACAAGAGAACCTTACCATTGATCACAGCATTGACTCTCTCTTCCATCGCTTCTCCTCCGGTGACTCTGAAGACTTGACCCCTACCTACAGGTCCACATCTACTTTTCTGGGGCATTGGTGCTTTGTCCGTGCTCTGTTGTGGCTGGGACTCAACTGGAAGTAGTTGAACAGATGTGTAGGACTGAGCAGGGTACCGAACCAATTTCTGGGGATTCTGTGGAGCCAAAGATGATACAGCCTGTTGGAGTTGAGAGCAGTCCTTACAGACGTGTCCGGCTTGACCACACAGAAAGCAGACTTTTGATTCAGAAGGAGATCCTCCGGATAACCCTTTGTGTATGTTGTTCTTCTGACTCATTTGGAGGACCTTCCGCCTACTACGGACTCTCTCACGACGTGGATAATACTGTTGATCCTGCTCCATGCAGGCTGCCATAACATTGTCATAATCACTAGTGTATAAGTATCGTACAGATCTTTGTTATAAGTTTTTAACGTGTTTTCAAAGAAGATACAATCAGAATACAGAGTTGTCTTGGGTCACTTGGCCTAGAAATTAAATGATTTGTTCCATCTTTGATCTTACTGCTTCCTATCCCTTTTTGTGTTAACCTCCTATGGAAAATTTAGCAGAAAACTTTTTCTGCTGCACAGCATTTCTTTTGACTTGCTCATGCAGCCACGCTAGCTGTCCTAACATAAATGAAGATTGTAAAAATTTGAAAAAGAAAAAGATGCACTTAAGATTAAGCACTGCTATTTGATTACAAACACTAAGTGGCTATAAATATTGATATCACGATGAACACATCATAAGCACAATATCAAATTGACCTTTCAAAACAGCCAATCCTTTTTGCACACTCAGCTACTCTCTTGTTCAGTATTTCATTGTCTGCATGTTCTTCATCTGTAGGTTTTTTAGTTTTATTTTTAAGAGATATTTAGTGATATACCCATTTCTAGCACTAATATTATAAATAAACCCTACACAATTGAATTTCTATAAACACCCCCAAAAAAAAACCCAAAAAATGACAGCTGGCCTTATTGAATTTAATATTAATTATTAAATTACTTTGATGCCCTATTAAGTGTTTTGGGTATTTTTATGAGATTTTGGGGTTGGGCTTGTTTTAAGAAATTAATGGCAGTTTTGTAATTTATAAGAAGTTAAAAGTTTTTTTGTTATGTTGTAAATGGGCTTTGGGTGTGTATCTAAAGTCCATTTCATATGGGGTATTTTTATAATTTGGGTCCCCATATTGGGTATAATAGTGGATCTCCCTATTTTTAATTCAGTTCTGACAAAAGAAAAAGAAAGAGAAATATGAACCAACAGTTCCAAAAATTACAAAACAATACAAAACGGGCAATACTGCACCACAGCCTAACCACTAGTAATGAAAACAGGACTTCAAAAAGTAACATTACTCTGTATTTTATTGTCTACTGCAATAAAATTTGTTTCCTTTCCAAACAAAAAAGAAAAAAAGAAAAAAAAAGCAACATTACTCACTCAGTGTATGCTCAGTATTGTGTTCTGTACTGACTCGTACTGCATCCTTAATACTTGGTTCTACATCTGTGCTCAAATACTCAGAACACTTATGAGTACAAGTGTTAGTTAACCAGTGTTGGCCAATGGATTGGAATGTATCGTACATGCTATCCCACATTCCAAATTTGATAGATGAGACCTGCAACAAATGTTACTTGTTAAACAATGCCAAAGAAGCAAAAAAATTTGTTGGAAATAACATACAAGAATAGAAATTGTGAAACCTGATAAACCGGAACCTATAATTGTCCTCTAGAAGCACAACATCGAATTTTAAAAGACCATTATTCACTACATTTAGTTCTCTCTTGTACACTTTCCATGCTCAGGTCGAATTGTTTGTTACTTTTTATTAATTATTTATTACTAACAAAAAACCCAGTTCTTTACGGCAAACTAAGAGACTAAATAATATCCTGGTATCAAAATATTGCCTTCAACTGGATCCACAGGCCAACAAGAAGCATTGCTTGACAAGCTGAGTAAGAGAAAGTCAATAAGAGACAGCAAAGCAGCATTAATGTTTCTAAGCAAGTTGATAAACAAGATTGTAAGGAGCACTCTACTTTTATGAGGCTATGCAACAAGAGTCACCACTTCCTGTTTTGATAAATTATAATTACAGACGGCGGCGAAAATGATCCAACAAATTTAAAAGTCGATCTAAAAAATTCTGGGCAAAACTCTTGGAAACTGTCTTACACAACAGCATCAGATTATAGTAACAATTTCAGTTCTAGGACAAATAACTGATAATTGCAAACATACATACATACATACATACATACAAATAACTGAAATACTACAAACAACAATGCATATGTACATATATACATACATATATATCATTGGTCAAATTTTGAAAGGAATCGTAAAACTGTAGGAAAAATAAGAAATATTCAAAGTAAATGCATAACTTATAATTAACCAAAAGTAGCAGAGCTGATTTTTTTTTTTTTTTTTTTTCTTTTTAAAGAGAAACTTTAGAGCACTTCCAGCTGAAGGCTGTGGCCCGGGCAGGAGGGGGCCCAAGCACCAGGTAGAGGTTCCAGCGCACAAATGCAGCCCGGGCAGCTGGTTGGCTCCACAAGCCTGGGCAGGCCCGAAGACAAGAACAGCCTTGGCTGTTGCCTGGGTTTGCTGACGTCAGCGATGAAAAAAATTTAAGAAAACAATAAAAATTTCAGAATTTTAAAAAAATAAATACTTAGTCATATTCTTCACTTCCCACACCAAACTCTATATAAATTACTCTCCTCATATCTCATGTGAATAGTGGTTGCCCTTGGGGTGCCATGGCAATGGGTGGAAACACCACAAGCCTTTTGCAAGGGCTGCCACTATTCACGTGAATAGTAACAGCCCTTGCCTTGCCATTGCCCTTTGCCATGGCAAATGGGTGGGAGTGCTCTTATACATTTTTTAAAAAAAAAGGATACAAAACATGCCAGTGGATAAGAAATCCATGACAGAACAATCAGAAATCGAACTACAACATAATAATCAAACTCAATAGTCTAGACTCCATTGATCCTACAATAGGATCAAGATAGGAAAGTCATTTCACCGCAGGCATTAGATCTCTCATTATAGATGGATAAGCTACGTCCTTAAAGACTGGATTCACTGAAGCCCATAAGGATGCCCAAAACTCAATCATCATTCCACAGTTCCTCGATAGAGTTGATAATTGCACAGGATTTCAATGAAGGACAAAAGAGAAACATTCCAACTAAATGCACGACTTATAATTAACCAAAAGTAAAAGAAATGATGATTGCTAAAGATTTCAATGAAGGGGTCCACACATTAAAGGAATCCGGGTAAACTGCCAAAATGCCTCCTGAACTTGTACCTAATTATCAATTTACCCCCTGGCTGTTTTTGTTAGAAAATTAAAGACTCGAACTAAATTTTATTCTCAATTCCACCCCCCCCCCCCCCCCAAAAAAAAAAACCACCCTCTAAAACATTTTAGGGTAAAAAAATGGGTTGGTGCCGTGGTTATTGGTTTCGGGGGAGTTGATTCTCCATCCTCTGGGTTCGTGAAAGGTGGTCTCTGAAGGGGGATGGGGAACTTCAAATTTTTTATTTGTAATAATTTGGAATAAATCGGTGGTTGTGAGTTTGGGGTAACGGGTGGTTGCGGGGGATATGGGTTCAATGGGGGTGGGTCTGTGGGTTCTGGGTTCATTGAGGGGTAGTAGTCATGGGGGAATCGGGTTAGGATGGGAAGGGGTGAATGGTCTGGGAGGTAAAAAAAAACTGAAGGGAAGTTGGGGATTGGTCTGGAGTGAAGGGTTGGTGGTCATGAGGGAAATGGGGTGGAGAAGAAGACCACGAGAAAGAGAGAATAAAATTTAGTTCGAGTCTTTAATTTTCTATAAATAAAAAAAAGGTCGGGGTAAATTGATAATTAGGTACAAGTTCAGGGGGCATTTTGGCAGTTTACCAAAGGAATCCAGACTGTTTGGAAAGCACACGATACGCATCTTTCACATATTAGTTTATTTAAAAATCTCAGCCCTCCATAAAGACTTTCATGTACACAAAATCATCAATCCAAATTTTTTTTTATAACTTTACCTGTTTCGAATAATTCTACAAGGCAGCAGTAATGATTATGTGACTTTTGGATAAGAAAAAGTTTATGAACTAGACTTTTAAGATTAACCATTAAATATTGCCAGTAATATCATAAAAAATAAATAACATTGCATCTACCGCAATAACTTACAGCAACATTCAGCAGTCCAATCAATGGGTATGAATAAAACATTGACATGATTGTTTTTGACTTCTTATAATGTGTATTATAAGACCGAAGCATGCTCCAAAGTACCTACAAGAAACAGAAGACATTTGCTGAGAACCTATATTTGTAGAAATTGAAACTGAAGCATTACTTAAAATGAACTAGAGAATCACTACAGTTAAGCAAATCCAAACCATAAGTGAACATCTTAGCACTAATGCTCTTAGGATAAAGGCTTCTTGTTTTTAAGGAAACGGAAATTACCACAGAAGAGAAAAAAATGAAAGATGGATAAGAAGTTCATGCAAAAGCTACTCCTGTATTTAAAGAAGATAAGGTTGCATGACTAAAAACTCACCCCAATTAAGACAAATACACCAAACAGAATATCCCTAAATTTCTTAGACAAAGATGGTCAAAGAGAGGTTAATCTAATATGCAATAATTGTCATCAAAGATTCTTCTCTCCACCCAAACAACCCAACTGCACAATGCCAAGTAGTAGTCTTCATATTCACACCAATACCCAGAAAATCTTCGACCAGCAGAGAATAACAGTTTCTTGGCCAAACACATTCTGAAACCTACGCCAAATTGGTGAAGGAAAGAGCAAAGCAAGGAAATATAAATAGCAATCTCACAGGCTTCTTTGCACAAGACACACCAACTGGGAGATAAGTATATAGTTCTTTGTATTTTGGGGTAGCATATCACAAGTATTTGATTTCCTTATGTGCAAGAATCTGGTACCAGTTTCACAATCACTCTACTACAATTATAAAAAAAAGGCAAGAACACCAAGATTCCCCGACCATAGATACAAAGTATTTACAGGAAAAGACCCCTGACCCCAGAGTACTCCAATTTTTTTAGGACCAGAGTGGATTCGACAAGATGTTAAAACTAGATGATAGAGAAAAACTCGAAGAATTCCTATCATCTATATTTAGGTTCCTTCTAAACGCTAAGCTCTACAAAGTCACCCTAAACCCATAAAAAAAAACTGGAAATACGAGTCACCCTACCAACTGCCTTCCCAAAAATGAATTTTTACCCAACCACCAGTTCAGACAAAAATAAGGAAAAAAGGATACCCCTTAAAAAGAACCCCTTCACAACCTGAGAATCCCACCCATTAGAATGTACTCCATACTCACACCCGATGATAGAACACAATAAGGAGAATGCTCTAAGACTAAGTTAAGACCAGAAGAGATAATTGATAAGCCAACAAGCTCAACTTTCTTAGTATGAGACAATTTAACAAGCTAAGGATTAATAAAAGATTTATTTGAAATGTGTTTCTTATTTCTTTAAATGCATATACATAGGATATGAGAAAGAGCATCAAATACCAACAATTCTTCCACAGAAAGAATTCTTTCACACGAAAAAAAAAACTTAGATCAATTACATTTCACTATATATATATACATATATATATATAAAAATCATTATATACATATATGTGAGAATTTCTGGCTACATTAATGAGGAAAATTCTCTAGCATGGCGTTCCTTCAATTATTTTGAACTCGGAAAAACTGGTAAATCTATATGAAGTTCAATCAATGGAAACTTCATTACAACTTCTGAAAAGGTATGAAAATATGTAAACAACTCAAATTCATCAGACAAATAGACACAAATCCATTGACGAGTGTTTGATCCAGGCAGTAAAATATATCTTCATAATCAATTATTCATATATCATAACAGCATGAACATACCTTAGCCACAGGCTGCTCCTGACATGCTTCCTTCCAAGTTGTAACGAACATCCTCAAAAGAGTATCGGTAATTGAAAGATCAATTATATGCACATCACTAAACTCCTCTGTTCCACAGCCATTCTTTGTAGGAAGAACATCTTGATCTACCTTGTCACTCTTACGCAATTTTATGGGCACAGAGATGGGGCTGCTTAGATTTCCATATTTTCTTTTTTTTTTAACAGATCCATTACCCTCATTATGCTTTTGGCTTCCACTAACTGGAGAAATGTGGGTCGATTCGAGCCAACACCTCTCTTCTATTGCTGACAAGTTAGTACAGCTACTCGCTCTTTCAGAGATTTTAGCAGATTGTGATGAAAAGTTAACCTGACTGCTTATAGCATCATCATTATTTTTGTCATCTTCTTCATGTGAATAATCCCTATTACCTCCATGCTTTGAGCTCGAAGGAACAAACCTATCTTGCTTAACACAAAAATCCTTGTGCACAACAGAAAACAATTCAGCTTGCTGAGAAATGGCACAAAAATGTTTATCTAGCCGCTTTTTCAATGTGGAGAAAATTGGTGGCTTCTTCCTAGAGCGCCACACTCTTAATTCCTTTTTGGATTTCCTTAGAGCAGCACGTTCTAACTTCTTGGCTTCAAGGATGTAAGAAACATGCACCCTATGATCATAAAGTTTACTTCAATCAGGAGCATTATAAATTATAATTTCTAGTACTTTCAAAGGACTGAAAACTTATGTTATCCAAAATGTGCATTAATTATTTAAAAAACAAATCAAAAGTCCATGCCAAATGTAATTTTAACCATTCAAAGCACCAACATTTTGATAATTTTTGTAGAAGGAAGGGGTTGTACATCTTTCACCATACAAAATCGTTAATATTATTAGACACAATGAATATTTATCACAAAGTAGAAGCGAAAAATGTGAGACATACCCCAAGCTACAAATTCGAATTCCGAGCTTTTCTTTGCTTGCAACTGATCGCTTCTTAACAATAAAATCCAAAAATTCTTCAACAGAATCGTCCGTAACTTCACGTTTATGTGTTTGAAATCCAATGAGTAAAAATACTATTTCCTCACTAGTTATCTTAAACACTTCAGTTGTATCAGAACTCACTTGGAAATAATGCAAAACAAGTGGGTGCAGCAACAAAGGGCCTAATCCCAGCTCTTCAAACTGCTGAATATTCTCATTCTTGCAGATTGCTAGTTCCAAATCATACAATGAAGTAATTTTTCGAACCCCAACAAAGCAATGGATATATGCATTTATCTGAATACCAATAGAAAATGAGCAAAAATTGGTAGGATTTAATACATAAAGATGCACATTTTAAATACAAAATCTTACTCTTCATTCGGTTGCTGAGAAACCAACAGAAAAGTAGTGCATGTTCCCAGTGTTTGCTTCTATTATTTTACAAATGAAATCTCAGACTCAGATGAGCTATGCAGGCTAATAAATAGAGTGGACCTAGACCACTAAGGATAGGTGAATACAGACAGCAAATTTCCTGGGTTTGAAGAGTCATAAGATATAAAGCCCGACAAGCCCAGAAAGCAAACAACTGTTCCAAAAGAGCCACTGATGCCCCTAGGTCATTACTATCCTTTTTTTCCCTCAAACTAAAGTTCTCACTCTGTCATTAATCAACAGGAAAGTATGTTTCCTTAACAGAATTCGTTTTCAATGTATTCCTCGCGCAGACCAAATCTTTTTCAATTGGAAATTAAAGGGCTTTTATCTTCTCTATCAATTACACTCTATTCCCACAATTTCTCAGCAACCAAACAAAGTATTGACACAAATTAATTTGAAAAAATAAAAAAGAAACGGGGTAGATTATTGCTATCTCATTAGTCATTAGACATTACCCTGCCTTCAGTGAGCATTAGGCGGTGAAGAGACGGCACTTGGTACATTGGAAGCATCAGAGAGCTCCAAGCATCAACCTTGAGCATCAGAAGCGCAGACTCCAAGACCTTCCACGCAGAGACGCTCCTTCCAGCCGCGACGAGTTCAGCGCGAGCCTTTTCCGCGGCGCCGTCGATCCTCTCCAGCATCTCCTTTGGCCAAAACGCTGAATTCGAGGGGTGCTGGAGAGGACCGACATTCGGGTTATCAGACAAGCTCTGCGGCGAAAAAGCTGAATTCGAGAGCTGTTGGGGATCGACATTCGGTCTCGGGTTCTCAGGTAAGGTCTGAGGCCGAAACGAAGAGTTGGGGAGCTGTTGGGGAGTGAAATTAGGGTTTTGGGTTGGGAAAGCTGGGTAGGGATTGAGGACAGGATGGGATGGAAAAGCAGGGTTTGGAGGCAAAATATATGATGAATTGGTCGGGTTTTGGAGGGAGAAATTGGGGTTTAGAGGCTGTGGGTATGGATGCTGAAGTGGAGGCGGTTGCTGACGTGGCCCGCCAGATGGGGATCGGAAGTGATGAGGGTGCCCGAACATGGCCTTAAAGAGAGAGAGAGAGAGAGAGAGAGAGAGAGAGAGAGAATGTCAGTTACCTGCCATCCATGTGGTCGCAGAGGTGTAAGAAAATAAAATTTTGATGAATGGGGACTGATTAAAAAAAGAAGACCTATGAATTCATACAGTGAACTTGTTACCAATTTATGTTAGAACTGAGATATCCGTTCAAACTCCGTTAAAATGTCACCGGCTCAGGCGAAGGGCTGAAAAAAACATCTTTTCACGTTTATTCTCGCAGAGAACCTACTTTAAGATCCAATAAGAAATTGCCATGTGACATACCCAGCCTCGATGTCCTCTTCCTCTATTCTCCCTACAGCATCCCCTCATTCCCACCATAACCAACAATCATCTAGACCCAACCTCCAACATCCTCCGGGCTCAGGCCAACTATGTACACTACTACGTTAGAACAACCATCAATATGTTGACAAATGTCAATAAAAATAATAAAAATATTCATTAAGAGATAGCCAGTTGAAGGAACCAGCGCCTGGCAGTCAAAATAACAACAGGGTGGTCAACCACCAAGGTCTAAACTTTCTTATATTATTATGGTAAATAAACTGTACATCTTTGACGGCACCTAATAAATAGCTGTTATCTATTCTCTCTCTTTTTTGCTCGAAGCTGTCATCTATTCGACACAAGAGAAAGATGGTAAGTTTTGTAAATATACAATTTCATTTGATTGAAAAGTTGACCCAGATCCCACATTGTTGCATGAGACATTTCTTTTCCATTGTACATACAACCACAGAGGCGACTCCCATTCTTCGATTAAATATGAAGAATCCTGGCTGACAGTCGCTACACCACATAGATATTAAAATTTAAACGAGGAGTTTCTTAGAATGCCGTTCTCAGCACCATCGTGTCCAATTCCAGCACACTAAGTTTCATCCAGAAAAGCAGAACTCGTCTGCAAATTAACTGGACTGGCCTACCAGTTTGATGTGTAAAATCTGGTTGAGCATGCAATGTAGTCCCCAAAATGCATAGCTGCATTTAGCTATAATCTTTTTGCCAAGTCGATTTCAAACAGGTTTAGACCACCATGAAGTGCTTTTTACGATTGGGACACGATGGAAAATTCCCTCTGCTGCTCAGGCAACAAGACAGCCAACCGCAGTTTGTGAAGCTGGCACAATTTTGCCAGATTGTTGTATACTGAGACTCTTGCAACGTTATTACCCAATAGAATGACATGCGCAATGCTGAAAGCTTCAGCTTTCTCAATCGCAAATTGCAACTCTCTCATTGATATTTCGAACCAGTCTTTTCTTGCTGACTTGGTTGCTTTAACTTCAATGAACTCTTTATTGTTTTCCTTGTCCCCTATAACTATGTCATACGGTAGCCCAGTTTCGTGATGCTCATTGACCCACTTCACAACTGATTTGCCGGCTTTCTGAACAAAGTATTTAAAAGCAACAAGCTCACCTAGCCTCCCAGTTAAATTTGCTTGTGTTGAATTGGGTGTACCAAATCTAAGCTGATCTCTCTTGCTAAAATTAGATGAGCCAAAGTCAGATGGGTCAGACACAAGATCAAAACTAACAGGATTACACTCCATATGCATTGGAAAGTCAGCCTCATTGCCAGCCTCACCACAATGTTCTTGCAGATGATTCGAGTCTGGCAAAACAAAAGCCGCAGATGTTGTTGCCAAACAACCTTCAATGGTCCAATTACTGTCAACTGAAATAGGTGTTAAATCATCTGTTTGCCTACTGATACCTTCAGAATCATCCCCCACTTTATTTTCTAAGGCGGTGTTGGGCTGTGAAACTGCCTGTGTCTTAAAACCATTGGCACGCGCATACCCAAACCCTGGTGCAATTTTCCAATCAACAGGAGGCCAGTTCCGTGCTTTACTTTTGGATTTCCAACTGTTTTGCTCATCTACTTCTGGTGAATTGAAACTTGTTTCAAGTGATTTATCACTTTCTATCAATGAATGCACAGAAGAAAGGCACCAAACAGATTCTCCATCAGGAAGCTTTGGCACATTTTGGCTATTTAAGATGAAAAACTCGGTCTGCTCCTCAGTTGAACCTGACTCTGCCATGGTTGTGATCATATGAAGGAAATTTGCCAAGTGTAGTTCAGGATTTCCATTAAAAAACAAACGAGAAAGCTCCATAAATAATGCGTGAGAATCTGACTCTTGTGTTGTATACAAAATGCTACCCTGCATTTATAAGATAAAAGGAATAAGGGTATGAAAGAGAGATAAAATTTGCATGTCTTCATCACACCAAGTACTGTACATAATTGGGGAAAAATCTTCCAGAATCATGAAACCGTTAGAAATTTGATAACAGAATTTGAATAAAAGAGACTCTCCTGGAAAACATATTATTTGCTTTATTCTTTACCAGAGCAAAGTATGGCGATGCATACCACGTAACCAGCATGATATGCTTCAAATGCTAATTCTTAGTATTCTAGCAGAAAGCAAATATACTGTGGTTCCAGCGACCTTCGAAATCAGTTAGAAGTAAAACCATTTTAAAATACACATGATCAGGAATGCACATTCAATGAAGGATGAAGCAACATACCGTCAGAAGACAACTACATTTAACTCGCTTCTTGGATTCATTTCCAGTACTCTTTATAACATTCCGATAGAACAGCTTTTCAACAACTACTACTTGCAGGTGATTCAGGATATCAAATTCAGACTGCTTGAGTTGAGAATATTTATCTGGGTGTACACCATGTAAGTAGCGCTGTGCGTATGGAAGAGCCCAATCCAGCAATGCAGCTTTAAAGCTAGAGTCTTCCATACTGTAATATATTGCCTCACGGGTTACAACCTGCATATAAATGAGCAAGTAAGAGGAATCCAGATGTACAGATTGGTTCGCCTTGATGGACAACATATGTATCCTGAATTTTGTAATATAATGCATTGCTCAATGTCAATTTCATAATAATGCATAGAAAATTTAAAGATTACTTGCATAACCCACATGTGTGCGCGTGCGCACATAGAGAGATATCTTACCTCTGAAAGAGCAGGAATCCCTAAAGTGTGCATGAGGATGGACACTTTTGTACATAGCATCTCTTCATCATCCTTGCTCAGTTCACCGAAGTACAGAAAATCAATGCAGTCCAAGTGCTTAAACTGCTTGCTTAATTTCTTATTATCACACCAGCACACAAGACCAAAGGAAGGATGTACAGAAACCCACTTATCCTGTACAGTAGGAAGCACCGTACACTCAATCTTTGTAAGCGAATCTTTCAAGTAAACAACATCTTCAGCACTCAATCCTGATTTTAGTCCATCAGTCCACTTCAGGAAAACTTGAAAAACCTGAGACAAGGAACACCGAACAATTAGGTCAGCGAGCAGCTTGTACTAATTGTAATATTAATCTAAACTTGACTACTTACTGCATTAGCTGCTTGTGAAGGCAAAGCAACATTTGACAAATGCAGCAATATCTGAAGGTAGCTCCGGAGAGGAGGGGTCTCATGTACTCCACAGCCGTCAACAAAGAAGTCATGAAGGCCTGGGTAGAAATTGCAAAGCGTCTTATTCAAGGGGCCATGAGTAACACCTGCTGAGCTGCACTGACGATGAATCTCCCTGATTTGGTCTACAAAGGAAGTGGAGTCATGCCAATACACTTCTTCAGGGGACAACAATGTACCAGATACCACATCCTCATGCCTGAAGCTAGATGTGTGTGGAACAAAGATAGAAGGTCCTGAATGGAAAGCCTCTGCAATTTTCTCCTTTGAAGCAGCCATTTCATTCCAGATTAATGTGTAAAATTTGAACATTTGTGCTAGGCTGCAAGAAAAAAAAAAGACTAGCATTTAAAATGTGTGGCATCATGCAAAATTAAACAAATAGAAGAATAAATGTGCATAAACATTTCATATGGTGTAACAGATAATGCAAACCCAAGGTATCAGAAGATATACTTCTAATAATAAAAAAAATTCTGTGAACGATGGAAAATAATAATAGTTTTGGTTGCAGGCGACCTTTTTCAATCTCAAAAAGTTACAAGTGAATTTGGACAGAATGATTTGAAAGGAAGTAGGATAATTTTCAATCATTTAAGATTAAAATGTATAGGATAAAAGGCACTTTCGAGAGGAAACCTTATGAAAAGCATCTTAGCAAAGACATCATAAAACAAGTGGCAGTATTAATGCAACCTGGGTTAAGATAGAAAAAATTGACCAAGAGATCACGCAGAACATCTGAAATATTAGCCATCGACATTTCTTCATAAAGAATTTGATCTAACATTGACCAAGTAACCTTTGCTTATTTGAGTCTAAGAAAAGATAACAATGCACCTTGAGCACCAAATATGCAGATAGCACTTTTGGGAATTTTATGGGACATAAAGTTTATTTGTTTATTTTGGGTAAAAGAGAGAAGTATATGAAGATGCTTGGACAGTGACGACCATAAAGATGCTAAGACCCTAATTACTTCTCATAGATAATCACGTCCTCCACGTTATCATCAATGGTTCTGTTATTTCCTTCTATCCAAACAAACCCAAGTGAAACCTAGACTACATACAGATTGCAAAAGATCCTTGATAGTATCTGTAACACCCAAATAATCCTTAACCAGCAAAAGAAATGCATAGCCGAACCTACACCACTTCAACCAAGTGAACAACCTGGCACAAATTTGTGGCATCAAAGAACAAGGAACAAAGGAATTTGATAAGCACTCTCGCCGTCACCATGACCAATAGTTCTTAGAAATCTTTGAAAGGGTACTTATTTTACATTAAGGCTTATATTTTTCCCCTGATGAGAACATTGCTTAAAAGTACCTTCCAATCACGTGGATCTAATGCCCGAAAAGGCAAACGGTATTATAAAACCACTGCTTTTGGTTCAAGAACTTTATTTCTTGTCTATTAGTATTCATAATATTGGTGGACCACAATAATTAGCAAAAGATATCCAATGTACAAACAGAAACTAATGATATCACTCCCAAATAAATGAGGTCAAACATTATGAGGGAAAAATCATAATCATAATCATACACATACCTGGCACTGAACGGGTTCTCACGTCTCCATAGCTTCAAGACCTCCAGAACATCATCAAGGGAAACTGTTGTCTTAAACCCAATATCAAGTACAAACTTCTCACTTCTAACCTGCTTCAAAAAATAAAAATTTGTATCAGAACAGATTAAGCAGAAGCTTTAAAGAAGATTTAAGATTTTAAACAGCTGAAATTGTAATTACCATATCTAAAAGTATATTTGTCTCATATAACTTAGAAACAATCAAACAGTAGGCCTTTTAAAGGCAAGAGCTGCAAAATAATTTTGAGGTGCAGCACTCATTTCATGATGGAGAAATGATAGGGATTGCTACAAAGGAGTGGAATTTAGACCTGACATTTTTTTTTTTGGGGTAACATTCTAGACCTGACTGACCTGACTTTAAAGTCAACAAAGTGCACGCAGAAAAGTTAAGAGAGAAAAAGAAAGATGCAAGAATAGGAAGAAGAAAGAGGAAGAACAGTCAGAAATCAAACTATCACACAATATCACAAAACTTCTACTAGTGAAAGACAGCCTTTTGCTAGTACGATCCAATATGAGCCATACTCTCAATATTAACCATAAGATGACAGACATTAGAACAGACGAAGAACCAAATAACCACCATGGACTCCAAACCCTGGCCATAGCAACTGCTTCCCATGGATGGTGCCATAACCTAAGTTTTGGAATAAATAAGCTATGGGTGCATATGCTTCTTGTGTTCTATGAGACTTGGAGTTTGCTCAACACATTAGCATCAAATATGCCATAATTGTTTGGTGGTAAAATACCAAACAATTGTGCTTCACTTGGCACTTGGCTTTGATGACGAAGATGGTGGTGTTGTGTTAGTCTGTTTTGAGGTTAAAGATCTTATATAAGCTCTGTGCAAAGGTGACGGTGAGTGTCCTTATCAAATTCCTTTTTTCCTTATTCTTTGATATTACAAATTTGCATCAGGTTGTTCACTTGGTCGGAGTGGCGTGGGTCGGGCAATGAATTTCTTTTGTTGGTTAAGGATTATCTAGGCGTTGTGGATACTATGAAGGATCTTTTGTGATCTCAAAAACGATGAATTTCTTTGCACATAACTTTTAGGGATGAATACAGAACCTTAGATCTATTATGAAAGGGAGGGGAAAAAACAAAATAGCCTTACTGACCGCATTTGGTTCAAATTCACATATGCATTCTATTAGAGAAAGTCTCAATCTGATAAATCTGTTGGGAAATATTGGCTAAATAATAAATTCAGTAATAAAAGAAAAAAGGGAAGCTAATTTTATATGTAGTAATATCAAACTAACCTTTGGCATAGCAAATGGAGCAGATGCCCCCAGAATCGAGTGCACTGCATCACAATCATGATATAAATCTTTAGGATAGTGCAGTACATCATCCATCGTTGATACCACCCATTCCACATCACAGATGCTACTTATAAATGAAGATTTGAAGGGCCTTCTGTCTGTTTCAGATTTAGAAGCACAATAACATGTAGTTTTTTCACCATAGCAATCATCCCATAAAGTATCAAGAATCTCTAAGAGATATTCACAACCTTTTTTGTTTCCATCTCTGGCCAACAGAGATAATAAGTTGACCAATTCAGGGGACTCCCAATCTGTGACATTTGATCGAAGGGAAATTAAGTCCTTATCCCAAATCACATTCTTAACTAGTACATCAGAAATATCAGCAATTCCCTTCTCAACTTGCACTACTTTGACAAAATCCATTATCCCAATTTGCTGGAAAAATTCCCTCCACTTCTTCAGTTCACATGGGAGTGGTTTTGTGACCGGATGTCCCAAATAGGAGATGTCAACCTCATGCCACTTTATATCCACCATATTAATCAACTTCTTTATGTCCACAGGATTTCCAAATTCTTTACTGAAATGAATTGATACCTCAGAAGGCCGCTTAAAGCCATAATTTGTTGATATGTAAGCTTTATCTCGTATTTCTGAGATTATGTATTCCCTTTCAACATTGCAATCAGAGCAGCTCGACTGTATATGGAACATTACAAAGCAGAGATATTCAATCACCAAATTCTTATCCCAATCTGTAATTCTGTCATCAGATATAGCTGGCAAGATGTGTACCTTGACAATTTCGTGTGCAGACAACCTCTGGACACCAATTCTACAGAGCATACATGTGAGTTTGTCAACTGTCACATCCATGGATGACATATCTGCAGACACTGTAGAAATGAGGGCAGGACTTACGATCCGAAGTTTCGCATATAAATTTGGGAAAGACTCAAGTCCATCCTGAGCCTCAAGGCCATTGCTTAAGGCATCAAAATGTAACCAAATTGGGCCTTCGTCTACTGCACCATATGTACCATCTGAAAGAGGAATGAAAGGAATTTTTCGAAGGTTTTCTATAAGCTCCATTTGTATTCTCGGATCAAAAGAAGCTTCCACAGAAAAATTGAATGACATGGCATAAAGTTCACTTAGCCAAGAGGCCAGCCAACCCAACCCCATTGATTTGAGACCATTTTGTGTATGACATAAAGATACCATAACTTGAAGCAGAACTTTGGGTCCATACTCCACAATACCAATTGCATTTGAAAGTGGATCTGGCAGAACTATATTTCTATCCAAGAATCCAAGGTCAAGATGCTCCCGTAGTAAACTGTCAGGAAGAAGCGAATGAGCATGTTCATTCCAACCTCTTAGGACCTTGCAAGGAGGAACCCATTCATTATTTCCTCCTTCCAGAAGTAAGCAATTTGTCATACGTAATCTAGAAACAATCAACCGTGGAAGAGAAGAAAAGAAACCATGCACTTCACCTACAAGGGGAACAAAGGACATATAAGCTGTCACAGCTCTCCCGGGATTCTCTTTAAAGCACGGAAGAGCACAAAAAGATCTCTCCGCATTGACAAATAAACCAGGAAATTCTGACAACAGCCACTGGTTCCAGGGACTATCTCCATCCACTTCCTCTCTAGATGAAGGAAGGACAAAATCACCCTGAAGAATAAATTTCAGTCCATATGTTCTAAGAGGAAGAAATGCAAAAACAGGCTGCTGGACAAGATCTGGATCATAATCACCGTTATCTGATTCCTTCAATGTAAACGCTATTGAAATTTCTGTTGTTTGTACATCACTACGAATAAAATCTGCTTGCAATTTCTGAGATACTACAAACCATGTCATTTTCTCTTTCCCATGTGAAACTTTAACAATACCATCTCCCAAAATTTCTTTTCTCATGACAGTAAGTGAATCATCAAGCAAGTTTCTAAACTTGATACACTGGAGGCGGTGCAGAAAGAGTAATAAAGATGGATGAAGATCTGAAAACATATTTATAATGCTTTTCATGACAGTTCCATCTGATATTTTTGATCTGAAAGGAAGAACAACGCAAGTGTTCCAGCAGTTATTATCTGATTGATCATGGTCACTAGAAGTAAGCCTACTAAACAAGTCCACATTGCAGGGAGGTACAACTGTTGGCAAAACAAAACCAATCTGACCCTCACTTATATCAAACTTGATGTGAAACCCATTGGAATGAATTTCTGGAGCATCTGTGACCTGCAGAACAATGTGCACATATTAATGAAAGCATGTTATCAATGCAGGGAATGAATCCTTGAACAGCAAAATAAAGATGAGAGGTTTCATTCCAAGCTACAACAAACAATTCATAGCAGCAAGGAAACCTTTAAACCAAAGACCCGTGTAACAAGACCTGATTTTGAATGATAGTATGACTGTACAAGGTAATTCACTTAATTCAGCAAACAATCAAGAAAGAATAAATACGGTTTGACATGATGGAGGGAGAAGAGGAGACAGAGAGAGTGAAAGTGATAACTGCAGTGTTTTCGCGACCTACCCGAAAAACTGATTTGAAACCAATGCCCTTCTGCCCTATATATCCAGCATTAGATCCTTTCTTGGTTGAACTTCCAACATCACAAAGTGCTCTAATGTTCCGGGAAGAGAAGCCTCGCTCATTATTTAAAACAATAATACCTGACTCTTGAAGAATGAATGTTAGAGTTGGTTCTACATTTGTTGGGTAGGTATTATCATCAGCATTTTGAACCTGGGGCAATAAAGAAGAATAAATATACACAAAGATTGGATGTATAAAATTGAAATAAAACATCACGTACTTATCAAAGGCTTGTTTTCAACTTCAAACTCAATTATAGTATCAAACATATAAAGATCATCCAAATTGAAATTATAATAATTGGCAATATATTGTTGGAAGGACAAATACAATAACTTTAGTGTACAGCTTCTCTTGTGAAATAAAATTTTCATCTTTTCGTTAAAAAATATATATATATGAGAGTATATCCCACATTGAGAACTCTAAGCCTTGCATTTATTTGTAAGAGGTCCTAGGTTCAAAACATCCAATCCTCATTCCCCACTTATTTCTTAGTTTGTTGGGTGTAGTGTGGGGCTACACCTATATATGGTTCTCTCTCTATCAACATGCGAATTGGGGAATATTTCAGGGACTATTGGTACAATTTAGCAACAAGGAAAATAAAAGGCCTTGAGGAGATGACTGCACTAAGCACAATGAAAGACACAAAAGAGAGCACCCTTACCAGCTCAAGAAGAAAATGTGAATCCTGTGAATACAATTCCTGTGAAAGACAATGAAGAGCTCTCCCTAAGCGAGCATGCTGCTTCTTTAACATGATACTTTCAACACTTGATAGGCCTGAATCAAGACCAAATTCATCTCTCCTGATTGACTCAATTACCTGGGCTGCATCTTCATGTTCATTAAGCTCGGTAGGATGTTGCGTGTAACCACTGCCAATACTAGCATCAGAGGCTTCTGCCCCACCAACCTTCAAACAAATATCAGTACATCCGCCTTTATGCTCATCTGCCCTAACGGAAAACTTATCTGACACATCTTGCATATTCTTTGAGCTTGACCCTGTTTCATACCTAATAGCATTGAAACATGAAGCCCCTGATATGAACAAGCCAGTAGCATCACTGGAACAAAATGCATAGTAATCATTAATCCACTCCACTACACCAAGAGACAACCCAACTTCATGAAGCATGAGACGTTGCTCTGACTGGCTGCATTCATTCAGAACAGCTGAAGCAGCATGTTTAACAACAGACTGCATCCCAGAAAGCAATACATCAGCAGCAAAATAACGAAATTCTGCAGGTAGATACCCAAGACATTCAAGGAAAAATCTTGATATAACAGTTGTTGCAATATTCATCTTGCTCAAGTCCTTGTGTAATTTACTACAGAATTTACCAGTAGCAACTTCACCAACCATTTTTTGTCCAGATAGTGCTTTTCCATAATTAATGGAATTCTTATTGTCTTGTAGTTCTATATCGTCTAGATAATTCTTCTGAATTACTTCAAATGCATGTTTTATATGAATTTTCAAAAGCGACACAGGGACATGTTTTTCTCCCCCAACTAGTGAAAACAGAGATAGCATTTTCACTGCTGTTTGAAAAGAGGATCCTTGAAGTGCAGATTCCAAGAATGAATCCACGGTAGCTGAATGATCTAACCGAATCACTTTTCCACCTTTTGTCACCAAACACAACAGTTCATCTGTGTTGACTTCATTCAATAGCCATGGTACAAGAGGGCCAAGAGAGGGAGCAAACAATAGGTCCCAATGCGACCATAAATTTAAATCTGACATCACTGGTGCTGTAAGTAAAACTTCAATTGCATCCTTGGATGTAACAGTTTCATGGGACTTTGCTTTCTGGCCACTGTCAGTATTGACCGAAGTTCTTTTCCACAGGACATTCTCAATGTGTAATGATGACTCTATAGCATAACTAGTTCCACACAGTGCCATTGAAAATAGAACACATTTCGAACTCGCAGCATTTTTATGTTTTCCCACTATGCTTAAGAAATCTTCCACTGAACCATTTTCGATAGTTTTGAAACAAACCAAAGGGAACTGCTTCCTAAGCAGCAACACTATATTTTGTTTGGTAACTTTTTCATCCTCCCATAAGCTATTTAAAGCTTGAGATACTAAAACAACCAAATGGTGCTGGAGCATGCAAACCTCGAAAGGACACTTTCCACTCAAGTCACCAGTCAGGAACTTGCACAGCTCATGTGGCAGTAGACAAGCATATTTTTCTAAGAACATCAAAAACTCCCCATAACCAAGGGATTTAAATTCCTTTACACAAAATTCTTTCACCAACCAAACCTCGCAATTGCAAAGCTTCCTCAAGAAGATAAAAGTCTTCTCCAGAAGTGATTGACCATTGTTATGTTTTCCTTGATCGCTCTCGAAATACACGGTAACTTTCCTGATTATGTCCTCAACAGAAACACCTGTGAAATTTAATTACAAAGCACCATAAGGCATATAAGTTTCATTAGAGCAAATTAAAATAATAAAAAAAGAGGGACTGGAACCCACATGATTTTTTATTCCGTAGGTATTGGTAAATGCATCAGAAGTCGGGCATTAAAATAATTCTAATAACCATATGTTAGCAAATGCTGGGTATTTCAGGAATCAAAATTATTCCTATACTCGATCCAGGTAAGTAAACATGCCATAATTCTGTTTAAAGAAAAAAAAAAATACAAAAGCAACATTACTTACTCTGAATGTGCTCAACAATACGTTCATTGATGACTGGTGGATCCTTAATTCTTGGCTCATCTTTAGTACTTGGTTCAACATCTATGTTCACATATTCGGGACAGTTATCAGTAATACTGTCAGTTAATTCATATTGACCAATGGTTTGGAATGTGTCATACATGCTATCCCACATTCCACATTTGATAGATGAGACCTGCAACAATGGAAGTAACAACTTCAGTACAAGTGATCAGGTATTATTGCATCACAATAAAGGATTGCCCTGGTTCAATGAAATATTAAACTTAGCAATATTGTGGAGAATTCAAACAAACAGAAGACAAGTTGAGTACCTGGGTTAAGTAATTTTGTTGAAAATTGTCAAAGAGACGTACGTTTACAGACAAGCAGTACATATTATATTGATAAAAACAACATAAAAATGATTTCAACACGATATACATGGGCTATAATATGACATCTATAAGCATAACATCATTTTTTTTTTTTAAACCATTATTAACTACATTATGTTCTTTTCTTGTATCCTTTCTATAGTCTCAGGTAGCACCTTTTCTTTTAAGTATAAAGGCTTAGCTGAAACTTACCTTAAAGGATTTAAGGTAATTAAATGTATTCAATCCATGATAGGAAAACCAAAACTGAAAGCATAAGCATATATTAAGATTGACTTTTGCTTTTTGTATGCATAAATACACACACACATTTATACTATAAGAAACACACTTTTTATCAAGAAAAAACAAAAGGAACTACAACAAGCAAGGATGAGCAGTCCATTCGACAACAAAGACAATAGCCAAACAACATTACCCAGTCAGTGCATCTATAACGAGAGTTAAAACACCAAAACACACGAATATAACATAAACATATATGCATCTGCATACTTTAATTTCTTCAGGAATGGAATGATAAACAAATTCTGCACAAAAATAAAATACTACATGTAAAACAAAAAAAATGATAATTAAACAGACCACAATAACTTACAGCAACATTTAGTAATCCAATTAATGGATACAATGAAAACATTGACTTGATTTTCTTTCTCTTCTGAGCTTTAGTATTATTAAACTGCAGCATCCTATCAAGTACCTACAAGAATCAGAAGATATTTTCTGAAACCCCATACTTTTAGAATAAATAAAGAGAAAACAACATCAGCAAAATTGTTAAAACATTAATCAAATTGTTGAGAATATAAAATCCCACATCGATTATTCTAAGCCTTGCATTTCAATATATAAAATTATGAACCTCTTCAGCCATTATCACCATAGTACCAGAACGACCTCATGTCAGTCCCATCTTGGCTACAACTTCATATCATACTGAATAATTTATAGCACTCATACTAAGGCTTAGTTAAAACCACAAAGGAAAAAATAATGAAACAACATGGTGCAACTATACAAGAAAATTTAGCAAGGTAACACATAATCTAAATGAAAGACTTATTCTATATGTATTTCTTAATCTTGTCAACACCCATTGGACATGAGAAACATCAGCAAGTACCTCCAATTCTTTCCCCAAAAAGGTTTCCATTATATCACTAACCTTCCCCATAATACAATTCGCTATAAATATCAATCATAAAAAATATCAGGACTTCAGGTCAGAAAATGAGGTGCATTCCAAATCACAATATTTCTTCAAATATTTGAAACTTAGAGAATTTGGTAAAATCATTATACATTAAAATCAATAGAAATTCATTAAATATTCTGAAGAACAATGCAAATATGTAGCAAACTAAAATTCATTACATAAATAGATACCAACTATTGACAGGTGTTTCATCCATATAATCAGTTGTTTACATAGCATAAGAAGAGCATGAACATACCTCATCCACAGTGTACTCCAGACATGCCTCCTTCCAGGTTGTAATGAACATCCTCAAATCATTATTGTCAATTGAAAGATCATTTTCAGGCAAATTGCTAACCTCATTGGTTTCCCTGCCATTTTCCATTGGAAGGGCATCTTGTACCTTATCTCTCTTACGCAGTTTGTGGGGCATGGAGATTGCACTGTTTATGTGTTCAGATTTTCTTTTCTTTTTAACTGACCCACTACTATCATTGTGCTTTTGGCTGCCACTAGCTGGAGAAAGCTCGCTCAACCCAAGCCTTCTCCTCTCTTCTATTACAGACGGGTAAGGACAACTACTCACTCGGTCAGAACTTTTAACAGACTGTGATGAGAAGTTAACCTGACTGCCTGTTACATGGTCATTATTTTCATCATTCTCTTCAGATAAATAATCATCCCTACCTTCATCCTCTGAGCTTGAAGGATCAAATCTAATGTGCTTGCCACAAAAATCCTTATGTATGGGGGAAAACGATTCAACGCGCTGAGAAATAGTGCTGAAACGTTTGTCTAACTCCTTTTTCTCTGCAGATAAAAGTGGAAACTTCCTATCCTTTTTATCTGAATTTGGCTGAAATGCCTTCTCCAATTTCTTTAGAGTGGAAATTTCTAGATTCCTGGCTTTCCGGATGGCAGAAATATGCATCCTATTATCATAAAGTTTGCTCCAATCAATGTCATTAAAATTTACATTATATAACTGAAAAAGGACAAATGAGATGACTTGAACACATGATATGACACTGGATTGACCCCTTAGAAAACTTAAGTCATGACTGAAAAATTTCCTTGGTGATAAATTAACATTGATACACCCACACACACAGAGGTGAAATCAAGCCACACCATACCACCTAGCTCATAAAGGTTCAGAATGAAGCAGAACACGATCAGTATATAATGTTTGAGATTGGGTTGTTTAATTGTACATCATGTTGGACTGAACTTAATTGAAAACTTAAGAGGAGGGGTGGACATTCATCAAGAACGATGTGAACAGGGAGCATTTAAAATTAGGACCGAGAAATAATCAACAAGACCGAAAACTGTGCACGTAATAGCTTCTGCATCATCAAATGTTTTTCAAAGAAGCAAGTACATCAGCAAAAGCATGCATTAAAGATCCCTGTAACTCAACATGAGCACAAGCATGATCCTTGTAACTCAACATCCATAATAGATGAAATTTTGACTTCCACATGCTCTTTATGGACATTAGAATGACTTTTACTGCATGAAAAACTTTATAAATAAGTAAATATGACATCAAATTTATGCACACCAAGTACTATAAAAAGAGGTCTCCTTTGCCAATATAGTTCTAAGTTCAGTATTGAGCTATCTACAAAATAGTTTTTTTTAAACCAAAAAGTAGAAGCAAAAATGTGACATACCCCATGCTGTGAATTCGTATTCCAAGTGCCTCCTTGCTTGCAACTGATCGCTTCTTAACAATGAAATCTAAATATTCTTCAACCCTAATATCTTTATTTTCACAAGTATCCATGAACTCAGAAAGTAGATATATCATCTCCCCACTAGTTATCTTAAATACTTCAGTTGTATCAGACTTCACTGAGAAATAATGCATAACAAGTGGATGTCGCAACAAAGGGCCCAATCCCAGCTCTTCAAACTGCTCAATTCCCTCATTCTTGCAGATTGCTACTTCCAAATCATACAATGAAGTAATTCTTCGAGCCCCAACAAAACAATGGATAAATGCATTTATCTAAATTCCAATAGAAAATAAGTAAATATAAATAAAGAAACACAAACCTCATAAGATAAAATACATAAACTTTCAACATTGTATCTCATGCTTCATTTGGTTGAAAAAAGAAGAGAAAATAAATAGTTGCATGTTCCTTGTGCTTGCTTCTGTTACTTTACAAAATGGAATCTTATACTGAAATGAGTGAGACAACAGCTGATAAGTATAGTGACCCTAGAGCCTAGGCAACAAATGATAGGTGATACATAACCTCCTGGATTTGCACAATCATTACAAAAGGGTCAAGCCCTTAGTTGCTCTCGCCCAAATCAGAAATATAACTTCTTAAAACCCCCCACCCCAGCGGGGGCAGTTACTTCATGCCATGCTTGCGCTTGCTTATACATATCTATGAATGTAAGCATAGAGCTGAAGACGGGGACCATTTGTGTATAATATGCAGTGTTAATGATGCCATAAGATCAGCTCGCATCTCTTATAATCATCATCAATTCCATTTTCATATATATAAATAATAAAAAAGAACGTTCGTTAAACAATCAAGTACGTTTTTCCCAAAACGAAGTGTTTTCAATAAATTCCTAACAGGCAAACCAAGTGTATTTTATTATAAATGAAGGTTCTCTTCTTATATCAATTACAATTCTTTTCCCACACTTTCCTAGCAACCAAACAAAGCATTAACGAAAATTGATTTTTAAAAGCAAAAAGAAGAGAGTAAAAAAGGGCAGAGATGGCGCCATTACCTTCCCTTCAGTGAGCATGAGGCGGTGCAAAGTCGGCACTTGCTGCATTTGAAACCCCAGAGAGCTCCAGCAATCAACCTTGAGCATCAGAAGCGCAGACTGCGAGACCTTCCACGCCGAGACGTTCTCTCCAGCAGCGGCATGTTCGTCGCGAGCCTTCCCCACGGCGCGGTCGATTCTCTCGAGCATATCTCTCGAGTTCGGAGGCCGAAACCCTGCCGGGTTTGAAAACTGCTGTGGAGGAGGATTAAATCCAGGGTTTTGGACAGGGAACTTAGGGCTTTGGATTGGGACATTATTAGGAGGGAAGTTTTGGTAGGGGTTGTGGGCATTGTGGGGTATAAAGGGGGTGTTTGAAGGATAAATATACGACGAATTGATGGGGTTTTGGAGATAGAAATTAGTGCCTTGAGGTTGCTGCGGCGGCTGACCCCATGCGCCGCCGGAGGAGCTAGAAGGGCGTCCGTACATGGTGAGGAAGAAACAGAGTGAGAGAAGGAAAAAGCCGGGTGTACTGAGTTTTGTCTATTGTTGGAGGGAGTTTGCAGGGTTTGCACCCAGAAGCATCTCCGTCCCCAGGAGCTTTGTTTCAATGGATGTTTTATGTTTTTTCTGTAATTAGGTTAAAGCTCTGTTCCTTCTCAGTGTATGCTTACTTGGCTTCCTTGGTTCTTTTTGAAAAACAAGGTCATTATATAACGCCAATGTATCTTAGGGCTACAACTCGTCGGTTAACGTATGCGGGCTCCCAAAAACAAAATAATTATCTTAAAAATTCATTATTTGTTGTAAATTATAAGGTGGAGCTCACATGTTGGAAGGAGCACACACCCTTCTATTTAAGAAGCTCACACCCTTCTATTTGAAAATACAGATAGAACACATTCAACAAAGAGAAATCAGTTTCTCTAAATTCTCTCCATCTCAATTCCCTATCCAATTTTTATTTAGTTTATAACACGTTATCAGCACGAATTCGCTTTCAAAAATACCAGCTGAATTCCCTGATGAAATCCAGATCTCTCATTCCTTTTCTATCTTTCTCTCTCTCTCTCTGTCAGTCCCTCACAGAGCTGATAGGCCACACAGAGCTTACTCCTCTGCTCTTCTTCGTTTCCCCCGAGGAGATGAGTTTTTTCGGCCAAGCCTCAAACACATCCGATAAACTCAAACCAAAAAGAAAGAAAGCAGAGCAATGGGGGACTCACGTGATGGGGCACCCTGCTGTCCCAACATGCCATCCAGACAACAAAAAAGGCAGCTCTGTGGGGTGCTGCTGGCACTGAACAAGCCCAAAGCTTCCACCATCCCTACCTCCAATACAAACCCATTGAAGAGTCCAACAACGGCCCCATGGAATCCATGCTCCATGTCTTCAACTCCTGGAGCAACAGGGCCGAGTCCATGGCCAACAACATCTGGCACAACCTGAAAACTGGGACATCGGTGTCTGGAGCTGCGTGGGGGAAGATGAATGTGACAGCCAAAGCAATTACAGGGGGTGGATTTGAGGCTCTGTACAAGCAGTCATTTGCCACTTATCCCAAAACAGAAGCTGACCCGTCTGCACTTCTACTTCCACGACGTCGTTTTGAGGATCTTAGTCTCACCAACAACGTAGCAAAGGCTCATGGTGGTTTCTCAGTGTTTGCTGGTGTGGGAGAACGCACAAGAGAGGGTAATGATCTGTACAGAGAAATGATTGAGCCTAGTGGGATACAAGGCACTGGAGATCGAGCCTAGTGGGATACAGCAAGTTGATTGGTGCGGTGAACGTGGATCAGTCTAATGGAAAGCATGTGAAAACCCACCGGAACATCTAAAACAATAGCATGGACTTGCAACTTGCAAGTGGGCCGTGAGTTTGCTTTCCAAAATGGCAAGTGCAAACAACAATTGGCTGGGGTCGGATAAACAATAAAAATAAATAAATAAATAAATAAAAGCCACCCACTTGGTCTCTTGCCTTTGGAATCTTAACGTGCACTTCAGTCGGGGTAATTATGACTTCCACTTTATAAAATGATTTAATATAATATTATATTATTTGATTGTGGTGTTGATATGAACCCACAAATAATTGCCTTTACTTTATCGCAAATTTACTTTTACTTAAAGTATGATGTGGAATTGACCCTCATACTTTATGAAATTTAATTTACCGCACATTTATTTTATTTACTGTATGGTGTAGGTTTATTACCCATACAACAGTATTTATTTAAAAGGGTGGTGCGGGTTTATCCTCCACGCCTTTACTTTTATTTAAATGTATGGAGCAGAATTAGTGCCCATACAAGCACGTTTACTTTATCGTAAATTTACTTTTACTTAAAGTATGATGTGGAATTAACCCTCATACTTTATGAATTTACTTTACCGCATATTTAATTTTATTTAAGATATAGTGCGGAATTAACGTCCATATAGCAAGCAATTTATTTTATCGCACATTTACTTTTACTTAAAGTATGATGAGGAATTAACCCTCATACTTTATGAATTTACTTTTATCGCACATTTACTTTTACTTAAAGTATGATGAGGAATTAACCCTCATACTTTATGAATTTAATTTACCGTACATTTATATTTATTTAAAGTGTGGTGCGGGTTTATCGTCCATACCGGTAATTTATTTACCAGTAATTTATTTTATAGATTAAATGTGCTGTATGATGAGTTTTTACAGTATACAGATCAGGACCAGAAGATTCCTTGATCCTCATCATACAATTACATCAGGACTTGAAGATCCTTGATGATGATGTTAATATGAGAGCTGGCAGTCTCTCCGGTACTATATTTGTAAACATGTGATTGGACTTGAGGGTCCTTGATCCTTGACATGTAAATAAGGACCTGGGGTTCCTTAATGATGTAACAGTACCGTATTGGTTCATAATGTCGTACACATGGATGATAACTGTACTGGCAAATGTACTGTACACATGAATAGTGCCATATACATGAATAGTGATATATACATAAATATTAACCATTTTTGGGTAAACCGTCACTATATTCAAAAAGGGAACCTGCAGTTCCTTAAACTCATGAATGAGCAATTAAATGAGATGCCAGAAGTTCCTCAAGATATGGACAATTATGTAAGGACTTGAAGTCTAGAAAAATGTACAGAAAATTGTAAAAATGTTCATACCATGAGAATATGTGATTTTGGCCCGAAGTTCAAAATCTAAGGGGATTGAATGTCCATACCATGAGAATATGTGATTTTGGCCTGAAGTTCAAAATCTAACAGTGTTGAGAACCTAAAGTTCCAACAGTTAAATGGACAATCCTTGAGGTATTATTGCAAATTGTGGTACACCACATATTTCTTTGGCATAAGAAAACGATGAATTGAGGCTTCCCACATATTTTGTTATATCTGGGCCGGAAGCACATGGATTCAAATATATGAGATATTAGCGTGGCTTTTACTCAATTCATATTTCATGTCTACTTGAAAAGGGCGAATAAATTCTGAGTTTGTGTTTAGCCCAGGCAAAAAGTTCCATACGTTGAAATATGAAATTTGGGAGAGTCGATGTGGTTATTTGAACCTATAAGGTACAAGGTTCCAAACCGTCATTTTGAAAAGACGTAAAAACCACAGGTGCAAGTTTAAGAATGTGCGTAATTATTATAACAGGAACATACAATAGATAGATTTTTTCCACCTGCAATGAAGATGCAGGCCCTGTAAAATCTATAAAATTACATTATGTTCTGCAAGCCTCTGCAGGAAGAGGACGACGCCTCTTAAGCTTAGCCATAAGCCTCTCATGGTCTCCCAAAATTCTTTCATTGGAGACCTGCAGCATATCTAGCCTTCTCAGTGTATCAACAGAGTACGAACTCACCAGTTTCAACAAGGCATTATTCTCTCCTTTAAGTTTCTCAACCTCCTGTTGAGACTCATGAAGCATTCTTTGGAGAGACGAATTTTCAGTTGTTAAAATCTGAACCTCGTTTGCTCTAGCACGCAAACGATCAGCCATGTTAGAAACAGAAGCAGCACTCTGAATGCTAAAAGCCATTGAGTCATCAATAGCCTCTTCCTCTGATCTCCCTGTCAACAACATTTCATCCATTGGAATAATGAAATTCCTAGCGACTATGACAACAGTAGCATCATTCATCATCACAGAATCATTAACTGTGAGATGACGATTTTTGGATACAAAGGATGGACGCCAAACTTGGGCGTCACTGGTTGTTGTGGGAGTATCATTTAAATTGATATAATTTGGACAGGAAGAAGAGGAAGCCATTTTTAAGAAGGTTTCGAAGAAAGCCTTAAGAAAACTAAAGTTTCAGAAAATGAAGGAAGTTAAGTTGAAACGCAGTTGCTCCAATCAAGTTTTGCAAAGGCAATATCTATAGGAGGAAATATGGCTACAGTTTTTTTTTTCAGGATCCCAATATCTTTTCGGATCCCCATATTCTCTTTTTCTTTCCCAGAGTCCAAAACTTCACATGGCCTCCATTAATGTTTGTCGGCACTTTCGGCGTTCTCAAAGTATTATTTTCGTCAAAAGCCGATCTTGCTTTGAGGATTTCACGGAGCTACTTTTTCAAAAATATCCCGAGAATCTCGCAATTTTCCTATGGTTAATTTGAAATTCACCGGTTCTACCTATTCATTGTATTTGTGTATAAATGTGTTACTAACGAAATTTTATTTGCAGAAGACATCTAGTTTTCTCCATACCTAGTGATGCGATATCTACTTGTTTTTCAGTTTTCTCCATACCTAGTGATGCGATATCTACTTGTTTTTCTTATCAGTGAGCACTTAATATGCCCGAAAAGCAAGACTATCTCTGATCATCTATTCAGGAAGCGAGACTATCCCTGATCACGTTTCCGCCACATCAGGGAACTATGAACACTACTACAAAAAGTGAAAAAGACGACCAGAAAACAACGACGGTCTCAGTGAAAACCGTCGTGGTTTATAAAAAGACGACGGTTCTAAAAACACCGTCGTGTAATACAACCTTAGACAACTAAAAAATGGAGTTTCAAATGGCTGTTCAAAAATAACGACGTACATAATTAAACAACCGACGTCTATTTGAAACAGATTTCCGCAGTGTAAAATCAATGCCAACAAAGAACGGCAGAAGTTATGAATCGACCGACGTAGAAAGTAAAGACGACGATTTCAATAAAAACTGCCGTTTTTACTCATAAAATAACACGACGAGGTTTTCGTATAAGACGCCGTATAATTACAAACAAATCCACGGCTTTAAAATACAAAATATCGCCGTATTAAATTAATTTACAACGACGGAAAATATAAATATATCGACGTCATTCTCGTATAGTTCTACTACGTTATCTTTAAATCGTACAATAAAATTTATCGTCGTATTTATTCATTTTATACGTCGTACCTTTAATTTTAACGGTCGTCTTAATAAGAATTTTTGTTAACAATTTTTTTCTTTGATTTTCTTATCCTACGTCGGTAGATCTACTTAATGACAAGAATTGAAATAACCACGACGGTTTATATAGAACACCGCCGACATAATCAGTTTTGCTGAGATCCCAAGGGTTACGAAATCTTACCAGATGGAACTCTGTTCCACATCATAATCTTAACAGATGACACAGATTTGCAAATATTGCGTCGTGTTAGTTTACAAATTCTAGAACATTAATTTCCCTCATTTTAAATTTCCTCGGGAAAGAAAAATCTATTTATCACGCTTTGGAATTGAAAACTAAAACTGAAAGAATACGGGAAAAAAAACTCCATTTATAATTTAAAATTAAAATCCACGTCGGTTGTAGTACACTTAACGACGTTTAACAAAATAATCTACGTCGGTAATTATAAATCTACCGCCATCGTAACTTAATATAGACGACGGTAGAACAGAAAACCGCCGTTGTTTCAGTTTCTTTAACATATCTTTCTGCAGGACTTGTGTAGTTCAAAGCATTGACAATGTCTTCATCATATCTCCCAGAAACTACTGATTCAATTGCTCATGCTTTAGAGGCCATCTGAAGCCATTTCTATTCTTTATCGCATTCTTGAAACCCATCTTCTTCTTCTGAAGCTCTACGGATAAAGGAAGAGGCTATCACAATAAATCCGACGGATCTTCTTAGGCAAGAAAATCAAGCAGAGGATCAGGCACATCTGATCTTCAGATTTCCCTGAGAAGCGAACTTTCCTTCGACAGCGAGTGGAGGCCAGGCTTGCATCTCTTTTGATGGAAAGCAAGGAGTATTCAGAAGCACTAAGTGTCCTATCAGGCTTGATCAAGGAAGTGAGAAGGCTAGTTGACAAGCTTCTTCTTGTGGACATATATTTGATGCGAGTAAGCTCAATTTCTCTTTGAGAAAACATCCAAATTATTATCTTTGAGACATGAGAGACTGAGAGAGGAAGAACTTGGAACCTTAAATGTAAACCGAAAATGAATGAAAGCGACAAATTTATAGAATAAATTTTTAAAACCAACGGCGGTCCTTACAAAAAAACCGCCGTTTAAATTGTAAAATCAACGTCGGTATGATCGACGTATATTACAGAAATCCACGTCGGTAAATTAATAAAAACGACGTGTTAAATAATATACCATGACGCGAGTTATTACTTATGTACTTTAATTTTTGAGTTTACTACGACGGTACCTACAAACTACTGTCGTATTTATTTACCACGTCCGAAGTTAAATGTACCGTCGTATTTTGTAATTTATACGTCGTAGTTATATGTAACCGCCATATTATTTTTTTGAAATGGTTTTATATGTAAGCAACTTTTCGTCTACTTGACTTACACATTTGTTGTTTTTATATTCTTATTTTATTTAAATCTGTCATCCAAAAAAGAAACTTTACATATTGCAGAATATTAATTTCCTTCGTTTTAAATTTCCTCCGGAAAAAAAACTCTATTTATAACGCACTGTAATTGAAAAATAAACTGAAAGGTCACGGGAAAAAAAATTCTATTCATAATTTAAAAATTAAAATCCACGTCGGTTATATTAAACCTAACGACGTTAAATGAAATGATTCCACGTCGAATGAAAAATATTGCGTCGTTTTAGTTAAAAACGACGTAGTTAAATGTAACCGCCGTATTATTTTTTTGAAATGGTTTTATATGTAAGCAACTTTTCGACTTACACATGCACTGTTTCCAAACCCGATTAAAAATTTCAATCTCCCAGAGAAACCTTTTCGTCTTTTTTCCTTGTCAGAGCATTGTCAGAGTTTCTCATCGTCTTCCTCTCGTCTTCTTCGTCGTCTCTGAACTTAAACATCGATCATCTTCCTCTTGCTTTCATTGCACGCAAAAGGTAAGCTTTCATTTTCACTATTTTGGTTACTGTTTTGCATGCTCATACGTTTTTTGTTTGAAAAATCTTTTTACCTTTTTTCTGGCCAAAATCATTTTACTTCTTTCCAAGTTTGATAAAATATACAGACAAAGAGAGAAAGTTTCCAACTTTGAAGACAACTACATCAACTAAATAAGACGACGGTAGACCACGACGGTTCGTCAGTTGTTCTAGCGTCGTCTGAAAATTGACAAAGTTGTTTTTAAAATAATAGTCTTTTTTTATATGCTTGTTTAATTGCAGGTTTGATTTCGCTGAACAATGGTTTTTGTTTTTCCCTTATTTGATAAAATATAAAGAAAAAGAAACTAGGGTTGGTATCTAATATAGACGACAAAATATCTTATTGTTTTACGTCGTGTGAATGTTAATACCACGACGGTGTATTACTATTGACGTCGTATGAACATAAATACCACGACGTTATATAATTAATAGTTTACCACGACGGTGTATTACTATTGACGTCGTGTGAACATATATACCACGACGTTATATAAATAATGGTTTTAAACATTTATTACGTCTGAGATTATTTCATTGCGTCGTCTAAAATCATATCATACGTCGTATTTTTTTAATACCGTCGTTTGTGTTCTTAATGTTTTCCTGAAATATTTTCACTTGCAGTTTTGTCTGTTAAAATGGTTTCTCAACAACAAACTAAGGATTCTGGCTCCAAGAAGCTTGGAGTGGTAGCTCCCCAAGACAAGTCTTCGAAGGAGATGAAGTCTTCGAAGAAGATGAAGTTTGCTTCATCATCTGCTGAGACAGAACCAACCAGCCAGACAACAATCTCTGATGATTCAAAGACTGGTCGAGGTATGAGCACAATGCCTCGTGTTGTGAAGAGAAAGCTTCAGAAACTGAGGCCAATTGTTGAGTACAATAAAAGGGGGAAAGGTGTTGGCCAAGCACATATTGAGATGCAGTCGTATATTGGTGTCTTGGCACGCTCTAGGATCCCACTTGTGGACAAGAAATGGTCCCAAATCCCAAAGGATATAAAGGAGCAGATTTGGGAAGCAGTTGACATGGCTTTTGTCGTAGGCCAAGGGGGCAAGACCTCTGTTTTATCTTCTGCTGCCAAAAAATGGAAGGATTTCAAGTCTACACTAACGAGGCATTATATCCTTCCATACACCAATGACAGGGAGAAATTAAGCCAACCCCCTGAAACATATAAATTCATAGAGAAAGCACAATGGGATGCCTTTGTAGCTTCAAGGCTATCCAAAGATTTTCAGTCTGTGCATTCTCAACATTCACAGATTAGGGAAAAACTCGAGTACAATCATCGATTGTCTCGAAAAGGATATGCTGGATTGGAGGATCAATTGGAGGAAACCATGCCTGGGGTAGAAATTGATCGATCTACCTTATGGAAGAGAGCTAGACAGGACAAACATGGTAACATCCCTGATCCAAAGGTGGCAGAGAAGGCAAAATTAATTGTAAGCCTACTCACTCTGTTTTAAATTTTTATTAAACTGTGAATTATTCTTATTACGTCGTATGTTATATTTTTCGTCGTGTGAATGATATTACCACGTCGAAAAGTTTTTAAAAACGTCGTTAAAGGTCTAAATAGGAATCACTACTATGTTTTCTGTAATTATAGCATAAGACGTCGGTGGTTCATTTTCGCGTCGTGTGAAGGATATTACCACGTCGAAAATTTTTTAAAAACGTCGTTAACGGTCCAAATAGGAATCACTACTCTGTTATCTTTAATTATAGCAAAAGACGTCGGTTGTTTATTCATTTCGTCGTTTTAAATAAATAACCACGTCGGTATAACTACCGTCGTGATAAGTTATAATAACGTCGGTTTATACGTTATTGCGTCGTGTGAAATTATATAATACGTCGTTTGTACATAAATAACCGTCGTGTGTTTTTTTGTTTATCTTTGTTTTAGGATGAATTGCAGAAACAAGTCTCGGAAGGCAAAGTCAGAGTAGATGGCAGCAATGATGTGCTGACCATGGCTTTGGGCCCCGAGCATCCAGGCAGGGTGAGGGGAGTTGGTGCTGGTGTTTCCCCAAGGCAATATTTCAATTTGCCCAAACCACAGAGGGTGAGCTTTGACGACCGTTTGAAGGAGAGTTTAAGAGTTCTCCTTCAAGAAGAGACTAAAAAGATGGAGGCTAAGGCAAGGGAAGAGGCCTTAAGGATGGAGGCTAGGACAAAACAATTGGTAGAGGCTGAGAGGGAGCATTTCCTGAGTCAGCTTTCCCAATTAATTCCCAATTTTGATCCAAGCATGCTTAAACCAAGAATTAGCCAAAGCCCCAAAAATCCAATGTCTGACAAAGCTAGCTGCTCTGGAGGTGATGTGAGATCCCTACATTTGGAGGATGATACTGCCAAAATGGGGAAACATCAGCCAGATGAAGAGAAGGAAGAAGAAAAGAGAGATGAAGAGAAGGAAGAAGAAAAAAGATATGAAGAGAAGGAAGAAGAAAAAAGAGATGAAGAGAAGGAAGAAGAAAAGGAGAAAGAAGATGAAGAAAAGCATGACGACAAGGTATGTTAACATAACTTTTTTATTTGTTTTTCAAAATTTCCGACGTCGATATTTTATTTAATCCGTCGTTTGTTACAACTTAGACGGCGGAATTTTTTTAAGACGTAATAAAATATTTAAACGACGGTTTTTTCACCGTCGTTTAAATGGTTTCAGACGACTCTTTATTCATAAAACCGTCGTCTTTATTAAATTACCACGACAATTTTTTCACCGTCGTTTAAATACTTTTAAAACGACGTTTTATTCCTTAAACCGTCGTCTTTATTGAATTACCACGTCATTTTTTTATTTCTTTAAACAGGTTATTGAAGTTGGTGCTTATTCAAAAATGGAGGCGCCATCTTCTTTAAAAACTCTTTGTCGTTTTGTGGAAACGACACTCCTGCCTGAGGATAAGACAGTCCAATTTACAATTGATAAGGAGGTGTTTGGTGGTGAGCGCGATACCTTCCTCCTGCCTGAAGATATTACACAATTTGCAGGCATGGAAGAAATTGGAGCTACTGTATTGGCTGTATATATGAGGTTTGTACTTCTAAAATAATAACTCGTTGGTTTATATATTGCGTCGTCTTAACTAACTAACCACGTCGTCTTAACTAACAACCGTCGTGATAAATATATTATAACGTCCTCATCTATTTTAGTACGTCGTTTGAAATATTATAATACGTCGTTTTTTTTATACATAACCGTCGTGTTTTGTGTGCTGACTTGTTTATATTATTTTATTTGTTTAGGTACTTACACGATGTTTTGAAAAAAGCCAATATGTGCAGTATGGTTGGCTTTATCGACCCTGCTACAGTTAGTGCCAACTCTGGCACAATAACTGCAAGATCACGACTTGTAGCAGCTCGACTTCAGAAGACAGACGGTGAACAGATTTTCATGATGCCTTACAATCCAGGGTTAGTCTCCTTAGGATTTTGTTTTTAAGATTTTCAATAAATGACAGCTTATAAACTAACCACGTCGGTGTTTTATTTTATTTAGTCGTTTGAAACTACTAACCACGTCGGTATTTATTTATCATCGTGATAAATATATAATGTCGTCGTTAGCTACTTTACTTCGTCGTGTGAAATACTATAATACGTCGTTTTTGTAAATAACCGTCGTTTTTATATTAATTTTGTGCAGCCGTCATTGGATTTTGCTGATTGTAAGAGCAAAGAGAGAAACCGTCTATTTTCTGGATCCTCTGCCAGGAAATCGTGTGGTCGATGAAGAGGCCAAAAACATCGTGAACAGTGCTTTAAAAATATATAATACCCACATAGCCCGAGCAGGACGTAAAAATGTAATTTGGAAAACTCTCTCAGGCACACCAAAGCAACCCAGCAATGTCGAATGCGGGTATTATGTAATGCGCTTCATGAGGGACATCATCATGGATCCTTCCTTGGGGTTTGAGAATAAGGTAAGAAGAAATTACCTTCATACATTTCACGTCGTTTTTTGTATTATCAACGACGGTCGTGTAAAATTAACGTCGTTGAATGGATATACTACGTCGGTTATGAAAAATATCGTCGTCTGTGATTGAATTTCTTTTTATTTATAAACCCTAATAGTCATTGTTTATGCAGTATGCCAAGGGAAACCAGGAAGCTTCATACCCCCAAGAAGCCATTGATGAAGTCCGGAATGAATGGGCAGAGTTTGTTTTCCAAATTATTAAACAGGGCAATTATTGAACACTTGATATTTATGTATAATGTACAAATTTTCTCTATAATATGTAATGTAAAAATTTGTTGAGGTTTTCTTAAATTAAAAAAAAAACAAACATACAAATTGCTTAACCGACGTGTAATACTTTTCCAACGACCTAATAAAGTCACAAACCGTCGTATTTTGTTGTTTCGTGTTTTAAACAATTACGACGTAAAAATATAGTTAGACGACGTTCTTTGAACAATTGAGTCGTTTATGGTTTACAACATCTTCAATTTCTTAAGGGTTCAGGGTATCATCGACGACGTTTATGTAACGACAGCGGTTAAGTCGTTGATATATATATTTTACGTCGTATAGTTAAATAGCCGCCATGGTTTCTCATTTTAACGACGTCATTTTAACGACTTAGTAGTCTATTACAATTTACAACGTCTACAATTTATTAACACCGACGTGGTTTGTTGTTGTGGTAAGAATATTTTATTATTTTTATATCAAAATATTCAAAATAAATTTAAAATAAATCAGAAAATTGAAAAGTCAACTCCTATGAAGTCATTGATATATTTTCTTCCACATAAACCTTGAAAAAATTCATTTTGAATAACAAAAATTTAAAATGACCATCCAAAACAAAATTGTTTTGATGAGTCATAAAATCACTTCTAGTTTTATGGTTTAGGGTTTAGAGTCTAGGGTTTAGAGATTAGGGTTGTTATTTATTGGGGTTTATTTTTAAAGTATAATTTTTGGGTAGTCTAGGGTATATGTTAGGCTTTAAAACCATAAAACCTTTTATAAACTTAATTTTTTAAATTGTATAATTTAATTTTATGGGTTTAGGGTATTAATTTTTAACGACGGTGGTTGGGTCGTGGAATACATATTTTACGTCGTACAGTAAAACATACGACATGGTTTACGCTTTAAACGACGTCATTTTAATATGTAAGTCGGTTTATATAATTTACAACGTTTTTAATTTCTTAACACCGACGTGGTTTCTCATTTTAACGACTTAGTAGTCTATTACAATTTACAACGTCTACAATTTATTTAACACCGACGTGGTTTGTTGTATGGTAAGAATATTTTATTATTTTTATATCAAAATATTCAAAATAAATATAAAATAAATCAGAAAATTGAAAAGTCAACTCCTATGAAGTCATTGATATATTTTCTTCCACATAAACCTTGAAAAAATTCATTTTGAATAACAAAAATTTAAAATGACCATCCAAAACAAAATTGTTTTGATGAGTCATAAAATCACTTCTAGTTTAATGGTTTAGGGTTTAGAGTCTAGGGTTTAGAGATTAGTGTTGTTATTTATTGGGGTTTATTTTTAAAGTATAATTTTTGGGTAGTCTATGTTATATGTTAGGCTTTAAAACCATAAAACCTTTTATAAACTTAATTTTTTAAATTGTATAATTTAATTTTATGGGTTTAGTGTATTAATTTTTAACGACGGTGGTTGGGTCGTGGAATACATATTTTACGTCGTACAGTAAAACATACGACATGGTTTACGCTTTAAACGACGTTATTTTAATATGTAAGTCGGTTTATATAATTTACAACGTCTTTAATTTCTTAACACCGACGTGGTTTTTCAGTCGTCGTTATATAAAAAATTCAAAATAAATTTAAAATTAATCCGAAAAATGAACGGCCTTACGTTCTTAATCCGAAAAATGAAGTTTCCGTCGTGGAATATTAAATTTACGTCGGTACTTGTAGAACTTTCGCCTTGGTTTTTCTTTCGACGTTTTATAACGCGCGCGCTCTAAAAATTTTCGCGCGACCTAAATTTTTTTAGATTTGGCTCTTATTCTTATACTTTGATCCCTGAAACCTAAAATTTCAGATTTCACGCGACATAACATTTCGCTCTCTCACTTCTGCTCTAATTAAAAGTTGCACTCTCCAGGCTCGTCGAATCTGTGAGCTCGTCCAACCTGTAAGTACAAACCCTATCTTCCCCTTGTAAATTCATTGAATGATATTAGGTTGTTTTGTTAAAGGGTTTTAGGTATATGCTTTGCGATCTGTTAATAATGTGCTTATAGGTATGGGTTCATGGATTTTCTGTTTAATGGGTTCATGACAAGATCAAATAAAGGTGTACTTTTGCTGGAAATCAACACAAAAAGACACATCACCAACTTCCAAATGATTTCCAGCAAAAGGACACCTTTATTTCATCTTGTCATTTTCCGCTCTGGAGAAGGTGCAAAGTGCACCAATGCTTATAGGTATGGGTTCATGGATTTTCTGTTTAATGGGTTCATGGATTACATTATCTGTTATGTTGAATTGGGAATGGATTTAATTTTGTCGTATCTTTTAATCACCCTATGTTATGTTGAATTGGGAATGGATTTATTGTTTTCATGCTTGGTTTCATGTATATGTTGGTTTCTTGCTTGGTTTCATATATATGTTGTGTTCTTAATGGGTTTTGTGTTCTTGAAAATAAACTGAGACACGACGAATTTTAAGGCGTACGACGACGATTACACGACGGTGTTTTTAAACTACCGTCGTTGTATTACTTATACACGACGGTTTTTTCATAAACCGTCGTTTGTATTACGTATAATAGACGACGTCTGTTGAAAATCCGTCGTCTATATATGCCAAATACGTCTGTTTTTGATTAAAACCCGTCGTCTCTGTTGTTTATTACTTGCGATTAGATCATTGTATAATCTGCTATAGTGATGGTCATTGCCTGTATTTTCACTTTATTATAGATAATAGGTTATAGTGTCGGAGATGGATAAGTCATGGATGCACTCGGATAGAAGATCGAAGGCATATGAGTTTGGGGTGGAAGCATTTTTGAACTTTGCTGTAGAAAATCTTCTAACTACAACACATATCCGTTGTCCATGTGTTAAATGTGTTAATTTGAAGTTGTTTGGGGTTGGAATTATAAGGGATCACTTATACTTTAATGGAATTGACCAAAGCTATAAGAATTGGACATTTCACGGAGAACCTTGGGAAGCAACTACTAATGCTAGCAGAAATGTTGAAGAAGATGATGGCCATAGTAGGTACAGTTTTGTGTCTGAAGAAATTGATATGGATGATAATGATTTTGGTGATTTTGGTTCGGATCCGTATGAGTTTGCCAATGTGATTGGGGATGGAGATCAACCAGTGTACCCTGGTTGTAGAAAGTACACGAAGTTATCGGCATTAGTGAAGTTGTATAATTTGAAGGCAAAACATGGGATGAGTGATGTCTGTTTTACAGAATTATTGATACTTCAAGGCGATTTGCTTCCAGAAGGAAATACAATACCAACCTCCATGTATGAGGCTAAAAAGACTTTGTGTGCATTGGGGCTGAGTTATGAGAAAATGCACGCATGCCCCAATGATTGCATCTTGTATAGGAAGGAGTATGAGGATTCAACTAATTGTCCTACTTGTGGTATCTCAAGGTGGAAGGAAGGCAAAGATTCAATCTTGAAAGAGGGTGTGCCAGCGAAGGTGGTGTGGTATTTTCCCCCAATTCCAAGGTTTAAAAGGATGTTTCAATCACATGAGACAGCTAAGAGTTGGACTTGGTGGCATGCTGCTAGAAAATCAATTGACGGTCAGATGTCTCATCCGGCGGATTCCCCGTCTTGGAAACTTCTTGATGATAAATGGCCTGAGTTTGGTAATGAGCCGAGAAACTTGAGATTGGCTCTTTCATCTGATGGATTCAATCCCCACAGTTCTCTAAGTAGCAGATATAGTTGTTGGCCGGTTATCTTAGTTACATATAATCTCCCTCCATGGCTGTGCATGAAACGAAAGTTCATGATGTTAACCTTATTGATTTCCGGTCCTAAACAACCCGGAAATGATATAGACGTCTACTTGGAGCCTTTGATTGATGATTTAAAATCCTTGTGGGTTGGGATTAGAGGAGTGTATGATGCACATAATGGAGAATACTTTACACTCAGAGCTGCATTAATGTGGACAATTAATGATTTCCCCGCCTATGGAAACTTATCTGGTTGTGTTGTTAAAGGATATAAAGCTTGTCCAATATGCGGCGATGATACACCTAGTCACAGGTTGAAAAATGGCCACAAAATTTGTTACATTGGGCATAGAAAATGGTTACCAATCAATCATCCATATAGGAGGCAACGTGCAGCTTTTAATGGGAAACCTGAATATGGCATACCTCCAGAGCCATTAACCGGAGAAGAAGTGCTGCATATGGTTGAAAATGGTGACAGAGTTTGTTGGAAGAAGAAATCAATATTCTTTGATCTCGAGTATTGGAAATACCTTCCTGTGAGGCATGCCCTAGATGTTATGCACATTGAGAAGAATGTTTGCGATAGTATCATTGGTACATTGCTGGAGATCCCTGGAAAAAATAAAGATGGGATTGCTGCTCGATTAGATTTATTGAACATGGGGGTCAAAACTGATTTGCAACCCGAGTATGGAGAAAGACGTACTCGTTTGCCTCCTGGGCCTTGGAATTTGTCAAGAGCAGAGAAGAGAGAGGTTTGCAATTCTTTCTATGGTATGAAGGTCCCTGAAGGTTATTCTTCAAATATTAAAAATCTTGTATCTGTACAAGATTCAAGACTTCTTGGCCTTAAATCACATGATTGTCATACCTTAATGCAACAATTGCTCCCTGTGGCAATTCGTTCTGTTTTGGAGAAGCCTGCAAGGTATGCAATAACTCGTTTGTGCTTCTTCTTCAATGCTATATGTGCAAAGACTGTTGATGTTTCCAAGCTAGATAAGTTGGAAGAAGATGTAGTAGTTACTCTGTGTTTGCTTGAGAAGTACTTTCCCCCTTCATTCTTTGATATCATGGTTCATCTAGTAGTACATCTTGTCAGAGAAGTTCGTCTATGTGGGCCAGTATATTTTAGGTGGATGTATCCGTTTGAAAGATATATGAAAGTGCTGAAGGGGTATGTTCAGAATCGTACTCGTCCCGAAGGTTGCATTGCTGAGCGGTATATAGCTGAAGAAGCGGTAGAGTTTTGTACTCAGCATTTATCTGATGTTAGTACAGTTGGAGTGCCTTCAAGCCAAAAGATGGGAGTTTCAAAGCCATTATCAGGTTGCACAGTGAGCGTAGTTGATCAGGACCTGTTGAATCAAGCACATCTATATGTCTTGGAGAATACGGAGGAAGTCCTACCTTATATCGAGTACGTATGAGTTTTATTCTTTAAGTTTCCATTTAAAATTATTTCTTATGTTTATCTTATATATTTGGGACCGTAATTCTTGAATTTTTCGTGTCATGTAGGCAACATATGATCCACATCAAGACTGCTTATCCAAAATTTAGAAAGAGAACAAAGTGGCTGCAGGATAAGCACAATAGCACTTTCATTCAATGGCTACGCTTCAAGGTATATGTTGTTGAATAACGTATTTCTCTTTTAATTTTCTTCTTATTTATATATTAGGATGAATTAAGATATGATTAATTTGCAGGTTCAAAGTGAACTTGAGGAAGACAATCATGGCGTATCAGAAAATTTAAGGTGGCTAGCAGCTGGTCCAAACATGTCAGTGCCATTATATAGGAGCTATCTTATTAAAGGTATTAAATTCAATATCAAGGCACAAGATGATGTGCGGACAACTCAAAATAGTGGAGTTTATTTACTTGCACATACCATGCAAGTTGCTAGTGCCAAGGATAAAAACCCAATTCTCTCAAATATGGGTTTCTATGGTGTCATTCAAGAAATTTGGGACCTTGACTACCAAAAGTTTACAATCCCAGTCTTTAGGTGTGATTGGATAGATAGTTCTGGTCTTGTAGTCGACGAACTTGGATTTACCCTTGTAGATTTGAGTAAAATTGGACATAGGAATGACCAATTTGTTTTGGCTTCTCAAGTGAAACAAATATTTTTTGTTGACGACCCGATGCATCGTGGTTGGTCGGTAGTGTTATCAATGCCTAGTAGAGAATATAATGATGTTATTGGTGATGAAGTATTAGGTGATGTGATAATTGAGTGTGAGCCATTTACTAGAGGGATGCCAAATGTTGACACATTTGATGAACTGGTAGGTGAGTTAGGCGGTCAAAATATTCGAGATGGGTGTGAAGATATATGGATTGAATGATGCTTATGTAATTGGCAGTGTATGACATTAATTTTGTAAAATATTGTAATGTGATTTCTTCACTTTCTACGTTCAAATAAAACACGACGTTATTGTGAATCAGTTATTCAGCATATTTACCGACGTCTTAAAGCAACGTAACAATGAAGAACCACGACGCTATTGTGAAGCAATTATTCAGGATATCACGTCGGTGAAGGATAAAGAACCGCCATGTAATTCAAAATAACACGACTCCAATCCCATAATACCGACGTCTAAAAAACGAGATATGTAATCTGAACGTTAAAAAATACGACGTCATCATACATTTTCCACGTCGCAAGTTCTTTTATAAACGAAGAGGAACGAAATTAATTCCGACGGAAATTCATTATAACCGCCGTCTAATAACAATTAAACGACGTTATTTGTAATACGGCTCCCATCATAATCTACGCCGTCTATATGTTCTGTAATACGGCTCTCATTTATTTGGAACCGACGTTGTTTAGACGTTCAACGTCGTCTATATTATTAAGTGCGTCGTGAGTAATGAATACATATAAATACAACGTCGACTATATAAATGTATACGTCGTAAATAATGACACTGACAACTATTTCCACGTCATCTTTTTTAGAAAAATCGAAGTGAAAAATTTATTTCACGACGGTTTTTTGTAAATAAGAGACGTTGTAGAACTTTAGCAGACTAAACACGTCTGTTTTTATTGTTTTCCGACGTTGTTGTATTTAACAACGTCTAATATTTATGGTCGTTGTTTGTTTCTGAAAATAGGACGTATAAATTTTTTAATACGACTCTCATATATTTGTAACTGACGTTGTTTAGTTTTTCAACGTCTACTATAGAAACACATACGTCGTAAATAATGACACTGACAACTATTTCCACGTCATCTTTTATCGAAAAATCGAAGTGGAAAATTAATTGTACGACGGTTGTGTTTATATGTGCGACGTAGTAGGTATCAATAACGTCGTCTTCTAATGTATTTAAAGACGTCATATTTTTTATTGTCGTGAAAATTATATTTAACGTCGGCGTATTTTTATTGTCGTCGTTGTATGTCTATCTTGCAGCCTTGTTCTCTTAATATGTGTCATATTTTCCCTTTTTAACGACGGTCTTTTTAGAGAATTGGTCGTCTATTATCATCCTCGATTGCTTTTTTTAGATCTTTTTGCAGTACAAAGACGTCGTTTTGTATTTTTTGATGACGTTGTATTGTTTAACAACGACGGTTATTTAGCGTCGTGGTTTATGAGGGAAAAGATGACGGTGGATTCCACGACCATTGAAAAACCAAATACACGACGGTGATTTACCGTCGTCTTTTTGCTTTTTTGTAGTAGTGGAAGGCAACCTTATGCTCTAATCTCCGGAAGTTCTTCTAAACTAGAAGAAATGAGAGCTGGTTTTTTGCTCCCACCAGCTTCCTTCCTTGATTGCTGAGCTTGTTGTCTGCTCCCACCAGCTTCCTTCCCTGATTGCTTACCTTCTCTTGCAATCAATATCACAATTTTTTTGCATTGTTTCTCTTTTTGTAACTCTTTGAGGATTATTTGTTTTTGACAGAGAAAAGAGTTGTGATTTTGCTCTTGCAGGATATAACTAGATCATCAAGCGCTACATTATATTTACTGGGCCGATACGAGCTTGAATGATACTTGAGAAAAGTTTCTCCCACCTAAGGATGTAAGTAGTATTTGTGTTATTATATGCTTATTTGATATTTTATCTTGAAAGGTAACCAAATGGGGAGATAAGTCCGTTCCAAAAGAATGGCTTGTATGTATCCATGAATTATTAATGCAAATTTTACAGATTGCAAGTTGGATACATTGATAATACACTGCACAGATTAATGTCTCATAAGAACAGAATATGGGTATAGCAGTGATCAATATGATGCACGCCTGTTGCGTAGCAAATAATATGGATTGAAGTCCCGAAAGGACAATCCTTTGACATGTCAATATTGATATTATGCACGCCTAATGCGTAGCAAATTATATGGGTTAAAGTCCCATAATATGGGTTAAGGTCCCAGAAATTAATTGACATGTATGTATTAATCTGTGGCATGCCTGCAGCATGACAGATATATGGGTTCTAAATGTTCCAACTCCCTAAATGGAGATTTTCCACGCCCTATGTAAAATAACGCTCCAATGGAGGTTATAATCCACATTCTCACATAATAAAAGCCCCATGAAGTGGATTGGGTACCCAAAAGCAAAGAAATGCTTATAATTGATGCATGCGCATGCAAATGAGAATGGTGGGATCATGAATTGATGAATGACAATTTTTGGTTTTGGAGTAGCTACTCAAATCATCAATGGGCTGTGTTGATTGGAACCACGTTCAATTATTAAATGTCGACAATATCATTGGCCAAAATGGAACGAGGTAATTCCATTATAAATGAGAATGAACGTGAAAGAACAAACCCACAA
>NC_034009.1:13031298-13048167 GCF_000346465.2 Prunus persica
GGCATGCTACTAGAAATCAATTGACGGTCAGATGTCTCATCCGCGGATCCCCGTCTTGGAACTTCTGATGATAAATGGCCTGAGTTTGGTAATGAGCCGAGAACTTGAGATTGGCTCTTTCATCTGATGGATTCAATCCCCACAGTTCTCTAAGTAGCAGATATAGTTGTTGGCCGGTTATCTTAGTTACATATAATCTCCCTCCATGGCTGTGCATGAAACGAAAGTTCATGATGTTAACCTTATTGATTTCCGGTCCTAAACAACCTGGAAATGATATAGACGTCTACTTGGAGCCTTTGATTGATGATTTAAAATCCTTGTGGGTTGGGATTAGAGGAGTGTATGATGCACATAATGGAGAATACTTTACACTCAGAGCTGCATTAATGTGGACAATTAATGATTTCCCCGCCTATGGAAACTTATCTGGTTGTGTTGTTAAAGGATATAAAGCTTGTCCAATATGCGGCGATGATACACCTAGTCACAGGTTGAAAAATGGCCACAAAATTTGTTACATTGGGCATAGAAAATGGTTACCAATCAATCATCCATATAGGAGGCAACGTGCAGCTTTTAATGGGAAACCTGAATATGGCATACCTCCCGAGCCATTAACCGGAGAAGAAGTGCTGCATATGGTTGAAAATGGTGACAGAGTTTGTTGGAAGAAGAAATCAATATTCTTTGATCTCGAGTATTGGAAATACCTTCCTGTGAGGCATGCCCTAGATGTTATGCACATTGAGAAGAATGTTTGCGATAGTATCATTGGTACATTGCTGGAGATCCCTGGAAAAAATAAAGATGGGATTGCTGCTCGATTAGATTTATTGAACATGGGGGTCAAAACTGATTTGCAACCCGAGTATGGAGAAAGACGTACTCGTTTGCCTCCTGGGCCTTGGAATTTGTCAAGAGCAGAGAAGAGAGAGGTTTGCAATTCTTTCTATGGTATGAAGGTCCCTGAAGGTTATTCTTCAAATATTAAAAATCTTGTATCTGTACAAGATTCAAGACTTCTTGGCCTTAAATCACATGATTGTCATACCTTAATGCAACAATTGCTCCCTGTGGCAATTCGTTCTGTTTTGGAGAAGCCTGCAAGGTATGCAATAACTCGTTTGTGCTTCTTCTTCAATGCTATATGTGCAAAGACTGTTGATGTTTCCAAGCTAGATAAGTTGGAAGAAGATGTAGTAGTTACTCTGTGTTTGCTTGAGAAGTACTTTCCCCCTTCATTCTTTGATATCATGGTATTGACCAAAGCTATAAGAATTGGACATTTCACGGAGAACCTTGGGAAGCAACTACTAATGCTAGTAGAAATGTTGAAGAAGATGATGGCCATAGTAGGTACAGTTTTGTGTCGTACAGTAGGTCAGTTGCATTGCTGAGCGGTATATAGCTGAAGAAGCGGTAGAGTGTTGTACTCAGCATTTATCTGATGTTAGTACAGTTGGAGTGCCTTCAAGCCAAAAGATGGGACTTTCAAAGCCATTATCAGGTTGCACAGTGAGCGTAGTTGATCAGGACCTGTTGAATCAAGCACATCTATATGTCTTGGAGAATACGGAGGAAGTCCTACCTTATATCGAGTACGTATGAGCTTTATTCTTTAAGTTTCCATTTTAAATTATTTCTTATGTTTATCTTCTATATTTAGGACCGTAATGCTTGAATTTTTCGTGTCATGTAGGCAACATATGATTCACATCAAGACTGCTTATCCAAAATTTAGAAAGAGAACAAAGTGGCTGCAGGATAAGCACAATAGCACTTTCATTCAATGGCTACGCTTCAAGGTATATATTGTTGAATAATATATTTCTCTTTTAATTTTCTTCTTATTTATATGTTAGATTGAATTAAGATATGATTAATTTGCAGGTTCAAAGTGAACTTGAGGAAGACAATCATGGCGTATCAGAAAATTTAAGGTGGCTAGCAGCTGGTCCAAACATGTCAGTGCCATTATATAGGAGCTATCTTATTAAAGGTATTAAATTCAATATCAAGGCACAAGATGATGTGCGGACAACTCAAAATAGTGGAGTTTATTTACTTGCACATACCATGCAAGTTGCTAGTGCCAAGGATAAAAACCCAATTCTCTCAAATATGGGTTTCTATGGTGTCATTCAAGAAATTTGGGACATTGACTACCAAAAGTTTACAATCCCAGTCTTTAGGTGTGATTGGATAGATAGTTCTGGTCTTGTAGTCGACGAACTTGGATTTACCCTTGTAGATTTGAGTAAAATTGGACATAGGAATGACCAATTTGTTTTGGCTTCTCAAGTCAAACAAATATTTTTTGTTGACGACCCGATGCATCGTGGTTGGTCGGTAGTGTTATCAATGCCTAATAGAGAATATAATGATGTTATTGGTGATGAAGTCTTAGGTGATGTGATAATTGAGTGTGAGCCATTTACTAGAGGGATGCCAAATGTTGACACATTTGATGAACTGGTGGGTGAGTTAGGCGGTCAAAATATTCGAGATGGGTGTGAAGATATATGGATTGAATGATGCTTATGTAATTGGCAGTGTATGACATTAATTTTGTAATATATTGTAATGTGATTTCTTCACTTTCTACGTTCAAATAAAACACGACGTTATTGTGAACCAGTTATTCAGCATATTTACCGACGTCTTAAAGCAACGTAACAATGAAGAACCACGACGCAATTGTGAAGCAATTATTCAGGATATCACGTCGGGGAAGGATTAAGAACCGCCATGTAATTCAAAATAACACGACTCCAATCCCATAATACCGACGTCTAAAAAACGAGATATATAATCTGAACGTTAAAAAATACGACGTCATCATACATTTTCCACGTCGCAGGTTCTTTTATAAACGAAGAGGAACGAAATGAATTCCGACGGAAATTCATTATAACCGCCGTCTAATAACAATTAAAAGACGTTATTTGTAATACGGCTCTCATCATAATCAACGCCGTCTATATGTTCTGTAATACGGCTCTCATTTATTTGGAACCGACGTTGTTTAGAAGTTCAACGTCGTCTATATTATTAAGTGCGTCGTGAGTAATGATGATAGATATAAATACAACGTCGACTATATAAATGCCACCGACGTTGTTTCGCATTTCAACGTCAACTGTATAAATACATACGTCGTAAATAATGACACTGACAACTATTTCCACGTCATCTTTTTTAGAAAAATCGAAGTGGAAAATTTATTTCACGACGGTTGTTTGTAAATAAGAGACGTAGTATATTTCAATAACGTCGTCTTCTCATGTATTTAAAGACGTCATATTTTTTCTTGTCGTGTAAATTATATTTAACGGCGTAAAATTTTAGTTGTCGTCGTTGTATGTATATCTTGCGGCCTTGTTCTTTTAACATGTGTCATATTTTTCCTTTTTAACGGCGGTGATTTGTTTGAGTTGGTCGTCTATTCTCATCCTCGACTATTTTCTAGAACTTTAGCAGACTAAACACGTCTGTTTTTATTGTTTTCCGACGTTGTTTTATTTAACAACGTCTAATATTTATCGTCGTTGTTGGTTTCTGAAAATATGACGTATAAATTTTGTAATACGACTCTCATATATTTGTAACCGACGTTGTTTCGTTTTTCAACGTCTACTCAATAAATACATACGTCGTAAATAATGACACTGACAACTATTTCCACGTCATCTTTTATCGAAAAATCGAAGTGGAAAATTAATTTTACGACGGCTGTTTTTATATATGCGACGTAGTAGGTATCAATAACGTCGTCTTCTAATGTATTTAAAGACGTCAAATTTTTTATTGTCGTGAAAATGATATTTAACGGCGTCGTTTTTTTATTTCCGTCGTTGTATGTCTATCTTGCGGCCTTGTTCTCTTAATATGTGTCATATTTTTCCTTTTTAACGACGGTTTTTTTAGAGAGTTGGTCGTCTATTCTCATCCTCGACTGCTTTTTTAGATCTTTTTGCAGTACAAAGACGTCGTTTTGTATTTGTTGATGACGTTGTATATTTTAACAACGACGGTGATTTAGCGTCGTGGTATATGAGGGAAAAGATGACGGTGGATTCCACGACCATTGAAAAATCGAATACACGACGGTGATTTACCGTCGTCTTTTTGCTTTTTTGTAGTAGTGGGACTTTCGGATCGGAAATTGGAGGTCGTAGGCTCCGCAGGTCCGTTTGACCAGGGTTAGGGTAGTTGGACTCTTGGTTGACCGTGAGTCTCCCGGAGTAATCTCACCCTTCCAGGGGGATTATCGGGTGCTAGACTATTGTGGAGGGTTACACAATATTAGAATTTTTATATATAATTATATATGTTTGTACAAGAGTACAAAAGAGTCTAGAATGTCAATTTGGAGTGCTATACGCACTACCTTAGGTACCTCCCCGGATTTTAGTTTCACTACAAGTACCACCAAGTGAAAGTTAGGTCCCACGTGGCGTAGGTTATCCGGCTTGCGGACAGGCTCCGTACGTGGCGTTGGTTGTACCGGCGTATAGGGAGATTTGTGATATGATGTTCAGGTCTCACGTGGCGTAGGTTATCCGGCATTGAGACAGGCCCTATACGTGGCGTTGGTTGTACCGGCGTATGGGGAGATTATGTGATATTGTGTTGAGGTCGCACGTGGCGTAGGTTATCCGGCGAGTCGACAGACCCCATACGTGGCGTTGGTTGTACTGGCGTATGGGGAGATATCTGATATGATGTGCAAGTCTCACGTGGCGTAGGTTATCTGGCGTTGAGACAGACCCCATACGTTGCGCTGGTTGTACCGGCGTATGGGGAGATATTATGATAGTATGGCATGGTCGCACGTGGCGTAGGTTATCCGGCATGTTGACAACCCCATACGTAGCGTTGGTTGTACCAGCGTATGGGGAGATTATGTGAAATACAGAGAAATGAAATAAGGTATCGCCTAAGTGTGGAAACTGGGTTTTATGGAAGAACTACGTGTGGCTTGATCCCTCAAGGAGGGTACATAGGCAGCCTAAGGTTATTAGGTGCAGCCGCCGACTAAATGTTAGTCATAATTTGTATTTGAATTGTTTGGTAGTTGGTTGAGAATTATTGGAAGGCCGAAGGCCATTTATGTGGATTGCATGAAATTATATTGTGCATGCTGCCAGTTGTGAATATTAAATGCGTTTTTATGTAGGTTGAAATTTTGGGAAATATCCAATTTATAGAGGAGACTCTGCCGAAATTTCGGCAGGAAGTCTCAGTCTTTAGTAAGTGGGTCTGGCATCGGGATGATGTCGGGAATTCCAAAGGGTTCGCCTCGGGTTCTGAAAAATTCGGGGCGAGTCCTTTCAGTTAATAGTCTCATATTTTTTTTTTCACCTTAAAATATATAATTTTCTCTACATTAACCACCCTAAACTATAATTTTCCCAATTCAATACCGATTCTCAAATTTCAGGTACAAAAATAATATTAAAAAAACCATACAAAAGCTTAGAAGGAAAATCATAATTTGACTAAATGGTGAAATTAAAATAATTTGATATGAAATATATTGTTAAACGTATCTTATATATATGTGAAAATTTAAATTTATTATTACTAGAATAACCCACCAACATACCATGAATTTGTAGGTAAATATAGCAAATCTCATATATATATATATATATATATATATATATATATAATCTTTTCCCTACCGTCAAACTCAAATTCACTCACATTCTATTAAGAAGGTCACACACTTTGTATTTCTAAAAACAAAAAGAAAGCCTCGCGGGCAAGAGCGCCTGAAGAGGTCAAAATAAAAGGGGGTCCTAACAGATAGCGGGAGTCCATGCTCCTTCAAAACTTCATTAGAAAAACCATGACCTAATTTTGCAACCGCATCCGCCGTGAAGTTAGCCTCCCTAAAGACGTGTTGAAACCGGACGCTTGTAACAGAAGAAGACAGGGCCCAAATATCTTGAATAATCTGTTGGATACACCAAGGGGGGTTAGCTTTACCCCGGATACTGTCAATGACAAGTTTAGAATCCCCTTCAATCACAATGCGATCCCATCCTCTATCAAGAGCAGCGGCAAGACCATCACGAAGAGCAACACATTCAGCAACATTAATGGAATTTTCACCAATATTGTTGGAGCCCGCAATGAGGACATGCCCCTCGCTATCCCGAATGACAAAACCTGTGGAAGCATGAGAATTCATAAGAGACCCATCAGAATTTACCTTAATCCAGCCGGTGGGAGGAGGATGCCATTTAATCATCATGGAATCAGCTGAGTCAAATCTGGCCGTCGAGTTAAGCCTCCAAAAGTCCAAACCAACACAAGCAATAGCATGAAAACAGCTAGCTAGGGTGGCCTTAGAGTCATGGAACACCACATTATTCCTAGCCTCCCAGATTTGCCAACAGATAAGGAGGGCTTTGGAGAAAGGGTCCAATTCAGACTTTGTGGACGTGGGGCTCAGCGACAGAAGCCAAATGTACAGATCACCAGTCTGCGAGGGAAGGGGTATGAGATTAGGAGAAAGAGCCCAAACATCCTTAGCAAAATGACAGTCCATAAACATGTGTTGAATAGTCTCAGGTAAGCTTTGACAAAAGGGACACATCAGACTAATATGTTGCATGAATCTATGAAGCCTGGCTCTCACTTGAATTCTTTTACGAATTAGCAACCAAGCAAAAATCTTCACTTTTAGAGGAATGTTGAGCTTCCATACTTTCTTAAGCAGGCCCACACGAGGGTGGGATGGCTGGTCCTGAAATAGCTGTCATCGGTATGGATTTATTTATTTTTACATTCTTCAGCACATACCGACATTACATAAGAAAATAGCAAAACAATAAATATAAAGACATCACGGGTTCATATTAGGACTAATAATACAACACAAGGTCATTGTTATGGCATAAAAATAATCAAGAGGAAGTCGTCCTGAGGTGTGTGGCAAAGAGGCATTCAAAAATAGAAATATCGGAAAACAAGGAGATGCTAAAAATACAAAAACGAACAGTTGGGGCACCCAGCTTATAATCTCTTCCTAGAGGAAAATGACTCACTTATAATCCCTCCATCCATTTCCTCTTATCTCCCTCACACACTCCATTCAAATCCCTTCTCTATGGTCTTGGTCCTTCCCACCAAAAGTTTCCTCCCTTTTGATCTGGCTTCACCTTGTAGCAGCTTTGGCTAGCCGAAAATGCGGTTTCCCGCGCACAACTCTGAAGATGTGTAGAGTTCAAGCTTTTGCTCTTTCTCGGGTGCCTGCACCATCTTCTTCTACTATGTTGATGTTTGTTTGGTTTTTGTGTTTGTTCTGGTGCTTTGCCAAGTTTGATTTGGGAGGTGATGGTTTTTTTGGGGCTGACTTCTTTTTTCTTGTGTGTGTCTTTGTAATATGTGGGATTATAAGATATTTGGGTGGATTTGTTGGTTGTGCGATTTGTTCGCTTTGTGCCCCTTGGGTGTGGCAGCTCTTCTCTTCAACTTGTCTTGGTGATGTCGTCTCAGGCGATGGCGGAGGCAGCTCTGTTGAATTTTGGTTAGAGTTTGTTAACTTTCTTGCCCTTGTATGGGCTTGTGTGGGCTTAATGCCTTCTAGGTTTTTAACTTGTTGGTTCTTTTGCACTTTATTTGGGCCACTGTTATTTTCACTCTGTTGATGAGCTTAGTGGTTGGATCTCACTTTTTGTGTATTGTTATGCCCTTTGTGAGTTTTTAATGAAATTCACTTCTGACCAAAAAAAAAAAAAAAGATCTGTAAGATAAAAACAAATAAGGCGTGGACAAACAACCTACTCATACACTAACTCAGTTATATCAGTCATGTAAGATCACATGCCAACTGAACCACCAAAAAAAAAAAAAAGCACTCTCGCATTCTTTCAAATTTACAATAAACTCGTGGCATTAGATTCAAAGTAAGTTTTCAACATCAACACCTAAGAGAGTAAACAACAATACAGCACGTACTTAACTTAGAATTCTTCTACGATTGAAACACACTAAATGGTAAACAATAATACAACTCATTACCAGTTTTGTGCTGAAAGGAAGGCTAATAATATAAAATAAAATAAAGTGATGCGAACTCACTTTGAAATGCAGACAGAGGTCACATCTTTGTTCTCCTTCTGGGTCCAACTTCATCACCATCATCATCTATTCTAATTCATTTTCATCAATTATGTTTGCCATCCATACTGATATGAGCCAGGTGGGCCCCAATGCTTTTGATGCGCAACCCACCGCCGTAAACAACAACTCGAAAAATAGGCGGCGTTGATTCATCATTTAACATTAATGGAACACATTTCAGCCACACATTACCTGCCCGTGTCTCTCCTTGAGATATATGCCAATCACTTTTTTGAAAATAATTCGACATATAAAATCGAAGAAAACAAATGTCAACAAATGATTCCGTAATTTCCCAAACAGCACACAAAACTAATTCTGTGTTCTCCAATACGGAAGTCCGAGGAATTTCAATAGGAAGTTCGTAATTCGTACAATCATCATCATCATAGTCCCTAACGTGGTCATTAAAGTAATTGCGAAAAGTGAACCACTCCGGAACTTCATTGCCAGATAGTTTAACCTCAATCCCCTTGCTCCTCTTCACCTGTAAAACAACACAACACAACATAGTCATATATATTATTAATTAGTTGTGCGTGTAGCGCACATACTATAGTATTAACAATACATGTAATATATTCATATTAATTATATAAAATAAATAAAAAAGATAAATACGTTACCTCATTAAATAATTTTGCCATATTTGAAACGTCCAACCCTAAATTATCACATAGCCCATGACAATTAGACAAGTTCATGAATTTAATCAATTGCATGTCTCCGTCTTCCAGTATCTTTGATAATGTTGAAAATCTTTCCAGTGATATGCAATCAGCCATACTGATCCTTTCTATAGACGCTGGAAGTTCTCCTAGAATTTCTACAAGCTTCTTGCAACCACTCAAATAAAGCTCCCGCAAGTTGACACATTTGCTAATGCACACAGGAAGTCTGACAAAATTGCTTTGGGATAGATTAATTTTCCGTAAGTTGGACCACCAACAAAAATTCTCCAAGGAATCAATGTCTGATACATTGCACTCTTTAAAATCCAGCGAGCATCTACCGTATGAAATGTATGCTTTGGTTCGAACCTTCAAAGGAAGTGATTCTGCACTCGATAAAACTTCAGAGATCAAGTTATTTGGAAGTGTGACAAGTTTTGGGCATCCATCGAGATTAATAAACAGCAGATTTTGCAACTCATAAATACTTTGTGGAAGATTTGCAAGGTTTTCACATTTGCATAAATCTAAACGAAGAAGCTTAGTGAGATTTCCAATTGATGAAGGCAACTCTTCTATAGCACTTCCACCTAACCCTAAAATTTGCAGGGCAGTGAGATTTCCAACGGATGAAGGCAACTCTTTTATAGCACTTCCACGTAAACCCAATTCTTTCAGCCGAATGAGATGTCCAATTGATGCAGGCAACTCTCTAATACCAGTTACCCCAAGGTCCAATTCATTTAAGGATTCCATTTTGTCCACAATTTCTGGAAAACTCTTCAACTTTATGCAACCGAAAAGATGAAATTTTTTCAGAGATTTCAACCTAACTTTATTTGGAAACTTCCTGAGTTTATGGCAGTGACAAAAAGACAATACTTCAAGTCTATCCAGATATCCAACAGATGGATGAACCTTGACTAAACTTGTACAACCATTCGCATTCAAGGACCTTAAGTTTTGGCTGCTGGATAGGTCGGGGATTTCAGTTAGGAATAAAGATCCCGTGAAATTCAGAGATGTCAACTTTGTGAAATGCTGTAAAATTAAAAAATAATAAAAATCAAATGGATAGCATTAAAGAAACTTACATCAGTTAATAAATGAGACCTCTTAAAAATATTAAGGGATGAGAGAGAGTTTAAAGTACCTTCAATCCCTCCCCTAGTTGTTTGATGCGGTTACAAAGCATATTGAGCACAACCAGTTGCTTTGGACGAAAACTGGGGGGAAAAGATTGGAACGGACATCCACACCAATCAAGCACTCTTAACGAGTTTGGGAGATAGTCAATATCACCAGAAATGCATGCATTATAGATTATGAAAATTTTAAGATTTTTCATCTTCGAGAAACTATCAGCATTCAAGCAAATCTCATATGGGTTGTGGAAATTTAACTGTCTCTCATCATCGCCGTCGAGAAAATTTAACATGAAGCGTTTATCATCATCTCGCTTGGGAAAATTTAACACAATGCGTGTGATTTGATTTGTTCCCTAACAAAAAAAGGAAAAATGTACTATTGTTACAAAGTATATATTACAAAAATGCAAGAGTTTCAAATTCTATTTTTCTTCAAGATTAAAATAATAATAATTGTTATACTTAACACACAAGATGTAAGTTATTGAATTGAATAAAACATTACACACTCACATGTATAATTTAATTTACTTACTGTATTATTCGCCAAAACATGCTCGATATTTTCATGAGACCACAATCTGCTACGACCTCCGGCTTCAGTGGGCGACTCTTGCTCAACTATGTCCTTACCCATCTCTTCTAGTAAGTCATGCATCTCAATATAATCTAATTTAACACTTATGAGTGCCTTTTCTATGAGCACTTCAATGCCATACCCAGCGTTGAGGCCACAAGCTACAAGTAATTCTGTCACACGCTTTTTATTTCTACCCTTAAAGAAACATGCAATGTCAAGGAAAACCTCCTTTACCCCGTCATCATCCAAGGCATCGGAACTTATTTTGAGAACGTCCTGAATTTTCGTGCTTTTGAAACCATTCAATGCAGCTTCCCATTTATCTGTACTTCCACCACATAGACAAGAACCGAGAACTTTCAAGGCCAAAGGAAGGCCTTGAGCATAGCGTATTGCACGTTCTGCAAGTTTCACATAATCACCCAAAGGAGGCTCACTTCTTTTGAAGGCATGCCAACAGAAGAGCTCAAGAGCTTCAGGATCATCTAAAATCTTGACCTCATGTATTAAATTAACATGATGAGCAGTTAACAGTTGCTTATCTCTTGTTGTTATGATAATTCTACTGCCTACACCAAACCAATCACATGCCCCAACTAACTTGTGTAACTGTTCCATGTCATCCACGTCGTCAAGAACCAAGAGAACCTTTCTACCCCTCAACCATTCCTTTATCATAGTGACTCCCTTATCAACATTGGTCACCTTCAATTTTCTCCCCCCTAGAATCTCAAAAAGAAGAGTCTTTTGCAGTTTGGCTAAACCTCCATGCGACATTGAACATTCTCTAACGCTTTCCAAAAAACAAAAACCTTCAAATTCATGGGCAATTGAATTATAAACAGCTTTAGCAATTGTGGTCTTGCCAATTCCACCAGTTCCCCATAACCCTGCCATACGGACGTCTTTTTCCCCCAAATCTAAAAGCTTAAGTATATATTCTACAGGATGGCACATTCTAACTGGATACTCTGTCACATATAAATATGTACGGTCTCTTACTTGCTGTGAAATGTCTTGAACAATTTTATGAATCAGTTCAGCTTCAGATCTATATCTGCAAATTTAAAAGCATATGAAACATTTAGTCACGTGGCATTTTTCTATAAAAAGTCATTTAAAAAGGCCTTCCTTTGGCCTTGAGCATAGGAACGTACTACACACAAAATGTATAAATTAACTCTTAGAATTTATTTTCTTTTTTCGTCACATCTTATAATTTATTTTCTCAAAAGATGATCGATTAACTCATACATTAAACCTAATGAATTAGTTATAGGAAAAATAAAATAAAAAAGAAACGAAAAGAGAAGGGGGTTGGAAATTTACTCATCGGACAGAGTGAACCCCGCCAATTTTCCTGCTTGTGAAAGTGCTTCCTTCCATCTGTTGACCTTCTCCAAGTTATTGCAGTCCATGTTAGCCAGTGCATCCCTGAAACTTCCTCTTTGATTCCGTACATCTGATGGATTCACCTTGTAAAAAACTGGGATGACCAATTGTTGATTTGATTCTTTGCAATCAAGAATCTTAACAAGCTCATCCAAGCACCACTTTGAGGAGGCATAGTTTTCGGAGAAGACAACCACAGAAATCTTTGAGTCTTCAATTGCTGTGAGAAGTGCGTTTGATATTTCTTCTCCTCTTCTGAGCTCATCATCATCCATGAAGGTGTTAATTCCTTCTCGACGCAAAGCACTATACAAATGGCTTGTGAAATTTGAGCGAGTGTCAAAACCTCTAAAGCTCAGAAAGACATGGTATTTCCATGACTTGGTGAAAGGGGCAGAAGAAGAAGAGGCTCCTTGGTTGGCCATCGAAGCCAAAGATGATTGTTTCAGTGTTTGCTTCTCTCTTTGGATTTGCTAAGCCAAATATGAGTCTTCTTTACTTGAAGAGTTTGGATGTGAGCAAATTTAAAAAGCAACGACGTGAATTCATGAAATGGTAAGCAAGTGTCGCTGAAACTTCCGGTCTTTAGTTATTGACGTGTTTTCACGTGATGAAGAGCCCACAACTTCCTTGACACAACCTGTCAATGCTTGTTGAAAGTGAAACCAAGTTTTGTTTATTGCCACCTGTAGCCAATTTTGTATTATTCTAGGTCCCGTTTGATTCATGGAACAAATTTGAGGGAAAATCATTTCTCATGTCATTTCCCAAGAGATTATAAATGGAAGATTCCTTTCCCACGTTTGGTAATGCTAGGAAAGTAACCAAGAGATATCACTTTATTTCATTTTCCATGTTTGTTTTGAGTAGAAATGGAAAACAAAGTTTGTATAAATTTTCAATTATACCTATATTAAATTAAATTAAAAAAGAATGGGAAAACAAAACTCAAGTTGGGAGGATAACTTTACTTTTCCCTTGTTTTCCCATTGGTCAGGCAACGATTTCTCATTCCTGGACATACCAAACATGGGAAAGCAATTGATTTCTCATCCTCAAGTCTCATTTCCCATGTACCAAATGGGACCTAGAAGGCATGCTTTCGGTGGAGTGCTCTTTAGTCTCTAGGATGTTTTCTCCTTTTGCTGAAAAGTCTCACTCTCTCAAAAGAGGTGTGGATGCTGTTTTGAAGAGATGGAATGAAACTGGGATGACCACAACAATCTACAATGATAATTGTTCTCCTGTATGTATGATGCGTTTTCACATGGTGGAGAGCCCACAACAGGACTTCTTGGGTTTTCCAGGAATGTTGCCCACAACGGGTGAGCAAATTCAAAAGCTTTCTCTTTGCTTTGTATCTGAATTCATAAAAAGACGATGCAGAGAAGAGGAGAGAGAAAGGGAGGGGGGAAAAGAAAAGAAAAATAAAGGGGAGTGGAATGGAGGAGAAAAAGGGGACGACTAGCTTTTGGTATATATGTATATAAATACCTTATGCAAGATGCATTTCATAAAGAAAAATAGGTATAAAAGTAATGGAAGAAAATCATATACGAGTTTTTAAAGTATTAAAATTGGGATGGTTTATTCACTTTTTGGCTTGTTTTTTTTTTTCATGACTTTCTTCCATATAAAAAAGAAAAAAGAAGGTTGTAGGCGAGAGAGAGCTAAGTGCCTATTTGGTTGTAACTTTAGGCGTTTGGTTGTAACTTGGCATGAACTTCTTGAGAATTTCTTGAGAATGAAACTTCCTTGTCTAATACCAAGATATGAAAATGAAAATTTGTCTATTCCGGTGTTTGAGAAATAATTGACAAAAAAACTCTGAGAAACAAGGACCATGAAATGCCACTTTCTTCTTTACTCATGATCAATATTGAGGAAGTCTCAGTGGGAAAACATTCTCTTTACTTGAATTATTGACGGGTTTTCATGTGATGGAGGACAGTGATGGAACTGTGCAGGCACAAGGAGGTGCACCTACACCTCTGGTAGCCGAAAAATTCCATTAGAGCAGCTCGAGTTGCACCTTTGCTTCAAACCAGATGTGCATGCAACATGTTGAACGAAATGCCCAAACCACCTAGGCTGGGCGCTACAGCTACCGCGCATGCTCTTGTTTTTATATATATATTTTTTTAAGAAAGCCTGGCCAAAAACGACGTCGTTTTGGACCAGGGTTTTAAAAAAACGTAAAAAAAAAATAAGGAAACTGCTGCTGCTGGGCCATTTCTCTTGGGCTTTCCAATTTCTATTATTCCTTACTTAATTGTTCCAATTTCTATAATTCCTTACTTTATTGGGTTTTAAGTAGGAGTTATCTTTATTCAATTGAGTTTTGAGAATTCCTTGTTTAAGTGGGATTGGAATTCTCTTTATAAATGACCAATTTAACATTACCCAATTTCATCAAAGTGTGTGTGTATCACAAGAATCCTACGTTTTTTTTTTCCTCTTCTTGAGTACGCCAATCCAAAGTAAGTCGAATGCTTTTTCTTTTTTTTTCTTGAGCAAACGGCAATTCTATTTATCCTTTATTTTTTCTTATTTAGCTCTCTTTGTATTAGTAAGATTAATAGCAAACTCGAGGAGGAAAAGGCTACATGACACACTATTCGAGATATAATTAAATTTTATTTGTTTATTTAATTGATAATTTGATATTTATTTATTTATTTGATAAATTATAATCAATTAGTCATAGGTATAGATATTAAACCCTTATTTTGTTTTAATTGTACAGTTATGGAATGGTACTTTAAGAGAAAGAGTTTAAATCCTCCTTCAAATAATCTGTCTAGTTGCAACCCTCTTACAAATAATCCGCCTAGTTCCAACCCTCCTTCAAATCATCCGGCTAGTTCCAACCCTTCTTGAGATAATCCGTCTAGTTCAAATCATCATTCAAATAATCCGCCTAATTCACATCCTTCCTTGAATAATTCGGGAGGTCCAAAACTATTGGAGGTCACTGAGTTGGATGAAATATTAGCTAATCTTCCTGCAAGCCCTGGACTTAGACATCCAATGACTTATTATAATCCCAATTTTCGAGAAAAAAATCTGAAGAGCCTATCTATAAAGCGATCCGTATCAGCCTAAAAGCCAAAATGACATGCCTCAAACACTTCTAGGGGAGAGTAATTGACGTTTTCTTGTCAAATGGTTTGATTCATTTATTTGGTTGGAGTATTATAAAGGAAAAGATGCTGCATTTTGTCTTCATTGTTATCTTCACAATAAAGCTACACAACATTGTATAGATTTAAAAAATCAAAAGCAGCACGTTCAAACCATTATGATCAAGCTTGCATTAATTATTGCATTCTATTAACTGCCGCACTTGATTGCACTAGATATTTATTGAGACAATGTCTTCCTCTTCTCGGCCACTGAGTTTTCACTTGGAAGTCTTCACTTGGGCTTTATATTGTTGATATGCATAACAGCACTGAGTTTTCATCATTGAACGGAATTACTGACTGGTCGGTGCATAATTACATATCATTTTGTACCCTTCTAACTTATGATTTGGTTATGTTTTTGAGTTAAACTTGTGTGTTTAATTTCTTTTGTGTTTGTTTCAGTATAATAAGCTTGAGACTCATTAAATGCATTTTGGAGACAAGTTAGCTCAAAACGGTGTCTGCAGATCCGTCAACTTCACGGATTGGACTGTACTTGCTCAAGAAGAACCAGATAATGAGCCATATATCATTAGAAAGATGCGGAAGTATAGTTTCTGTAGCATTTTACAGTTTATGATTCCGAGTCTTCTAGATGAAGTTAAGCAAGTTTTGACAGCTTAAGGTAAAAAATCAGCAGCATCTGCATTACTGGGCCAAAAATGACATTTGAAGGTCTTTCCGATTTTTCCTTGAGCTGGGCTGCATATTCTTGGAAAGATAAGACAAAGATCTTGAAGATGCAGATTTTTGCAGATTTTTCAGATTATAGGAACAAGCCCAAAACGAGCCCACAATCTAATTGCAATGCATTGTCATGCATGATGAAGTGTTATTGATTGTGGGAAGGTTAGATGAAGCATATTAATACTTATAATTGAAGTGGAGTTTTGCAACAGCTAAATGAAGTAAAAGAAGATGAAGTGGGAGCTGCAACACTAAGCTTAAAGACAAAAGGAATTATTTTCAAATGCAATTGTGTGTTAGGTAAAGTTGGTGAATTAAGTGTTGTAAGTTGGTGATGAAGTGAGTGTTGTAGGTAGAAGCAATACTTAATTCCGATTTTCACTTCCCTCAGGCCTATAAATAGTAAGTTTCTCCAAGCTTGTAAACACATCCCAAGGGGGGAGCTCTCAAACACTTCTCTAGAGCTCCTATCCCTTCTCTCCCTCAAATTCTCTTAGTTTTCCTTTATAGTTGTTGTAACAAAATACTTTTGTTAAATGTTTCTTTAAGTTTTTTTGAGTTCTTATTTTATTTTTCATTGTTATGAAATTTCTTTTCTTAAGTATTCAAGTTTGATTAGTTTCCAAGTTTCAATTATGATTTTTGTTCTTATTCATTATGCTTATAAGTTAATATGCTAGTTTGAATGATTGATCGCTATTTTGGCTTGCATGTTAGCTATCTTGCTTTGAATTAAGAGTAGACATCATACTTTAATTCAAATTGAACTATGAATAGGAAGAGTGTCACACCCCGGACCGGCTCCGCCGTAGCACGATATTGTCCGCTTTGGGCCCTCCTCTCACTGCCCGCACGGTTTTGTTTCTGGGAGCTCACGAAGCAACTTCCCAGGGTGGTCACCCATCCTGGGATTGCTCCAGCCTCCCACTCGCTTAACTTCGGAGTTCTTACAACTCCGAAGCCAGTGAGCTCCCAAAAGGCCTCGTACTAGATGGATGCGGGTGTGCCATATAAGGCACATCACTCCCCCTCTCCGTTTGTTTGATGTGGGATCTTACAATCCA
>NC_034009.1:13048267-13061571 GCF_000346465.2 Prunus persica
AAGATGAGTAAAAAAAGATATAGAAGTAGAAGAAAAAGAAAGAGATGTTAAACAAACATTATAATATATAGATAAAAATGAGGCTAAATAAAACTAAAATATAGTTACATATAATAACGAGTTGCTGAAGAAATAGTATAGAAACAAGAGATTGAAAGAAGTAGGTACATAGAAATTAAAAGGAGTGAGAGGATGGAGCAATACACAGGATGGGTAAGCATTATGAAAAGTAGATTCGTGAAGTACCAGAAACAAAACCGTGCAGGCAGTGAGAGGAGGGCCCAAAGCGGACAATATCGTAATACGGCGGAGCCGGTCCGGGGTGTGACAATTTGGTATCAGAGCCACTCTGCCGTGTGGTGCGAGTGTGCCGACGGGGACGTCGGACCCTTGAGGAGGGTGGATTGTAAGATGCCACATCAAACCAACGGAGAGGGGGGTGATGTGCCTTATATGGCACACCCGCATCCATCTAGCACGAGGCCTTTTGGGAGCTCACTGGTTTCGGAGTTGTAAGAACTCCGAAGTTAAGCGAGTGGGAGGCTGGAGCAATCCCAGGATGGGTGACCACCCTGGGAAGTTGCTTCGTGAGCTCCCAGAAACAAAACCGTGCGGGCAGTGAGAGGAGGGCCCAAAGCGGACAATATCGTGCTATGGCGGAGCCGGTCCGGGGTGTGACAATTTGGTATCAGAGCCACTCTGCCGTGTGGTGCGAGTGTGCCGACGGGGACGTCGGACCCTTGAGGGGGGTGGATTGTAAGATCCCACATCAAACCAACAGAGAGGGGGGTGATGTGCCTTATATGGCACACCCGCATCCATCTAGCACGAGGCCTTTTGGGAGCTCACTGGCTTCGGAGTTGTAAGAACTCCGAAGTTAAGCGAGTGGGAGGCTGGAGCAATCCCAGGATGGGTGACCACCCTGGGAAGTTGCTTCGTGAGCTCCCAGAAACAAAACCGTGCGGGCAGTGAGAGGAGGGCCCAAAGCGGACAATATCGTGCTACGACGGAGCCGGTCCGGGGTGTGACAAAGAGTGTGTATGGATATTTGACAACATGGATTAGATACATGTAGGCCTCATCATTTGACCCGCGGGCTCATGGGCCGATGGGGGCCCGACCGGACCATCGAAAAAAAGCCCAGCCTGGCCCGTTATGGGCTTTGAGATGGCCCGGGCTTGGGTGTTTGAAGCCCGGCCCGGCCCAATTAAGCCCAAGAAAGCCCAACCTGGCCCGCCTACAAAAGCCCTGCCCGTTAGGCCCGCATACATATATAATTATGTATAAATAAGAGTTTAAGTTTAGGATTATATCACTTAAATCACATATATAATTTGTTTCATTTCATTTACTTTTCTTTACTCATTCCTAGTTTATAATTGGATGATTAGCACATTAATTTGTGTCAATTATTAATTCAACAATTATATATATATAAATAAGATGAACAACATATCACATCATCAAATATAATCATATCACGAAACATAATCATACCACCAAATATAATCATGCTTTTCTTGAACACATCACCAAATAATTGCATATTTATTCATACCATCCTTTAAAAAGATATTTTTTGATACTTATTATTTTTTAAAATTATTTCTTAAAACGTATTACGATCTAATTATGTAATAACCTCAAAAATAATACTTAGTTTTATTTTTTTGTGAAAAATCTCATAAGTTGTGTGACTTTATTGGGTGTTTTATGAATTTGGTTTGATGTGAAAATATTGGAATTAAGTGAGTTTAATATGAAATTTGAACTAAAATGCCCTTCTGATTAAGTTTATGATTTTTTTTAATGTAGTAGGGCCTGTTTAGGCCCGGCCAGTTGGGCTTAGCCCGGCCCGGCCCGATGGGCTTTCTCAAGCCCGACTCATGGGTCGGGCTTAGGCTTTGAATTTTAAAAAAAAATCAGGCCCGGCCCAGCCGATATTTTCTCTCTCCTCTTTAAAATTCGGCCCGGCCTGGCCCAAGCCCATTAAATTTGAGCCAGTCTAGCCCGGCCCGGCCTATTGACGAACCCTAGATACATGCTTGGTTGTTTAAAATGTTCTTCTATGCTTAATGGATTCCTAATGCTTAATTTTAGGTTAGACAATAAATGATCAAATTAGGGAATTAGGAATACAAGGTTAGGACCAGACACCATGGCTTAATCATACTTTAGCTAGAATCACTCCGTTAATCTAAATTGAACTTGGGAACTTATTTGCTTAAGTTAGTTAGTTTTTCTTTTTTTCTTTTATTTTTTTCCTGTTCTTTCTTTCTTGTTTTCTGTTTTGTACTGGGAATCAAATTGGATCATTCAATCACCAATTCTTGTGGGATCAACCTCGCACTTACATATGCTATGCTACCGAATGACTCGTGCACTTACGAGTATCACAAGTTGAGGATGCAGCTAAATCCATTTTGGTACAGCTGATCCGACGACAACACTGACCCGGTAGAAAAATTGATGAATACAAGAAGGAGTAGAATATACAACTATGTATGTTTACTTCTTACATTGGCTTTAGTTTTACCCGTTGCAACAGCTTCAGTTGAGAGAGCTTTTTCAACTATGAATATTGTATGAACACCATTGTGTAACAAAATAAGGAATTAATGGTTGAGTGATTGCTTGGTTGTTTAATTGAGAAATATATTTTTTCTTGTATTAGTAATATAAATATAATGCGACATTTTCATGATATGAAACATCTTCAGCAACAATTGTATGTTAATTGTAATGTTATTTTTTTAATTTCCTATGAATAACATTAGTATTTTTTAAATTATAAGGATGTTTAGTTTTTTTTTTTTTTTTTGAGCTCTTAAGTTTTGAAAATTGCACATCTGCTGAAAAATTCTTGGGTTAGCTGCTAAAGGAAGAAAGCGCACAACATGAGAGAAACTCTCATGTAACGAGGATAACATTTTTTGCTATTCCATGTCAATACTGCAATGACAAGTAGGATAACTTTTCAACATATTGTTATAAAATCAACAAAGTGGATCCCAAAATGGCAAGCCCCACTACCCAATTGATTGAAGAATATTAATGATGTTGTCTACCCCCACTACCCAATTGATTGAAGAATATTAATGATGTTGTCTACCAATTATCTTGTGAAGTGAACAACCAATGTCTTAGGCCTATAAATAGATACCTCCATCAAGAGAAGTTTGTGCTTAGAAAAGAGGAAGAGAAGGAAGAAAGAGGGTGAGTGAGTTGAGAGGAAAGAGAGCAAGAGAGAAATTCTCCAAGAGAGAAAATTGAGTGAGCCATACATATTGTAAACACTAAAGTTGTAGCCCTATTATTTTACATAGTGGAAAAGTTACTACTGCTGCTCTCCGGGGACGTAGGCATAGCCGAACCTCGTTAAATACTGTGTCTCATCTACTTTACGTGCAGCTCAATATTCGCACATATCCCAGTTATTTTACAACACGTTATCAGCACGAGAAGCTCTCAGGTATAATTTTTGTGCTACACTATTATTTATACTACTAACCATTGTATAATATATATATATATGAAAAGTTGATGGTAATATAATATGCTATATCTATTCACTTTTCTATTACTAACTACTAACAAAAATGGACCCTTGGTAATACTAAACATATTATCAGTGGGAGATCTTTACTAATACTAACATTTTTCTTATTTTATTCGGTGGTGGTTTTAACCCCTTATTTATTTTATTTACTGTATGGTGTAGGTTTATTACCCATACAATAGTATCTATTTAAAAGGGTGGTGCGGGTTTATCGTCCACGCCTTTACTTTTATTTAAAAGTATGGAGCAGAATTAGTGCCCATACAAGCACATTTACTTTATTAAAGTATGATGTGGAATTAACCCTCATACTTTATGAATTTACTTTACTACACATTTACTTTTATTTAAATGTATGGAGCAGAATTAGTGCCCATACAAGCATGTTTACTTTATCTTAAATTCACTTTTACTTAAAGTATGATGTGGAATTAACCCTCATACTTTATGAATTTACTTTACCGCACATTTAATTTTATTTAAGGTATGGTGCGGGATTAACGTCCATACAGCAAGCAATTTAATTTATGAATTTATTTTACCGCACATTTACATTTATTTAAAGTATGGTGCGGGTTTATCGTCCATACCAGTAATTTATTTACCAGTAATTTAATTTACAAGCAATTTACTTTATGGATTAATTGTGTGGTATGATGAGTTTTTTTTACAAGGATACAGATCAGAACCAGAAGTTTCTTGATCCTCATCATACAACTACATCAGGACTTGAAGATCCTTGATGATGATATTGATATGAGAGCTGGCAGTCTCTCCAGTACTATATTTGTAAACATGTGATCGGACTTGAGGGTCCTTGATTCTTGATATGTAAATAAGGACATGGGGTTCCTTAAATGATGTAACAGTATTATATTGGTTAATAGTGCCGTACACATGAAATTAATTGTATTGGCAAATGTACTGTACACATGAATAGTGCCGTATACATGAATAGTGATGTATGCATAAATATTTACCATCTTGGGTAAACTGTCACTATTCAAAAGGGAACCTGCAGTTCCTTAAACTCATGGATGAGCAATTAAATGAGATGCCAGAAGTTCCTCAAGATATAGACAATTATGTAAGGGCTTGAAGTCCAGAAATATGTACAGAAAATTGTAAAAATGTCCATACCATGAGAATATGTGATTTTGGCTTGAGGTTCAAAATCTAACAATATTGAGAACCTGAAGTTCCAATAATTAAATGGACAACCCTTGAGGTATTATTGCAAATTGTGGTACGCCACATATTTCTTTGGCATAAGAGAATGATGAATTTAATAAAGTTCGATTCTGTTATAATCGACACCTCAAGGAAGAAATATATTTTGTGAATTCCGGTTGTTAAGAATACACCGTGAAATGGATAATATCAATATAAACCTCAAATGATAAATTGAGGCTCCCCACATATTTTGATATATCTGGGCCGGAAGCACATGGATTCAAATATATGAGAAATCCCGAATTTGAGGTTGTGGGTATATAGTAGTTAATGCTCTTCACTACTATATTGCGATATTATCGTAGCTTTTACTCAATTCATATTTTATGTCCATTTGAAAAGGGTGAATAAATTCTGAGTTTGTGTTTAGCCCAGGCCAAAAGTTCCGGGCTCCCATACATTGAAATATGAAATTTGGGAGAGTCGATGTGGTTATTTGAACCTATAAGGCACAAGGTTCCAAACCGTCATTTTGAAAAGACATAAAAACCACAGGTGCAAGTTTAAGAACGTGCGCAATTATTATAACAGGAAAGGAGCATATAACAGATAGATTTTTCCCACCTGCAATGAAGGTGCAGGCCCTGTAAAATCTATAAAATTACATTATGTTCTGGAAGCCTCTAAAGGAAAAGGACGGCGCCTCTTAAGCTTAGCCATGAGCCTCTCGTGGTCTCCCAAAATTCTTTCATTGGAGACCTGCAGCATGTCTAGCCTTCTCAGTGTATCAACGGAGTACGAACTCACCAGTTTCAACAAGGAATTATTCTCTCATTTAAGTTTCTCAACCTCCTGTTGAGACTCATGAAGCATTCTTTGAAGAGACGAATTTTCAGTTGTTAGCCTCTCAACCTCGTTTGCTCTGGCACGCAAACGATCAGCCATGTTAGAAACAGAAGCAGCACTCTGAATGCTAAAAGCCATGGAGTCATCAATAGCCTCTTCCTCAGACCTCCCTGTTAACAGCATTTCATCCATTGGAGTAATGAAATTCCTAGCTACTATGACAGCAGTAGCATCATTCATCATCACAGAATCATTAACTGTGAGATAACGATTTTGGGATACAAAGGATGGACGCCAAACTTTGGCGTCACTGTTTGTTGTGGGAGCATCATTTAAATTGAAATAATTTGGGCAGGAAGAAGAGGAAGCCATTTTTAAGAAGGTTTCGAAGAAAGTCTTAGGAAAACCAAAGTTTCAGAAAATGAAGGAAGTTGAGTTGAAACGCAGTTGCTCCAATCAAGTTTTGCAAAGGCAATATCTATAGGAGGAAATATGGCTACAGTTTCTAGGATCCCAATATTATCTCAGATCCCCATATTCTCTTTTTCTTTTCCAGATTCCAAAACTTCACGCGGCCTCCATTAATGTTTGTCGGCACTTTCGGCGTTTTCAAGTATTATTTTCGTCAAAGCCGATCTTGCTTTGCGGATTTCACGGAGCTACTTTTTCAAAAGTACCCCGAGAATCTCGCAATTTTCCTATGGTTAATTTGAAATTCACCGGTTCTACCTATTCCTCTTATTTGTGTATAAATGTGTTACTAACGAAATTTTCTTTGCAGAAGACATCCAGTTTTCTCCATACCTAGTGATGCGATATCTACTTATTTTTCTTATCAGTGAGCACTCAATATGCCCAAGAAGCAAGACTATCTCTGATCATCCATTCAGGAAGCGAGACTATCCCTGATCACGTTTCCGCCACATCAGGGAACTGTGAAGGCGACCTTATGCTCTAATCTCCGGAAGTTCTTCTAGACTAGGAGAAATGAGAGCTTGTTGTTTGCTCCCACCAGCTTCCTTCCTTGATTGCTGAGCTTGTTGTCTGCTCCCACCAGCTTCCTTCCCTGATTGCTTATCTTACCTTGCAATCAATATCACATTTTTTTTGCATTTTTTCTCTTTTTGTAACTCTCTGTTCATAAGAGACTTTATTTCTTTAGAATGAACATCTAAAGAAAAAGTCCATGAAGTGATCCTAACTCTGAGGGTTATTTGTTTTGACAGAGGCAAAAGAGTTGTGATTTTTGCTCTTGTAGGATATAACTAGATCATCAAGCGCTACATTATATTTACTGGGCCGATACGAGCTTGAATGATACTTGAGAAAAGTTTCTCCCACCTAAGGATGTAAGCAATACTTGTGTTGTTTTATGCTTATATACTTATTTGATATTTTATCTTGAAAGGTAACCAAATGGGGAGATAAGTCTGTTCCAAAAGAATGGCTTGTATGTATCCATGAATTATTAACGCAAATTTTACAGATTTCAAGTTGGATACATTGATAATACACTGCACAGATTAAAGTCTCATAAGAACAGAATATGGGTATAGCAGTGATCAATATGATGCACGCCTGTTGCGTAGCAAATGATGTGGATTGAAGTCCTGAAAGGACAATCCTTTAACATGTCAATATTGATATTGTGCACGCCTAATGCGTAGCAAATTATATGGGTTAAAGTCCCATAAATTAATTGACATGTATGTATTAATCTGTGGCATGCCTGCAGCATGACGGTGTATGGGTTCTGAATGTTCCAACTCCCAAAATGGAGATTTTCCACGCCCTATGTAAAATAACGCTCCATTGGAGGTTATAATCCACATTCTCACATAATAAAAGCCCGCTGAAGTGGCTTGGGTACCCAAAAACAAAGAAATGCTTATAATTGATGCATGCGCATGTAAATGAGAATGGTGGGATCATGAATTAATGAATGACAAATTTTGATTTTGGAGTAGCTACTCAAATCATCAATGGGCTGTGTTGATTGGAACCACGTTCAATTATTAAATGTCGACAATATCATTGGCCAAAATGGAATGACGCAATTCCATTATAGATGACAATGAACGTGAAAGAACAAACCCACAGTACAAACCCCAAAAGATGTTAATACTGAAAGTTATACTTGGGTGTTCGGAATAAAAGGGAATATACCTACTTTGTATGACACAATGTTTCTGGCAGAAACAAGGAATGTTGGGTTTTCTCCACATTTACAAATTCAATTGTGCCTCCTTATTGCACATTTACGGAGACCAACATGTTATCTTTAAGGGTTATTAAATGCACGGAGCATATCACCAGTAGTGATTCCCTAAAAATGTATAAATAGCTGGGTTAAAGCTATATAATGTGTCATAAAGTTTAATCGCTTAAACAAAATTCTTGAAAGGATTGTAATTGCATTAAGCAAGTCCCTAAAGGACATGTGCCTGAAGCACAAAACCTGTACTCAATTCTAAATACGCATAAATTGCCTCAGTGAGTACATTGATTATAATATGTTTGCAACATATTGAAACTCTTGAAGAGTTCAAGAAATATTTGTCTCGACTTAAAGATTGAGCATTATGGCAACAAGATTCTTGCTTATACTAAGAAAGTATTGAAGCATTTTTATGAGGATTATCCGTTGGGCACTTTAAGGATTTTCCGGAAGTATATTGGACCGGACATCGTATTTTTAAATAGAGCTCAACTCCATCACCATCATTTTGGAATGATGTGAGGCATATTTGATGCTATCTCCGCATAACACCATGTACGGGCATATTCTTTCAAGTGAACTTGCAAATAGCCCAAGTTTTGTTGAAAACGCGGACTCTGAAAATTTATATGATTTACATAGAGATAGCTCACTGGAAATATATTTACTTACTCAACTACGAGAATTGTTAATGGCTACATCCTCCACTCACTCCGAAAGATTCTCACTCCAAAAGATAGTCATGAAGACATCAGGAGGAGATATTAATCAGGGGGAGTATCCAGAAGTATGCTATACAAATTGTTGTACTCTTCCTTCCATCAGTTTTCTACCTCACTAGGTTTTCTCCAAGCAAGTCTTTAATGATGCAACTAACATATCATTTGTGGTATCCAAGGGGGAGTGTTATAAAATCAACAAAGTGGATCCCAAAATGGCAAGCCCCACTACCCAATTGATTGAAGAATATTAATGATGTTGTCTACCCCCACTACCCAATTGATTGAAGAATATTAATGATGTTGTCTACCAATTATCTTGTGAAGTGAACAACCAATGTCTTAGGCCTATAAATAGATACCTCCATCAAGAGAAGTTTGTGCTTAGAAAAGAGGAAGAGAAGGAAGAAAGAGGGTGAGTGAGTTGAGAGGAAAGAGAGCAAGAGAGAAATTCTCCAAGAGAGAAAATTGAGTGAGCCATACATATTGTAAACACTAAAGTTGTAGCCCTATTATTTTACATAGTGGAAAAGTTACTACTGCTGCTCTCCGGGGACGTAGGCATAGCCGAACCTCGTTAAATACTGTGTCTCATCTACTTTACGTGCAGCTCAATATTCGCACATATCCCAGTTATTTTATAACACATATCATTATATTATTAATTGAGGATAACAAAATAATACTATCCCATGTAAGTTATTTTCCCAAGAAAGGACAAAGTCACGAAGATCCTTTGAAACCCTTTTTTATTTTTTTTAATAGTCAAAACCTTTGGAACTTTTTCTAGTGGCAAACAACTATTCACAATCACTGTTTTCTATGTTTAACTTTCCTACCTCAGTTAAAATTTGATGTTTGGACTCTTCCAACTCCAACAATCACCCTTGAAGAGTTTGGGTGTGAGCAAATGCAGAAGGAGTTCTCTTTGCTTTGCATCTAATGTGAATTCATGAAAAGATGAGGATGTTTACCTCAAGTTTACAATGATAATTTTTTTCCGTGTAATTATGATGCGTTTTCACATGATAGAGAGCCACAACAAGACTTCTTGGGTTTCTAGGAATGTTGCTCACAACGGGTGAGCAAATGCAAAAACTTTCTCTTTGCTTTGCATCTGAATTCATGAAAAAGTGAGAAAGTTGCAGGGAGGAGAAGAGAGAAAGGAAGGGGGAAGAAAAGAAAAACAAAGGGAAGTAGAATGGAGGAAAAAAGGGGACGACCAGCTTTTGGTTTAATCAAACCAAAAGCAAGTTGACTATAAAACAACTCTCATGCCAAATCATTAAAGGGAAAAAAAAATGTTAAATTTGCTTTTCACCATTCTAAATTTATTTATTTTGATTTTACAAAATGCAAAACTAAAATTTAATATAATTTTTTTTCAAAGAATGTTTTATAAGCTAAATTAAGATAAAGGAAGATAGATTTTTTATTTTATTGATTGAACTATGTCAAAGCAAAGTTGGAAATCAAAGAATACGATTAGACTTGTGGAGTTGGTTATCAAGAAATGTTATATTTGTTTGGTTGCAAAGATTAACACTATTCAATCGAGTTCTTCTCTCATTAGCTGCAATTTTAGATTGACCTTTACAAATAGAGATAGGAAAGTTGTAATTCAAATAGAGATTTAAAAATGGTACTTTCCTTTAACAACGAAATCAACTTGTAATTTCTGTAATCTATTAGGGAGCATTTTTGCTCATCATTTTGACCTTAAGTATACCCTCACTAGACCACTCTTCTTAGAAGTTGACATATGTCCATAGCTATAATCATAGTTAACTTTTAAATTTTAAAATTATTAAAGTATTTAAAATCAAATAATAATAATAATAATAACATTTTTTTTTAAACCAACAACCCTAGCCACCATCCCCGGCAGCACCAGGCCACAATTCCCTTCCCCATCTCGTCACCCTCCACCACGCCCCAGTCAACATATCTTTTACAAAACAAGAAACTAAAACGATTATCAATTTTTAAGAAATAAAAACTGAAGAAGATTTAGCATCTTGTTGAATTGGTTGGTGGGGCCTTCAAGTGCAAATCAGAACGTTTCTTGTATTTAACTTGTCGCTCAGGCATCGACCACAAGGCTTGCGATTAGAAGGCTCTCTTCTTTCCAATCGGCCATGGCAGCAACGGATTGGAATCTGGGGCTGAATATGAGTCTCTGCTTGTGCCATTGTTTTCAACTTTAACAGGATCAGACGACTCTCTCGCTCGGATTTTTGGGTCTCTTGGATTATGTTTTGGGTCTCTTGGACTCAGTTTTCAGTCTTCCTACCTCGCCATCTTCGGCTGATTTTGTATTGCTGCAGGGGAATGGTGGCTGTGGTTGCTGAAGTATTTCTGGCCGCAAGGAGGAGAGAAGGTTGCTGCCGGCGGAGTTTACCAGATTGGTTGGGTGCGTGGGCCTGATGGTTGTTGGGTTTTTGGTTTTTCTCTAATTAAATTTTATTAAAAGGATTTTTATTTTTTTCTTTCTCATAATAATGTCATCAGAAAAATAAAAATAAAAAAGTTAATTATGGTTACATTTTTGTACACATGTCAACATTTAAGATGGGTGGTGATGGTACACATTGAGTTAAAGTGGTGAGCAAAAATGCTTCCAATCTATTATTGCCTATTTTCTTTTTCTTCTTCTGTTACCCAAATATTACTGCTCAAATGCGCCTTTCCTATTAATGTATTTCAACCAAAAATTAACACGTCCTTTTTTAAAATATACTTTAAAAAAAATTACTCTTCTTAACTGAATTCTTTTTATTTTCTCGTTGCTTTCATTTTCTTTAGAAAACCACCTCTTCAGCATTCTATTAGTAGGCAAGGAGAGGTGTATTTTCATTCCGAGTTTTATGGTCTCTGCAACTCAAATTTGTTTCATCGAAAATGCCTATATTCAATTTATATATATATATATATATATATATATATATATAAATCCTCCATAAAAGAAACTGTGCCTATTGACGTAGTCGGTGACAAATTTGACTGAAGCGTGATTGTTGGAGCTGGAAAAGCCCAAACTTAAAATTTTAACTGAAGTAGGAAAGTTGGTCACAACAGGCGAGCAAATGCAAAAGCTTTCTTTGCTTTGCATCCAATGTGAATTCATGAAATAGAGGAAGAGGCTTCTTAGTTAGCCATGATGATTGTCTTAGTGTTTGGCTGTAGTCAGAAAACAGATTGGTCTTCCTTGAAGAGTTTGGTTGTGAGCAAATGCAGAAGACTTTCTCTTTGCTTTGCATCAAATGTGAATTCATGAAAAGATGAGGAAGTAGGTTCAGTGAAACTTCCAGTCTACAATGATAATTTTTCTCCTATAATTATTGACGCGTTTTCACGCGATGGAGAGCCCACAACAGGACTTTTTGGGTTTCTTAGGAATGTTGCTCACAATGGATGAGCAAATGCAAAAGCTCTCTTTGCTTTGCATTTGAATTATTCATGAAAAGGTGAGGAAGTTGCAGGGAAGAGGAGAGAGAAAGGGAGGGGGAGTGGAATGGAGGAGAAAAAGAGAGAGTATCATGATGTGTGGTCCCGTTATCGTGATTATAGCACTATTTTGATATTCGTGATTAATTATGTTATATCGGCATGATAATTTTTTCACTTAAATAGTATTATCCTAGTTATATGCAAATTATTTTCTGGATAGAGAGCCCACCACAGAACGTCTTTGCGTCTACTTTGTGGCAAAATTTAATTTCAATTCAAGAAGACGTCCACGTCCAATTGGTACTTTTTCTAATAGGGAATCCTTTTGTTTCTGTTATTTTTTCCTCCCAAACCAATCAATTTGTTTGGCAATAAAATTACTTTTTCTCATTCAAATAAAGATTTAAAAAAAGTAATTTGTAAGGAATTTTTTTGACTTAAATAGTTAAGAGCATTTATTCTTTTATCCGAAGTCCAAAATTCGATTTTACCCTCCTCTAATTTCACTTCTATCAAAATAGTAATAATGTTGTGAAGGGACAAACGTAAAAAGCAAAAAATGTTGTAAAGAAGAATAAGTAAAGAAGAATAGGTGAAGCCCACATAGCCAACTAACACCCACCAAACCTAACCACACACCCACCAAACCAAACCACTACCCAATTGATTGAAGAATATTAATGATGTTGTTGATTGAAGAATATTAATGATGTTGTTGATTGAAGAATATTAATGATGTTGTCTACCAATTATATTGTGAGGTGAACAACCAATGTCTTAGGCCTATAAATAGATACCTCCATCAAGAGAAGTTTACACATATAGAAGAGGAAGAGAAGGAAGAATGAGGGTGAGTGAGTTGAGAGGAAAGAGAGCAAGAGAGAAATTCTCCAAGAGAGAAAATTGAGTGAGCCATACATATTGTAAACACAAAATTGTAGCCCTATTATTTTACATAGTGGAAAAGTTACTGCTGCTGCTCTCCGGGGATATAGGCATAGCCGAACCTCGTTAATATTCGCACATATACCAGTTCATTTTATAACAAAAAAGATTTAGAGGTTTATCATAATTGGTTGGGTTTCGAACTTTTTGTTGTTTTTTCATTTTTTTTAAAGGCTATTTTTGAGGTTTTTTAAACATATGGAGAAAGAGGTACTATATGTTACTCTGAATTGATGTCTCTTTCAACAGGGAAAAAGATAGTCGAATCTAGGTTGATATCTTCAGTTGACCTTCATATGTACGAAACACACAGCATACCATATTGATAATAAATTTATTATTATTCTTAATCAAAGATATAATTTATATTTATATATATTTTATACGTATTTGA
>NC_034009.1:13062332-13094015 GCF_000346465.2 Prunus persica
CGGTTTTGACACTGCTTTTTGTACTAACAAGCACTTAAAAAATATTGTTTACCAAACATGGAGCTGATTTACTTTACAACTAATTATTTTCAAAGCACAGCATAAGCAACTTTTTTTAAAAATAACAGTAATCTCAAACTGGGCCTCAGTAATATTGTACCAAATTTTATTTGATGTACATATGAATAATTAATAATATAAGACAAACAATCTACGATTAAAAAAATAACCAAAAAAAAAAAGAATTTTTCCCTAATTTCCTGCAATCTATTATTGCCTAATTTCCTTTTATTACTAGGCAAGGAGAGATCATAGATGTACTTTCATTCCGGTACTTTACAACTCAAAGTTTGCTTGATCAAAAAATGCCTACGTTTAATTAAAAAAACACACCTCCATAAACGAAACTATGCCTAGCAACGTAGTTAGTGGCAAATTTGGTTGAAGGGTGATTGTTGGAATTTGAGTTGGAAAGGGCCAAACTTAGAAGCTTTAACTATAAGTCTTCAATGATATGATTGTCACTCGTTCCTTTCTAAGCTACACGTGTCTACTTTTTGGGAAATTAAATTGGCATCCAGAGTAAAGTTACCCGACACCGAAATTCCTTTCTAATGTAAAATTACCCTTATGTCCTCATCGAATGGATTGAATTAAAAGATTTAAAGGTTTTGTGTTGTGGAAAACGTTATAGTTGAAGAGAAGAACAAATACAAAATCTAAAACTTCAAGTTCAACCACCAGTAAAATTCCTCAAACCCTAAGTTTTTACTGGTCTGCATTTATATTTACTAAATTCAACAAAAAGATCTTTTGTTGAAAGAAAAAGAAAAAGGAAACTCACCAATTACTCTAAACCAAAACAAATAATATGGAAATAAAATATCCTCAAAATAATTTTCGTTGTTGCTGTTATATACATAACAGAGATCGGAGAGAATTTGACCTGGAAAAAAACAAAAAGCAAAAAGCCCAGGCAGAAAGGAATATGAATGGACAAAAGAGTAATTTAGACTAGACACGAGTGTTTGAATACCAACTTATTTTCCAAAAAAAGTAAACGTGTTGTCATATAAAGAAAAGGGACTGTCGAGGGAGTGCGACTAGCAAACCTCACTTTTCCTAGTGGGGAATCATTCTGTTTTCCTTTTTTTTCCCCTTGAAAGCCAATATTTGGTGAGAGAATTACTTGTTCTCATGGAAAAGTAATTCTAGTAAACCTCAACTCTTTTTAGTGGCCATTACTAATAAAAATTCGCCTTTTTAAATAAATAAAAAAATCCTTTTGATTCATGGTAGCAATAATGGGTAAAATCGACACAATAAAAAGTAATAAAAGTCAAAAGATCTATATATAAAATCAAAAATGCGCGGACTAAATTCAATGATAACTAATCATTTTGAACTTAAATCTAAGAACCTCTAATTATTTTAGTGTTTGGCTGTAGTCAGAAAACATATCGGTCTTACTTGAAGAGTTTGGGTGTGAGCAAATGCAAAAGACGTTCTCTTTGCTTTGCATCTAATGTGGATTCATGAAAAGATGAGGAAGTTTACTTTCAGTTTACAATGATAAATTTTCTCCCGTAATTATGACGTATTTTCACGTGATGGAGAGCCCACAACAAGACTTCTTGGGTTCCTAGGAATGTTGCTCACAAGAGGTGAGCAAATGCAAAAGCTTTCTCTTTGCTTTGCATATGAATTCATGAAAAGGTGAGGAAGTTGCGGGGAAAAGGAGAGAGAAAGGGAGGGAGAAGAAAAGAAAAACTAAGGGGAGTGAAGTGGAGGAAAAAAGGGGACGACAAGCTTTTGGTTTAATCAAAAGCTAGTTGACAATAAAACAACTCTCATACCAAACGATTAAAGGAAAACAAAATGTTAAATTTGCTTTTCACCATTGTAAATTTTTTATTTTGATTTTAAAAAATGCAAAACTAAAATTTAATATAATTTATTTTTAAAAGGGTGCTTTTCCCAGTAAGTGACTTTTTCTTTTTCTTTTTTTCATTTTTTTTTTCAATAACGTTTTATAAGCTAAATTAAGATAAGGAAAGATAGATTTTTTATTTTTTATTTTTTATTTTATTGATTGAACTATGTTATCCAAATTTTAGGAGCAAAAGACGATCCCCCTACCTCTAATATTCCTCCACCATCTTTAGCTGATTCCATTGAATCTCTATTTGTTAAGCATTTCCTTACAAAATACACAAAAGTACAATCTTTAAAGAGTGAAATGTGCTGAAGAAGTTACTGGAAAATGTCTGCATCTTAAAGATTTTACAGAAATGCCAACAGAAAATTTTTCACATGGAGAGATAACAAAAAAGTTTGCAGATTGTATGACTAATTATATCGATGAGTGTGTTGAGAAACATATGAAGATTTAGTACTTAATTATCTTGTCAAATTTGAGCTCTGGTATGAACAATCTTACTTTATTCTCTTTCTTGACACGAAAGTTTAAAAAATATATATAGATATGGATACTTTCATATGTGCATGTAGTTTATGTGATCAATTTTTGTAATGGGATTTAAGCTCTAACACCCTGATTAAGGTTCACTTAAATCTCTAGCACGGTGACAAATTCTCCCACTTCGGCAACACTTGATCTAGCCGCTATAATTAGGATGACCAAAACTAAAGTTATAATATAATGCTCATTAAATGTTATTTTTTCTGTGTCACAGATGTCATTGCTGAGTAGATGTGGGAGGTGGACATTGAATATTTATGTGGTTTCGAAAGGGGTGTGATGTGGTGCCCAAGTAGTACTACATTGAATAAAAACAGTTCTTTGTTCAACCACTAAAGCAATGCTATCTTGTGTTTTGTCTCTTGACTTGTTAATAAAATTGTCCAATGCTTAGGGTTTGGAGTATTTACTCCCTCAGGTAAGGTCCTGGGTTCGAATCCTAGCATCCGTGTTGTGTGTGTAAGTTTAATATGCTATCGCCCCTTTCAATAGGAAAGGACCTCAAAAAAATTAATTGTCCAATGCTCTATTTTGTGCATGTCCTTATTTGTTAGGCCAGCTAACATGTCAAGCTAGATCAGAATGGCCAAGTTTAACCGGATGCATGTAATGGAAGTTAGGTGAGTTGATTGAGAAAATGTAGTTATTCCCTTGCACTCAAATTCTATCCCCTTTTTATGCATTAAAATAATACATGGGATGAGAGTTGATGTCTTTTCCAACAGAGAAAAAGATAGTTGGATCTAGGTGGACCATCACCATACATAAAGCACAAAGTTGACGGGTGATTGAGCGTTATAAAGCAACGTTGGTAGCCAAAGGATCCAATTAGACTTGTAGACTTGTGGAGTTGATTATCAAGATACATTATATTTGTCTGGTTGCAAAGATTAACAATATTTGAGTTCTTCTCTCATTAGCTCCAATTTTAGATTGACCTTTACAACAATTTGAGGCTTAAAATATTCCGTGATACTTGTGAGTATAACGCTATAGTGACTAGCGTTGTATGAAATGTTGAAAAAAATATTTGGAGAGAAAATTAGAGATCTGTCTCTATGGGAGAAAAGGAGAGATTAACGTTAGCAATGGGACTTGGAAGGAAGAAAGTGGCAGAGAGGACTGAGGTGGGTTTAGTTTTGACCGTGAAAGAAAATTGAGAATAAATCACGTCATTTTCTAATAAAACAAAATAAGGCCAATATAGGCATATTGATTTTTTCTTTTTTTTCTTTTTTTTTCCTGGAACGTCAGAAGATTCATTGTTCAATTGAAACTATAATTTGTGTGATAAATTAAGGAATGAAAAGGGAAAGAGACAACAGAGGGGAAAATATGCAACATAAACCATGATTCAGTTGACCTTCATATGCATCGAAACACAGAGCATAACAATATCGATAATAAGAAGAAAATTACTATTATTCTTAATCAAAAGACAATAAATTTATTATTTATTATTATTATTTGATTAATAATCTGGATGACTAGCTTGACTTTGTGTGCATGGCAAATAAGCCATATACTAGTTCCACCTTTGGCAAGGGGTGTGATTTATGATCCTAGTAACATCTTGTGATTCCTACATCAACCATGCAAATTAGACTCAAGTTGCAAATAGAGAAAGTAATTCTTCCCAATCACCCATGTTGCAGAGTCTACTAATGATTGGAATTAAGTAGCGTGTGGGGAGAAGCCAAAATGGCAGCAACCCCAGCCACTTAACACTGACCAAGTTGGGAAGGAAAAGAAGCAACCACCTTGATTGCCATATTACAATATTGCAGAATGAACGCAAAACTAACAGCAACCAACTTCCTGGAAAGAGCCCTTATATCATGTAACAAGCCCGGCACAAGAGCATAAATGAGCGACTTACCATGTAGAGCCTCAATTAGCACTTTAGCATCGGATTCTACAATAACTTTCCTCCACCCATGTCGAGTCACCACCTCCAGAGCTCTTCTAATAGCCTACACTTCAGACATGGCACTACAATCACATGGACTGAGCCCCTGACAACCCCTCGACTTGAACCAACCATGGTTATCTCGAAACACCTACCCAAAAGTGCAACCTGATTGAACCGAGGACAACCACCATCACAATTGGCCTTCGCAACTCCATGCCCAGCCCGTTGCCAAGAAGGTAAGGGAGGTGTCTTCAACTCCAGACAGCAAGTAGCGGAAAATAAAGTATGTCGTTATGCAGTATAGTTGAATTGGTTTTATTTGGATTGCATCCTGACTAGATAGGCAGCATAATCCCTAAAATTAGGATATCAAAATCCATCTAACATGTTCCATGAAATTAAGGAATCCAATAACATCAATTAGAAGTTTAATGGCATATGACCGCTATGTACAATTTAAATTTCATACCATGTAAAGAGATTCAGCATGAAATAATTCACATTAGAGGAGTCAAAAGCTTATTCTACAGATGCAACATGCCTTCTACAACGGAAACCTTTCAAAGATTTTTGTGTCTCTAGATCAGGCCTCAATCCTTTTTGGATCATTTCTTTAGCAAGCCTCAAAGCTTCACCCATTCTTTTATCTTGCACATAACCATTCACCAAGGCATTATAGCAAGAAGCAATATCAGGCACATGACCCAGAGCCACCAAGAAATTAAAGACCTTCTTTGCCTTATCCATCCTGCCAAGCAAACAGTATTCATTAACCAACATACTGCAAGATATTGTGCTAAGCTCCATACCATACTTAATTTTTGCCTCAAATACTTTGCGAGCCTCCTCTGTCATCCTTACTTGGCAGAGAGCATCCAAAAGTGTTCTCAACGTTATGGCATCAGGTAAGATCCCTCGACCTACCATTTCATCAAACAACCTTGTGGCTTCTCCCGATTGAGCTCTATGGCACATGCTATATATTAAACAGTTGTAAGTGACAAGGTTAGGTTTTAGACCTCCTTCAGTCATTAGCTCTAGCACAGTGAGGGCTTCATTGGTCCTTCGGCACTTGCAAAGATATTTTATAACAATGTTAAGGGTTACAACATTTGGTGGGATTCCTTCACCCATCATTTTATTCAACAACTTTGTGGCTTCTCTCCATTGGCCAGAATGGCACAATCCATTAATTAAGGAGTTGTAAGTCACAAGATTAGGCATTTGACCTCTACGGCTCATTTTCCCTTCCTTGCACAAAGCATCCAAAACAGCGTTGAATGTTACAATATCAGGCAAGGAACCACAATCAATCATGTTTTGAAATAACTGTGAGGCTTTTTCCCATTTGCAACACTTGCATGAAGCAGAAACTAAGGAATTGAAAATGAAAACATTAGGATTTATGCCTTTCCCAGTCATGTCCTCGAACAGAGCAAGCGCTTCTTGAATTCTTTCTTCTCGGCAAAGAGCACTGATTAGCACAGCGTAGGTATATACGTCTGGTGGAATTCCACTGTCAACCATGCAAATCAAGAAGTTCTTGGCTTTTTCCCACTTGCCTGGTTGGCACAATCCATAAATTAGAGTATTGTAGGTGACAACATCTGGGTATCCTTTTTCTTCAATTTTTCAGAACAACTCCACTGCCTCAGACAGGGCGCTATTCTTGCAAAGCCCTTGAAGCAAAGCATTCAAGGAATAAGCATCAGGCTCAAGACCATATTTAAAGGTAAGTGCTAAGACAGAGAAACCCAAGTCCACCCTGTTCAGACGGCATAAGCAATTCATGAAAATATTCATTGTAGTGACATCAGGTTGGAATTGACGGCAACCCATCAACTGTTTATACATAGATACTAGGGCAGAATAGTGCTTCATCTTGTAAAGTGCCCCAAACAAACATTTAAAAGTCCAATTAGAGGGAATGGGTTTCGTTTGAATCATGGAATTGAAGTAACCCAATGCTTCCTCTGACTTAAGTGTTCCAGATTTGCACCGTGTTTGAATCAGAGTCTCCATATCACTAACATTATTATCAGCATCAGAATGAAATTCACTTCTTTTCAGCAGAAAGGGAGTGACAAAGGAACGATTACCTGGTCGTGCGCTTTTGTAGTCTGGATCGTAACATTATGTACGTTTTCTTTTCGATGAAATTAAGTTGTGTATATTCATGTTGTGCTTGCATAATAAAGACTTGGTGTGTTCAAATTCTGTTTTACCAGAAGATTTAATTTTCCATTCTTTCTATAACCCACGTTTCCTGGCTTCTGTGTTTTATTTTTAAATCAATGAGGGTTGCGGGGTTTCGAATTTGAGACTTCTTACAACATTAGAATTGTAAAAGTATCACTAAACTAAAAGCTAGTTTGTGTTTTCTAGTCTTCAATTTTCGTTCTTTCTATAGCACAGGTTTTTGCAACAAATGTGCTGGCCTAAACCCAAGGTCTAAAATATCGATGATATCGGAAATATCGGTCATCCAAAAATATGGAAATTTCGATGGAAATATCGGGATATTATCGATATCGATAAAAATTGAATAAAAACCACGGAAATTGTAAGAAAAACTTGGAAATTTTTATTGAAACTTTGGAGAATGTCAATTTAGTCAATTGTCTATGAGTTTATCACAAAAAATTAGAAGGAAATGCATTGCATGATGGATTTAACTAATTTAAGTTGATTATACAGCAAGCGGGCAAACACTATGAGTGTAAAAAATATGTAATAATTAATGGAAAAAGATTAAATACACCGTAATCATTCATATATAATGATTTACTATAATATTTTACACTTTATACATTGCATGGTAAGATACATGAATGACTTAGTATGACGTAGCACAAGCAACAAAGGTTTCAAGCGAAACCTTGAGTAACAATAAAACTGGATTCCACCAGAAAATTAAGAGAAGCTCTCTTGGAATAATATGATTAAAAGTTGAGTTCCAGATACATTAGACAAACCTGTCTAAATACACATTTCTCAACAACCCTCAACCCTTCAACTACTAGGGGAGTTATTACATAAAACTGAAAAAACAGGATTAATTTGGAGTCTTAATAACGTACCTCCTAAACTGTCCAAAACAGAATTTATTGGAAAATTAACTACCAAACTTTAACTGCAGTTTTGGAAGGCCAAACGACCTCAGAATGCCAAAATCCACCTTATGTGACAGCAAAGCAGTGAGTTACACTCGTGGCTTCGTTCCCTTTCCGAAAAGGTATTTTGCGTCCTAATCGGAGCTTGGACGACAAAACTGCATATTCCCGCTACGTCCTTTTTCTAGCTCAACCGCGATAAAATCTGCCATCTGTTCTACATCAGTCCCCTCCACCTCCGAGGAACTCGACCCCGAGTTATGATTTGGATAAAGGACCTCATCTTCACGGAACTCATATAAATCTGCAACATTAAAAATATTGGATATTCCCATGAAATCTGGTAACTCAATAACATAGGCATTATCATTGATCCGTTTGAGCACTTTGTAAGGACCATATTTTTTTGGTTTAAGCTTGCTATATGTGCCAACTGGAAACCTCTCCTTCCTCAGAAATATCATCACAGAATCACCTTCCTGAAACACTTTAACTCGCCTATGCTTATCCGCAGCAGCTTTGTACTTAGCATTAGTTTGCTCAAGTTTCTGCTTGACTTCATCTCGAACAGCCACTACTTCCTCTGCCAAATTTTTTTGCTGCCACACTGGTTTGTTGGCCTCTAGGCAGTTTCACCAAATCTACAACATGGTTAGGCATAGCAGTATAAACAATGGAAAATGGAGACTTCCCGGTGGCACTATGGACTGCACTGTTATACGCAAACTCCACCTGCGGTAATGCATAATCCCATTGTTTTGGCTTCTCTCCACAGACGCTGCGTACCATATTGCCCAATGTTCGGTTTGTAACCTCAGTCTGGCCATCGGTTTGGGGATGGGCAGTGCTGCTACGATTCAAAGTAGTCCCAAACAGCCTCCACAAGGTGATCCAAAAATGGCTCAAGAACTTGGTGTCACGATCGGATGTAATGGATGTGGGGACCCCATGCAAGCGAACAACCTCCCTGAAAAACAGTTTGGCCATATTTGATGCATCAGCAGTCTTCTTGCAAGCTATGAAATGCGCCATTTTTGAGAACCGATCAACCACCACAAATACAGAATCCACTCCCCTTTGTGTTCGGGGCAAGCCGAGGACAAAATCCATAGCAAGATCCTGCCAAATATCGTTAAGAACTGGTAATGGCATATATAATCCGGTGTTTTGTACCTGCCCCTTCGAAGTTTGACAAGTGTAGCACTTGCGCACAATAGTTCCAACATCTCGTTTGAGCTGTGGCCAGTAAAATCTCTCTTCCATCCCTGCAATTGTTTTATCACGACCCAGGTGGCCACTCAACCCTCCACCATGCAAGTCCCGAATGAGCTTCTCCCTCAAAGAGGAAACTGGAATACACAGCTGGTTGCCTTTGAACAAGTATCCTTCATTAAGAAAGTAATCTGCCATCGGCTCTTGATTGGTGCACTTAGTCCAAATTTCCCGAAAATCAGCATCATCTTCATACAATTCCTTCAGACATTCAAACCCCACAACTTCTTGAGTCAGCGTAATTAACAATGAAGCTCTTCTACTTAGCGCATCCGCCACACGATTTGTCTTGCCGGAAGTATGCTTGATAACGAACGAGAATTTCTGCAAGAAAGTCACCCATCTAGCATGCATTTTATCAATATTTTTCTGGCTGTTAATATACTTCAACGCTTGATGATCTGTAAATAAAACAAATTCCTTCTGGATAAGATAGTGCTTCCATTGCTTCAAAGCCCGAACAACCGCATAGAACTCTTGGTCATAAGTACTCCACTTTTGACGTGCATCGCTCAATTTTTCAGAGAAGAATGCAACTGGCCGCTTGTCTTGTGAAAGCACAGCTCCGACTCCCACACCGCTGGCATCACATTCAACTTCGAAAACTTTCTCAAAGTTTGGAAGGGCTAAAACTGGCGCGGTGCAAAGCTTTTCTTTTATTTCTGCAAAGCTCCTCTCTTGCTCCTCTCCCCAATTGAACCGGCCCTTCTTTAAACACTCTGTGATAGGTGCAGCGATAGAGCTGAAATGCCTCACAAATCTCCTGTAAAAGGTGGCCAAGCCATGGAAACTCCGAACTTCAGAAACTGTTTTTGGAGCTGGCCAGTCAAGGATTGCCTTGATCTTCTCGTCGTCAACCTGGATACCATTCTCACCAACAACAAAACCCAAGAACAGTAGCTTATTTGTGCAGAAAGTACATTTTTTAAGGTTCACAAACAGTTTATTTTCTCTCAAAACGTCTAAAACTTGCCTCAAATGCACAAGATGTTCTTCTTTTGTGGTGCTGTAAATTAAAATGTCATCGAAATAAACCACGACAAAAGAGCCAATAAATGGTCGAAGAACCTGATTCATGAGTCTCATGAAGGTGCTAGGCGCATTTGACAATCCGAATGGCATCACCAACCATTCAAATAATCCGTCCTTGCTCTTGAACGCTGTTTTCCATTCGTCGCCAGGTCTGATGCGAATCTGGTGATAACCGCTTCGCAAATCTATCTTGGAAAACACCTTTGAGCCGCTAAGAACATCCAGCATATTCTCCAATCGTGGAATGGGAAACCTGTACTTCACTGTTATCTTGTTGATTGCTCGGCTGTCAACACACATTCGCCAAGTCTTGTCTTTCTTCGGAACCAACAAAACAGGAACTGCGCAGGGACTCAAACTCTCCCTGATAAATCCCTTCCGCAGTAATTCTTCAATCTGCTCTCTGAGGATGTCATTCTCCTTGGGGCTCATCCGATAATGGGGCAGATTCGGAAGGCTAGCTCCAGGCACCAAGTCAATTCGGTGTTGTATGTCCCGCATAGGTGGCAGCTCGTTTGGTAGATTTTCAGAAAATAATTCCTGAAATTGAGACAAAATCTGCTGCACATCTTGTGGAATGTCACCTCCTCCTCGGCCAAGTTTTAACAACCCCTTCAACACCAAGGGACAAAAACACTCCGCTTCCTTGACTGCCTCGTTCAACTCCTACTCGTTGCTAATTAGGGTTAGGAAGCTAGAACTCCTCGTTTTGGCCTCAACAGAGGGTTTTGAGGGCTGTGTAGTTGCCATTGCAATTTTCCGGTTGTTCCAAGAGAACAGAATGACATTATCTCGTCCCTTGAAAGTCGCATCCACATCAAATTGCCAAGGACGCCCTAATAAAATATGGCATGCATCCATGTCAATAACATCACATAAGACATCATCTCTGTAATGCTTACCAATAGACAGCGGCACACGGCAAGTCTCAGCTACACGAACCGAAGAGCCTTTTTTAACCCAACCTAGTGAGTAAGGGCTGACATGTGGCTCCGTTGATAGCTGCAAATATTCCACCAATTTCTTTGACACGAAATTCTCGCAACTTCCATTGTCGACGATCACATCACAAACCTTGTTTTTGATTGAGCAGAGGGAACGAAAAATATTATGACGCTGCCCCTCCTCCTTTGGTGCCAAAAGAACTCTCTGCAAAACTAGGGTAATCTTCTCCATTCCTTCTTCAACTGCAAATTCAGCCCCTGCATAATCATTTTCCCCGACTTCATCGTTTTCTTCATCTTCATCGGCTTCTTCGATAAAGTTAACCTGCTTCCGCTCTGGACAAACATTAGAACGATGCCCTGGTTTTTGGCAACGGTAACATATGTCCGTCATGGGCTTAGCATACGGATTCTGGGACTGGTTTCGGGGCTGCCCTCTGTTGTAATTCCGGCTGCTGCCCTCGTTGAAGTTTTTGTTTTGGCCAACTGTTGTTGGTTTTGTCATCCCTCCAGAACTCTGCTGCTGTGCTTTCCCCTTATCTCCTGCGCCACTAGAAGCACCAGCAGTATAATCAGAGGCTTCCGTCGCATTCCTGCGGAAGTTGGGTTGGCGTTTCTCCTTCTCCAACAGTTTAGCCTTCAATGCCATGTTAATCGCCTCCTGCAAAGTCCATATATTCTGCATGCCAATTTTTTCCTGGATGGAAATTTTCAGCCCATTGTTGTACCTTGCGACCTTTTGATTGTCAGTCTCGGTCAAATGGTTTCGCTCTGCCAAACGCATGAACTCTTCGGTATACTCAGAAACCGAACGGGTGCCTTGCGCACAGCCTAGGTACATACGGTAGAGAATCTGCTCATAATCTGTGGGCAAGAATCGTTCCATCATAAGCGACTTCATCTTCCGCCATGTTCGAACCCTCTGTTTTCCTTGCCTCTGCCGTAAATTTTGCAATTGATCCCACCAAACAGCTGCTGTAGCTTTAAGGCGGAAAGCTACCATCTTCACCATCTTATGCTCAGGAACCTCCATAATATCGAAAAACCTCTCCACTTCTACAAGCCAATCCAAGAAGTCTTCAATCTTCAGATTTCCCCAAAAGTTAGGAATTTCTGCTTTAATCCGATAATCGCCAAAATTCTCGTAATTACGATTATGATGACGAGGATTATTAGCCGGCGGTGGTGGTTCTTCAAGTTCTTCTTCTGACTCGGACTCACTATCCGGATTAAGTTGCCTCCTATTGTCTCTTCTCTCGCCATCTCTTCTTTCGTTATCTCTGCCTTCTCTCCTATTGTTGCCACCAAGAGCTTGCAACAACAATTCTCGCATCTCCCCAAATTGGTTGGTTAGGTTGTCGATCAGTCGGTTTTGAGCGTCCAGATCTGCTCGGGTAATTGGGGTTGGGACATCAGCTTCTCGATCACCCATAATAAGATAAAGACAAGAATACCGAGACGGGAGAGACCCGCTCTGATACCACTTGACGCAGCACAAGCAACAAAGGTTTCAAGCGAAACCTTGAGTAACAATAAAACTGGATTCCACCAGAAAATTAAGAGAAGCTCTCTTGGAATAATATGATTAAAAGTTGAGTTCCAGATACATTAGACAAACCTGTCTAAATACACATTTCTCAACAACCCTCAACCCTTCAACTACTAGGGGAGTTATTACATAAAACTGAAAAAACAGGATTAATTTGGAGTCTTAATAACGTAACTCCTAAGCTGTCCAAAACAGAATTTATTGGAAAATTAACTACCAAACTTTAACTGCAGTTTTGGAAGGCCAAACGACCTCAGAATGCCAAAATCCACCTTATGTCACAGCAAAGCAGTGAGTTACACTCGTGGCTTCGTTCCCTTTCCGAAAAGGTATTTTGCGTCCTAATCGGAGCTTGGACGACAAAACTGCATATTCCCGCTACGTCCTTTTTCTAGCTCAACCGCAATAAAATCTGTCATCTGTTCTACATCATAGTACCACATAGAGTTCCTACGATGTTCAAATTTTCCACTATCTTCATCATCTCTATGTGTAGAGTAAGTGTATTGTGAAGAGTAGTCATCAAATGATAAATCCCCAAAATAGTTTTGCATGTAATTGTTAACATTCCACCCATATAAATATAAATATTTTAGCATATTATCACAAAAACATAAGTGATATGGTGTTTAAGGTGTTAGAGGAGTAAAATGGGAGGGGTTCATATCCCCTTTGTGCTTTTTTCTCCCCTTTTTTCCTTTTTTTTTAATAACTTTTTTTTTTCCTTCACATCGATATTTTCGATATTTTCGATATTTTAGCGATATTACACCGATATTTTGACAAAATATTGCTGAAATGTGAGCAAAATTATCGACATCGATATTTTCCGATATTATCGTCGATATTTATACGATATGTACATGGATATGTTCCGAAATATCCGTGATTCAAAAAAACCGAAATATCCTCGATATTTCCTCGATATTATCGATATTTCAGACTATGCCTAAACCCATTTCCTTCAATTAGAGCATCTCCAAGGGAGATGTCAAATGCAAAATGTTAAAGTTGTATTTGATGGCTGTAATTTGACATTGGAAAAAATTAAACTCCACCCGAAATGTCAAATATCATATTATTTTATTTTATTTTTAAAAGGAAATGGGGCCTATGATGCGTTAAGTTTTAAAAGAGAGTAATGATAGTGGAGTTCATGACTAAAAAATATTAAAATAATATTTGACATCAAGCTTTTTGACTTCTCGGTTTAGTATTTGGTTGAAGGATGCTACTTTTCCTGCAAAACTTCACGGAAAATATATATTATAAAATTGTAATTTACATTGATATAGTCGATTAAATAAAATCAATGAAATTATAGCAAAATACTTATCTTTTGGGATGTAGAAGTTGCTTTCCATTGATACTTGAGTAGAATAATAGTTTTAGGTTGAGGCGTGTCATTCATTGTGCTTAAGAGTAGATTTCGCCCCTTAGAGACAATGTCTCGGTGCAGCAAGATTGTATGGCGCCCTACCCTCCAGAATACAACAACCTATGACCCTCATAAGCGTACACTCGCAACCTATGACCCTCCAGCATGCATGACATGCCAACTAATGATTTACCTCAAGCTTAGCCCTCTCTACGCATGTGCAACTCCTTGAAACATGCATAGATCATAACTATAGATTTTAAAAGAAATTGGTAGCACCCGCTAAACATAAAAATCTACTTCTACCATGGGCTCATAAATGTTACTTATACAAAATTTGTCGTAATTAACTTCATTCGTATACGAGGCAAGGGGTGTTAGTTGGACTGGCCCGGGTCTTTAGTGTGCTTTCAAGTGGTCCTCAGTTCAAGCCTTGTGGTATCCCTGTTTGTGAGTTTTCCCTTCTACCCTTTCTAACTTTAGCAACCGAAAAAAAAAAAAAACGAATCTCCCAAATATTATCCTCTTTTATTAAAGAATACGGGTCAACCACCGGAGACTAGACCATTGGACCAGATAATATAGACGCGCGAACATAATTGATTCCACTAGTCCAGGGCCATCCTTGAGATTTTGAGGGCCCTGTGCGAACTTAAATTGGGGCTTCACATAATCCAATATGAAATACTATAAATAAAAATTTGGCATAGCTTAATGTTTATAACTAAAAGTCATGAATAAATATGTAATGACAATCAGAAATCAAATTCATAAAAATTTAAATGTTTATATTTGATAAAATTAAATGTTTGGTACAAAAATAAGCTCGTTGTGCCCCTACAAGGTCCTTTGCTACCTCCAATAAGCAATTTGTGTTTAATAGGAAAAAAAATTAGCAATCACAAATTAAAAAGTAGTTGCACACAAATTCCTGAAATTTGAATTTGACTATTTGATTTTCAGTGTTCTTTATGAATATAGGAATTCGGGTTTTCTCTTTTTTGTGTTGAAATTCCTGAAATTGAAAGAATAACTAAAATTGTCAAAGGATTGAAAAAAGAACCAAAGAGAGATTGATGAATGATGATGATTACTTACCAGAAAATCAGAGTTAAAATAAAAGAAGAAGCCATGAAGTTTTTTTTGTTTTGTTTTGAATGAAAAAAGTACTTTTCTTAGATGAGAAATTTTTTTTTAAAAATGTTTTAAAAGAATGATCGGAGTAGAAAGTGTTTGGGGGATATATATATATATATAAACAGCATATAGACCGACTTCAGCAAGAATCGAACTCTGGCGCTACGTTAAATGGAGAAGCGCTGGAGCCAACTCCACCAGACACGCCCTTGTGCAAATGTCTTGCACGCTATACTATTATACATTTAAGGACCCACCCCGAATTTTCTCAAAACCCGAGACGAACCCTTTGGAATTCCTGACATCACCCCGATGCCAGGCCCACTTACTAAAAACCGAGACTTCCTGCCGAAATTTCGGCAGAGTCTCCCCTATAAATTGGACATTTCCCAAAATTTCAACCTGCATAAAAACGCATTTAATATCCACAACTGGCAGCATGCACAATATAATTTCATGCAAATTCACATAAATGGCCTTCGACCTTCCAATAATTTTTCAAACAACTACCAAACAAATCAAATACAAATTATGACTAATATTTAGTCTGCGGCTGCACCTAATAACCTTAGGCTGCCTACGTACCCTCCTTGAGGGATCAAGCCACACGTAGTTCTTCCCTAAAACCCAGTTCCCCACTTGGGCAATACCTTATTTCATTTCTTTGTATTTCATATAATCTCCCCATACGCCGGTACAACCAACGCCACGTATGGGGCCTGTCAACACGCCTGATAACCTACGCCACGTGCGACCATGCCATACTATCATAATATCTCCCCATACGCCGGTACAACCAACGCCACGTATGGGGCATGTCCCAACGCCGGATAACCTACGTCACGTGGGACCTCAATATCATATCACATAACTCCCCATACGCCGGTACAACCAACGCCACGTATGGGGTCTGTCGACACGCCGGATAACCTACGCCACGTGCGACCTTAATACAATATCACAATAGCTCCCCATACGCCGGTACAACCAACGCCACGTATGGGGCCTGTCTCAACGCCGGATAACCTACGCCACGTGAGACCTGAACATCATATTGCAAATCTCCCCATACGCCGGTACAACCAACGCCACGTATAGGGCCTGTCCCAACGCCGGATAACCTACGCCACGCGGGACCTAACTTTCACTTGGTGGTGCTTGTAGTGAATCCAACATCCGAGGAGGTACCTAAAGTAGTGCGTATAGCACTCCAAACTGACACTCTAGACTCTGTTGTACCCTTGTACAACCATATATAATTTATAATTATATAAATTAATTCTATTATTGTGTAACCCTCCACAATAGTCTAGTACCTGAAAATCTCCCATAGAAAGGTGAGATTACTCCGGGAGACTCACGGTCAACCAAGGGTCGAACTACTCTAACCCTGGTCAACCGGACTTGCAGAACCCACGACCTCCAATTTCCGATCCGAAAGTCTCTATGGGTTCTACCAGGTACAGGACACTTGTCCTGCGAGTTTGGTTCAGATCGGACGTTCGGATTGCTCACGATCGCACGATCTGACGGTTAATATAAAATATAAACTTAAAATTATTATTCGGAACATCCGGGGCTCCGATTCACGATCCGTGAATTCCTACACGATCCTATCAATACCTAGATTAACATATATTAAATTTGGGACCATCCGACGGTCCCAACCTATCGAACCCGGATAACGCGCAATATGCGATTATCCGTTCGATAGTCAAACGACGTCCGAATTGAGATCTGCGAAATCCTACGCACTCGTGACAACCTAAGGATCTCATCGGAACACATCGCTTCCTTTCTACTGTGCCCACGTGCCGTCGCACGCGCCGGCAGCGCGTGGGTGCCCAAAGCGATAACGCTTCGCCGGAAAATCTCAAAACCACGGCTCCAAACTCCTACCCTAGGTATAACACCCTATTTGGAGCCACTTTTGTTCTTGGACCTACCCCAAAAAGTGGCCGGAAATGGCCGATCACGGCGGCCGAAGTTTCGGCCGATTTTCAATTCGAAAATCGAGTTGTCTACGCTAAGAATCGATCTAATCCTACCCAACCATCAGCTAGAGCAGCTCGAGAGGTTCAAGATCCATACCTGGGTCGACGGAATTGGTGGCCGGAGGAGGGAGATCGACGGCGTTGAAGTTTTGACGACCTCCCGGCGGTTTTCTGCATTTTCCGGCCAGCAACGGCCGCGTCGCCGGCGGGGAATGGTCGGGGAAGGAAGGGGACGTCGTCCCGGTCAGTTTGGTACCGGCCCCGCCCACAGCCGTGGTCGGTGGCCGGAGATACAAGGAGAGAAAGAGAGAGAGCCGACGGGAGAGAGAGAGAAGTCGCGGGAGAGAGAGAGAGAGAGAAAAAAACCAGATTTTTATAAAAAAATCCCATTTCGAAATATTTACGATTATGCCACTGGACTTCTTTTGACCATATCTCTCTCGTTACAACTCCGATTCGAGCCCACTACGTGTCTGTGAACTCGTCTCAGTACGACCTATCCAAAAATATAAGTCACGGTCCCAAACTCTCTCCGGTTAAAAATATGACTAAAATACCCTTAAATAATTAAATAATTAAATAAGGGTAAAATTTGGGAAATTTGGGGTCGGGGTGTTACAATACAATTCCTATAATATTAATATATATACTATAAAGAATTTTTTTTTCGAGGGGCCCTGTGCGGTGGCACCACTTGCACCACCCCAGGGCCGCCCCTGCACTAGTCCATGTCTCATGAACCACCTTATACCAGTCTTTACTACACAATTAATTGACTTGCAGCTTTGATGATTTGGGTGATAACTAGACATGTCCAATTGCCGTCAATTTGGATCCAAAGATTTTCAACTTTGGCAGGTCCAAATTAAATCCGATGTCTGAAAATTCTGAAAAGAATTGAATTGGAATGAAAATGTATTTCAAAATTCTGAATATTTCGGACTCCAACATATATTGGTGTTTCAAGTTTGGATTACTAAACTTTATGTTAAACTAAATATGACATACCGCTTGGGATTGCTTCTATAAAAAGTACTTATGCTCATAACCATTTTTGTTCGAAGCAACTTTATTAGAAGAATGTTGAAATTTTTGTTAAAAATGCAAGTGCTTCTTAGAAAACACTTTGATTAGTGCTTCTCCAGAAAGGGCCAAAAAGCAGTTTACATTTTTTCTGTCAAGCACAGTCATAAACGCTTTTAATTGTTAGAAAGCACTTTTATCTCTTCCATATAAACACTCCCAAATAAGCCCATAATGACTAAAGACAAGTTGTTCCACAAGAATAACATCTATAAATACTAACATATCAATAAAACGAACTGGAAGTAACCCTTGGCCGAGTTGGAGTTAATTGATATAAAACATCTAGTTTTATTTTCTGGAAGTAAGGAAGAAAAAAAAAAAGAAATAGGCTTTCGATTTCCTTGTAAAATATGGAAAGAATTCATCAGAAGAAGATATTAGAAATGGACCGGCCGGTACAGGGAGACTTGGGTTCGAGACTCTAATTTCTACGTTAAGTCGTTTTACTTCTCTTAATTTTCTGATTGCATTTTTCTTTTAATCACAGACATCACTTTCTTAGTGCATATTGGATATCAAATTTGGGAAGCTGGCAATAAGGCCTACAAGGCAATCACAAAAGGAAAGTCACAGTGGCAACTGGATTGGAACCAATTTTGCCGAATTATTAAAATAGAACCCGGAACGAGCCTTACAAGGTATTCCCCAAATATTTATTTGAGATATAGAATACTAAACCACATGCACCCTTCTCCATGGCGCCAATTATATGTCCAAGGGAAGTTGTTCCTGTTGCAACTTGCAATATATATGTTAGTTTGCTTGGTTGTTTATCTCCAACTGTGAATTAATGTTGGCCAAAGTTACTGTCAGTTGGAATTTTCATAAGTACGTGCTGGAGCAAAGCTGAACGCTGACTACCATTGTCAGAGGGTGGAGTCCATGTACAACTATAGGATTATGTATAGAAGCTAAATGACGACATGAACGTGTGAGAAACGCAGACGCTGATATGTATATATGTCTTTGACGTTGGTTCAGAAACGACTTGAACGTGTGAGAAACGCTGACGCTGATATGTATATATGTCTTTGGCATAGGTTCAGAGAACGACCCGGTTGTCGTAGACTGGATAACATTAATTGGAACAAACAAATTAGTAAAGAGGAAGAAACAATTTGACTTTACAAAGGGACAAAATATTTAGGTTTTTTTTAGTAATTAAGTCCATTTTAGCCGGACATATTATACAAAAATCCATATAGAACGTATTTGGAGATAAAAACTCAAAACTAGTTATTTATTATTTTTTAATTGATTATTAGTGTAAAAGTATATACATGCTGATATATGGAAAAATAATACAACTTACCTGGTGATTTACGACCAATTTTGTAACTTTTCGGTTTGGATTTTCAGTTTTCATATATTTTTTTAAAGCGTACTGAGAATGTATTGGAGAAAGGAAGATATTCAGAAAAGATGGACGAATGATGGTGCAAGGGGTGGGCATCAATCCGGCCGATCCGGTCAATCCGGCCGAACCGATTATATTGGATTGGTTTGGTTTGGTTTTGACCAAAGAAAAAGTCAACATTTTGAAAAACCGAACCGAACCGAACCGATTTGGTTTGGTTCAACTGTGGTTTGAGAGTTTTAAAAACTGTCCTAAACCGAACCGGATCGATTATAAATCAATTTATTATTTATTTAATTTAGTTTACATGTGGCAAGGTTTGAGTGGTTATTTAAGAGTGTACCATGTACCCTGCAACACTTGATTGGACTCCAAAACTACAACTCACGGACACATCTAAGTTATCTAACCATTCTCTCTCCCTCAGAAGAGCCTCTCTCCTATCTCCTTTCCTTCGTCTCTTAACCCTAGCCGCAACTCCCTCTCATTATTTCTCCATCTCTCTCTGCTACCTCTCCCTCTCTCTGCTACCTCTCCCTCTCTCTTTGTCTCTCTGCTACATCTCCCTCTCCCTCTCCCTCGACGCTAACTTAAGCCAACATGATTCGAACTCGGCGAAACCCACCCATTTGTCCTCAGCGAAATCCATCTCTACAAAACCCAAGTTCCATCATCGACCATCAGGTTATGCAAGGATTGATTATGGGAATATTGTTGGTGGTGGATCGTCATCATCAGCTGGGTTTGTAAAATATGCTAGTTCTGTCTACTACTTTATTTTTTGTATTGTCTCCAATAACTGGTTATATATAAAAAGTTAGAGAGTTGAAAAATAAAATGGTATTTTCTATGAGGCCTAATTTTTCATTTTTATGGTTGTAAAATATGCTAATCTATTTTATTGTACAAAAAGACTGTAGCATACCTTGCTTTGATTTAGTTTTGTTCATAGAATAATGTATATAAAATGTTGCTTATGTGATATTAATGCTTGATGCCTGTTCACAAGAGAGAAGATCAAATGTTGTGAACAACATAAGCGACATGCGTAGGGAGGAAACCAACAGAGGAATCTCAAGCCTCCTTAGTGTTTTTAATACCACACAAAAGCTTGTGCAGCACTTGGGAAGATACAAGTGTGGAGAATTGCCACCAAACCACCAGTCCTATTTTTTCCTTTGTAATAACTATATAATTAAGCACAATAAGATTGTATTTCTTTGAGAATCATGTTCTCTAACAATTATTATTGCTTGCAGCTTCTTTTCTTTGTATGTTTTTTCTTTACCTCTTGTATGATTAGTGAATGTTTTATGCGTTTGATATTAGGGAACTTGAGAATGAACATGTTCGGTGACACAGAGAAAATGATGTTTTCTTTTATGCTAAACCGGCCGAACCAAACCGTACCGAACCGGATATAAATGGTTTGGTTTGGTTCGGTTTTCATTTTAATTTTAGCTCAAACCGAACCACACCGAACCGTAAAAGTTTAATTGGTTCAGCTGTGGTTTGAGGATGAAACCGGAACAAACCGAACCGTGCCCACCGTGCAAGAGAGGTAAAAGAAAATGTGTTCATAGGGTACTACATATAATGAAAACTACAACTGAAAACACTTTTTAAATTGTTTTCATACATTCCCGTAGAAAAAAAAAATTTCTGCATAAATGGAGACAAAACTAATATATCATATATAAATACTTGACTCGTGCTATCAATGTGATATTGGCTGGACTTTACAAAAGAAGAGACGACTCGGCGTAGACTGGAAAATTGGAAGAGACAAATCAGTAAAGGGGAAGACCTTTTATTTCCCCTAGCTAACCATGACATGAGTATATATACCTACCTCATATGTCTTTTTCCATCTGCCGATAAGAACTTGAGAAAGGCCAAAAACAGTTAATTGACTTGCTACTTGAGTCAGTGCATGCGTGTGTCACCAGAAAAAAAGTTTATTTGTAATTAGGATATAAGTAGTAGGATTGTTTAGCTTAATCTAATACCATGTTTGGTGCTCATGAATAATGAATGTGGATAGGATAATGAATAATCTCGCCATAATTTCCATTATGTGTATTTTTGTAGGATAATTTATCCTACCAAAAAGGTGGAATACATAATCTCACTACTTCATCTATTTGACCTTAGACCCAAAATCTGGAAGCAGCGACACAAACCCGAGACAATAGTGCCAATGTTTATCTCTTTTATCTCCCCCATCCATGCGAGAGTGTAAATGTGTGTTGATACATTGGTTATTTTTTTCTCCTTCCCTTTTTTGTTACAAGCTATACATGAGTGAATTTTCAAACATACCACTTGAGCTATAAGCCTTTTGGGCTTAATTATATATTGTGACTCCATGATTCCTTGACGACTTAAATAACAAAGACTTGATAAGGCATAAATGTATTTATTGATGAATTATTTGAGAGACCTTGTGTGGTATACTACAAAGTGACAAGAGTCGTTTATTTTTTAACTTTTTGACATGGTGTTTCAAGAAAATACAAAAATGATGCCCACGTAATTGAATGGTGAAATAGCTTCATATTTAAGTGGCATTTTGCATAGATAATCTTTGAGGGAATACATGAAAATTAAATAGTTCGGATCATAGAAATACAATACGGAATGAGCCTTATAAGAGTGCCTCTCAAATAAGATATTTTAATAAATCCCTCACTTGAAGCTCCCTAGTATGGTCACTCAAAAACCAAGAAGCTATTTTAGCGCACAATTGTAAGGAAGATTCTTGAAAAGATAAGAACATAAGTTGACAAAGTAAGAGCCAAAAGAAGAAGAAGAAGTCTTCACAATAAATTCACAAGTCTTCATCACTAAATTTCAGACTTTGAAAAGTCTTTCCAGTATCTTCTTTCATATCACTTTTCTTTTCTCGATTGCCAAGAAAGACTTTGGAGTTTTTCATGCACTTGAGTCAGTGTCTTTGCCTCTTATTGAAATTGGAATGTTTGAGTATAATGAAATGAAATTGATAGAAGTGAGAGATTTCTTGGATTCATGGATAAGAAAATTCAGAGAAGGTTTTATTGTGTGCTTGAGTGTGATATATGTCCTACCTAATGCGTGGGGTTATCTTTTTGGTTATTTATTGAGCTTTGTCCTTGATATGAGTAGGGTGCAAGTTGTATTGAAAATTCCTATTGCAGCAATTTGGATGGATATGAGTAGGTTGCAAGTTGGATTGGAAATTCACATTGCCGCCAATTTGGATCCAAAGATTTTCAACTTTGGCACGTCAAAATTAAATTCAATGTCCAAAAATTCCGAAAAGAATTGGATTGGAATGAAAATGTATCTCAAAATTCTAAATATTCAGGACTCCAAAATATATTGGTGTTTCAAGTTTGGATTACTAAACTTTATGCTAAACTAAATATGACATACCATTTGGGATTGCTTCTATAAGAAGTACTTATGCTCTTAACTGTTTTTGTTGGAAGCACATTTATTAGAAGAACGTTGAAATTTTTGTTAAAAATGCAAGTGCTTCTTAGAAAAACACTTTGACGAGTGCTTCTCCAGAAAGCACCCATAAGCGGTTTACATTTTTTTTCTGTCAAGCACAGTCATAAATGCTTTTAATTGTTAGAAAGCACTTTTATCTCTTCCATAAACTCTCCCAAATAAGCCCATAATGACCAAAGACGAGTTGTTCCACAAGAGTAACATCTAAATACTAACATATCAATAAAATGAACTGGAAGCAACCCTTGGCTGAGTTGGAGTTAAAATTGATATAAAACATCTAGTTTTATTTTCTGGAAGTAAGGAAGAAAAAAACTATAAGAAATAGGCTTTCGATTTCCTTGTAAAACATGGAAAGAATTCATATATGGACCGGTCGGTACAGGGACACTTGGGGTTCGTAATCAGTCCAAAAAACAAAGTCTTGGTCAGTCAACGGAGGGAAACAGAACTCATTGCCCCTACTTATAAATTTCACGAACTTGCCTAGTAACCCCCCACAGCTTTTTTTTCACCAGAAAAGAACCCTTTCCATTCAGTTTCTGCCTCACAGATTATCCTTATTTCTTGAAGGTTCTTCTTCTCTTCTAATCTATCTATTCACTCCTAACCAACATATAAAAAGGCTAGTTATGGCTGGACAGCATCCTGAAGATGGTGATTCGATCGTTTTCCTAAGGTTTGTTTCTTTTATACCGATATCATTTTAAGAGGATTTAACTGTATATTTTAAATCACAGTATTATCGTATTTGTTGTGTGAAGAGTTGGCAGTTATGTTTATTTGTAATTGTCACGTATATTAAAATGATTATCTCTCTAAATTTATTTTATTTTTCTTTTTGTACACTAATTGGGGTGCGTAGCTATCATAACATTTTACAAGTGTATATATATATTACTTTTCATTTTGATTTTGGGTTAGATACTCTAATTACTACATTAAGTCGTTTTACATCTCTTAATTTTCTGATTGCATTTTTCTTTTAATCAGCACTACACCAGGGGCTTTCAATACGGAAAATGCTAATCCCACATCCCAAAGTGGAGGACTTGGACCAAAGAAAAAATGGGAAACAAAACTTCTTTCAGCTTCACTGTGGAATAAGATAATTGTAATTTCATGTGTTATTGGAGTTTCCCTAGATCCCTTGTTCTTTTACATTCCATTCATCGATAAGGAAAAGAAATGTCTTGGAATGGACAAAAAGTTGAGGAATGTGGCTCTTATTTTGCGATTTCTCACAGACATCACGTTCTTAGTGCATATTGGATATCAAACTTGGGAAGCTGGCAATAAGGCCTATAAGGGAGAAGATTGGCAACAAACGTTGAAATATAATGAGATAATTCCATTTGCTAAGAGGTTTGCTGGGTATTTGTCATGGCTCTCTTTCTTAACTGACCTTCTCGCTGTTCTTCCCGTGCCACAAGTAAGATTATGAGCTAGGTTTGTCCAGCTTTAAATAATAGATTTCTAACCCATTACTGTTTATTATGTCAGATTTTAGTAGTAGTGCTTTTCTTCAAAATTAAAGGGCCGGAATATTTGGGACACAGAAAGGTTTTGAACCTTTTTCTACTCAGTCAGTATTTGCCGAGAATTTTTCGAATTATCTTATCGGCCAAGAAACTTACAAAGACTGGAATATGGGTCAAAGCCATATTCAATTTTTTTCTGTACATAATTGCGAGCCATGTAAGTTTTTCTTTTTTTCATTTTAATATTTATTTTGGTATTAAAATGATTGATGAACTTGAACTTCATTTACAATAGAAGTGACCATATGGTGCTGGTTTAATTGATGTGGTATATATATATAAGTAGAGTGAGTGTACTGTTATGTTAAATCTTTTTTTCTTTTTTTCTTTTTTTCCAAATACATCTCTTCCCATTATGAACATCTTCCTCCCAGAGAGTATTCCTTGATGTATGATGGTGTTTGTTATAATTTTTAGGTACTTGGAGCCTTTTGGTATTTCTTTTCCATTCAACGAGAGACATCATGTTGGCACCGAGCTTGTACAAATACTACAGATTATACAGGATGCATGAGTACCTTTTATTGTGATGATCGCAGTACTACTTTAAGAAATATTACATTTTTCAATGAACATTGTGGTGTAGAATTTCCAGGGGACAAGCAGCCATTTAATTATGGAATATTTCTTGATTCCCTTAAGAATGATGGTAACACGGGGAATATAGATTTTCCAACCAAGTTATGCTTCTCTTTCTGGTGGGGCTTGAGAAATCTAAGGTTTGCTTGCACGTACACATTTAATTATTTGACAATTTCAGCATTTTCTTTTGTATATATATTCAAACTAAACAAAAATTCGAAGTCATATTCGTATACCACTTATGTGGCATTAATTTATTACTAACTACTTTTCCTTTTTGATGTGATAACAAAACTTACAAAGAGAATGAATCCTTTTTTATTCCTAAATTCCTCTCATCATACAAAAACTTAACAAACAGCTGAAGAAGGAAAGTTAGATAAACAAATAAGTTCCTCCACGAATCACTTTTAGTGTCACACATTTTGCTTGATCCGTTGCTTAATTTTTGCAGCAACTTTGGCACGAATCTCACAACAAGTAATTATGTATGGGAAAACTTCTTTGCAATCCTTATTTCTGTCACTGGTGTGCTACTGTTTGTATATCTCATTGGAAATGTGCAGGTTGGTAATGAATCTCTCTGCTAGATATCTATTTAGTTCACGTTTATTTTCCTTCAGCTTCAGGGCTGATGATCATTGAGCTTCTAATTTACTGTTTGTGGTGAAATGTACGTACAGACATTCATTCAGTTGACAACCACAAAATCGGAGGAAATAAGGCAAAAGATTAAAAAAAGAGAGCAAGTGTGGGGAACATGGATGGAGGAAAATCGTGTTCCTGAAGATTTGAAGAAAGAAATCATGAAAAACATACATAAAAAATTGGGAAAAGACAAAGATGCCAATCTGGAGAATCTATTCAATGTTCTTCCCTGGAATACGAAAAAATTTCTGAAGCGTCGTCTTTTCTTCGATATTCTATCAGAAGTAAGTCTCTCTCACACACACATAAATTATCAACATTGAACTTGTATGGATGAATGAATCTTGTTTTGTATTTAAATATTGATCACTGAAGAAAGTTGAGCTTCCAACCTCAAAATCAATTGACAATTAGGAGAGTGATCCAACTCTTTATTCTTTAACTTTTCGGATGTAGGACAATTCTTTTGTATCCTGAGAGGCACTCTAAAATCACCCTTAAACCGTCTTATACACTCATCATTTGTGAGGAGTACAGCGCGGGAGATGAGATTTGGAGTGCCAAAAGCATCGATGGATTAATGTAAGCTAAACTACGTATAAATGCAGGTAAAACTCCTTAAGGATATGGATCACAAAGTGCTGAATATGATTTGCGACCATGCGACGCCAGTGACGTTCCCCGAAGATAAAATCATATTTCAAAGTGGGCACCCACTTGATCGCATGCTCTTCATTCTAGAAGGCACCGCCTCCACATCAATTCCCACCAAGCAACTTGTGAGAGGGCAGACTTATGGAGAAGAGCTTCTGATGTGGGCATCGCCCAACTACAAACCTAGGGTTAACAAGCTTCCTACCTCCACCGAAATTGTGAAATCTCGTACAAAACTAGAAGGCTTTGCTCTCTCAGCCACGGACTTGGTAAAAGTAGCCTCCAAATACCGACGCTTGTGGAACTTAAACAATGACCCTTGATTGATCTCGCACCTTCTACGCCCAACTCCACAAAAAAACAATCATCTGTTAAATGCTACTTCTTGTACTTATGCATAAAGGTTGTATCCTTCTTATGTCTAAAATTACCTCGTAATGTTACTATGATGACCTAAAAAATGATTTATTATGCATACATGTATGCTCATACCTCTGAGACTAGTTCTCTCTTTTGCTCGACAAATTCGAGCAACAGAAACTACAGAAGTAAGGGCAGTGCAATCAAATTAACCTATGGACTACCTAAACCTGCAGAGAGAACACACACATTTCTAAGACAATATGGAAGTAGAAATGTCTTCGAATAAGCTTTCCTCCCCTCTAATTACTCGCAGCTTTCAGACACAATATGGAAGAGCAGCAGAACCCCTTTTAACATCTCTTTAGTATATCACATCCATCTGCATACAGGAACTTTATATCAAGCAACAAGATCAACCTCATCACGTTCAGGGGAAGCCACATCTAATCTCATCATACTCCTATATTCATCCGGAACAGGTGCACCTGCCTGCACACATAGCTCCACCACAGCTGGAGCCTTGCCATAATACCTCTTTAGGTTGTTATCCAGAGCAGGACAATTTACGTCTCGGACATGCCAAACATAGTTCAGACCTACAAAATCTTCTATTGTTGCTTCTTGCCATGCATGCAAACCATTACGAGATTGATGCTTTGATGCCTTGCACATCCTCACTTTGTGCCCCTTGGGACCCACCTGGACCTCTAAACAATATCCACAAGTCTTCACACTGTATTTCTCCATGATATTCTTTGCTCCGGATATCATCTCAAACCATGAGCCCATTGTAGTACTACTCAACTCGGTCAAAGATTTCCCCACTTTATCACTTGATTTATCTACACAGTTAGTATGACTCGGTGAAGCTGAATTTCTCAATTCTTCCATATTAGTTCCTACATCAGGATCTACTAGGGTATCAACAATCCCAGGATATGAGTTTCTATCCATTTCATCCATTTTGTTAACCATCTCAAAGTCCACAATTCTTCCTTCAATACAATATACAGGTCTCGTTCTTCTCTTTGTTGGGTACTCGTCAATCTCTAGACCAGCCTGTATACAGAGCTCCAAAATGGCAGGGATCCGTGGGATTCGATACCTCTCGTCATGCCCAACTCTTGGTTTTCCAACACGATCATAAAGATGGAAGCATTTAGGAAAGGAAACCACATCTTGAACTCCTCCCTTCTTCCAAACATGTGAAGCACTCCGAAAACCACTATTTGGGCCAGTGCAAGTTCGGATTTCATGACCCGCATGGCCAATGTGAACTTCGGAGCAAAACCTGAGATTAAAAGCCTTGTTTCAATAAGACAATCAATTAACAAGCTTAAGGGTTAGATATTCTGATCAGAATGAAACTCAGTAAATCAACCAATTACTACAAAAGGCAGATTAAGAATCATCATTATGTTAGCAATTCATATATTTTCAGTAAAATGTGCCCTATTTCTTTCCGTAGGCTCTGATTATCTTCCCAAATTAGCTGTATATCCAACCGTCCATATTGGAAATTGCTTTGGAAAGTTGAATGCATCAAAGCAGTACACATACAACGTTGAGATTACAAGCCAGGAAGAGAATATGGACATCTACAAAAGATATCCTGCCTACATAATCAACATAAGTCACTGCCAGTAACTAACTGTTAAAACCCTAAAAGGATATCAATCCTTAAGCCAAATAATTGACAAAAGAGATGCACACAATGTACACAAACTTCACTCTTACAAGATATTTGGACAAGAGAGGAACCACAATGTATAAGGACGAGTAAGTTTAGTTTACTAAGGTGAAACTGAAAATTAGAGTTGACATGTGAACTTGTAAGCAAACTGAAGGAATGAGCACAAGCAAAGATAAATAAAAGAGGCAACCTCTGGCTACCTGCACCGTTGGACAGGAACAACTTGAAGAAGCTTTGACAAGCCAAACAGGACCGATTGTCGAGCTCGGTAAACTTGATGAGCCACCTCAACCAATTCAGGGACCAACAATCCATTATCAGGAGGTTCTTCAAGCATCCTACAAGGCTGGGCCTTTCGGGCTTCTTTCTCCTCCTTCGCTCTTTGAATCAAAACCTTCATGGGTGTAGGATAAGGCTTCCTCTCTGACATTTTTCTTGGAGGTCTCGGTACATCCGCATACAAAGGATCATCTGAATCACCTACTAAGGTAAGGGTTCTCTCTGATTCAAAACACGCCTTTTGATCAAGTTGACAATAAAATCTTGTAAAATTGTAAGTTTTCCATATTATTCTTCTCTGCATACTGTGTGGAGATTCTGCACAATTACACAATTTGAAATAGAAATCAGAACTAAAGTAGATTTATTAACAGTGCTTTGGGCTATCAGGATCAATTAATTCCATCTTTCTAAACTGAAAAATAGTTCAATTCAATTGAAGTACTTCTGATATTACACCTGATATTACTGAATGCATCATCTAAACAAAAAGATTTGTTAAGCATTTTCTGACAGAGGCGCCTTATAATAGAAATAGGTGGTGGGAAGGAGGCAAAAATTCTACGGAGTGGTAGTGTGCTGGCAGTTACTTGGATGATTTGGATGGACAGAAACAGGAGCATATTTGAAGATTACTAGGAACTTTGGTTGTAGGAGTCATGAGACAGGTTTTTTTCCTCAATATCAGCTTCGATTTCCATTGAGTTTAGACACATATCTTTGTCCATGATTTTATTAGACAGCAAAGAAGCTGGGAATTAGGTTGCTGTTAGCTAGTTTTGTAAGGTGCGCAATAGTTGTATTAATTTTCGTTGTCCTTTTTCGCGGTGAACACCTTGTTCCCCTGTTGTGTTGTCTGTTTTCTTAAGAAAGGTTTCTCTATTCTATAAAACAACAAAAGAAATTGGGTCAGATCCTTTTTTCACACCTTAATGAAGCTCTCCCTAGCACTCTTATGGGAATTGATAATGTCAAAGCTAATTACAAACAGAGAGGAAAGTCCAGAAAGATAAAAGAAATTAGCTCTAAGGCAAAGAAGTGGGTAAGAGGGAGTAGCTTTGTGTTTCTTCAAACCAAATACAGCGACTGAGATTAGCATTCAGAGGGAAAAGAGAGATCGAACCAGGGCCCGCCAGGATCACAATTTTTCGGGCAAAAGCTTTGGCTAAATGTTTGTTCATTCAGTGAAAACATCTGTCAAAATTTCAGCGGCATCTCATCTGTATTTATAACATTTTCTCAAATTTATACACTCAAAGCAAATGTTAGAAAATTTTTACGAACTTACTAGAAAATGCACTCAAAGCAAGAAATTGAAAGAGAATCGAAAGGACTCAAGATACAATGCGCTTACCTCTTCAAAATGACCAAATGCTGATATTTAACACCTCAAGCATCAGCTTCCGAAGAAGACGAACTGAAAAGGAAGAAGAAGGGCCGAAGAAGGGGGAGGGCTGGGTAACTGGATACACAAGAAGAACTGGAAAAAAATGAAAATGAAGAGCAAGAACCAATCAAATGAAGAAAACGAAACTGAACAAGAGTCTGAGGAAGAAGAAGAAGAGAGGGGAGGGGAGGACGGGAAACGGGAAGCGATTGTGTATTGCGGTGAAATTATTTTATTTTAGTTTTATTCTGATTTTGGGTTGGGCTTAAGAGCATGTACAGCGCCAGGGGTTGGCCCAGGCAAAAGGCAAAAATCAGCCCAAGTCCAGCTCCAGCGCGCGCAAAGCAGCCCGGGCAAGCTGCGGGTCCCACGAGCCCGGGCAGGCCCAAGGGCGAAAATCGACTGGGCTCGAGCCCGAGTTCAGTGACGTCAGCGCTGACGTCACCACCAACGGTTACATGCCACGTGTCGGAACCCGGGTGGCTCCGATTGGATTTTTTTCAGAAATCCTACGGTTCTCATTTTTTTGGCCAAAAAAATTTTAAAAAAATCCGAAAAAATCCGAAAAAATTCTGAAATTTTTTTTTAAAAAAATACCAAAAATGTATGTATTTTTTCCCTATAAATACCTAACCATTTTATCTACTTTCAACACCAAATCTTCATACAATTTCTTCTCCATACAATATTTTCTACTCTCCACTCACATAATTCATTTTCCACACCAAATCTCCATACAAACTCATCTCCTTCCAATATTTTTTACTCTCTACTCATATTTTCCACTTTCCACACCAATTCCATACAAACTCTTCTCCTTCTAATATTTTTTACTATCCACTCACATTTTTGTACTACTTTCCATTTGTAGAAAATAAACAAATGGCATCTTCTGTTGAAATCGGAGGCTCGTGGTCAACCCAGGAAGATATTGCGTTGTGCGAGTCTTGGGTGAACGTTAGTCATGACCCTATCACGGGCAATGAGATGAAGTTCCATCATATGTGGAGCAAAATTCATGGAGAATTTTGTCAAAGATCGGGTTCCATTCGGACCGAAATGGCTTTGTCTAGTAGATGGAAAATTCTAAACAAAGAGTTAGGGAAATGGAGAAATGCCTTGACAAAAGCAAAGGAGAACATTCGGAGCGGTGCGAATCTTTCCGATGAGGTAAAATATTTTTAATTGTCATTTTAATCAATTTAATGTAACTTTTTTTTATTGCATATTCTATTTCTTTTTGTTGCACAATGTTTATTTTATTTTTGCATTTCCTAATTGGATTTATTTATTTACATAATCAATTTTATTCTTGCATTTCAAATATGTTTATAATTTCATGCATAATCTTTATTTTTTGTTTTTGCATTTTCAATTTGTCTATATTTATTTACATAATCAATTTTATTCTTGCATTTCAAAATAGTTTATAATTTCTTGCATTGTATATTTTTTTAATGCACTTCCAATTATTTATTTTGAATAGATCATACAAGCACAAATGTGGTTCGGTGCCATGGGACAAGGGAAAAAAAGTTTTGTGCATTTCCAATGTTGGGAAATTGTCAAGGATTGTTCCAGATTCAAAATTATTCTTACCGCACCCCCGGTTGTGTTGCATGAGACGCCGCTCCACGAATCGCCATTAACCGATTCACCATTGGACTCCCCAATGGAAACGGAGTCACCACTCCCACGTCCGCCGAGACCTATTGGGAGAAAGGCGGCAAAGGCCAAGAGAGGGGGCACTTCGAACATTGATTGTGTCAAATATCGAGCATC
>NC_034009.1:13096338-13164845 GCF_000346465.2 Prunus persica
GTAAGTGCACGGACAAAAAAACCCTTTGGGGGGGGGGGGGAGGAGAGAGAGAGAGAGAGGAAAGGCTTTGCCAAAGTCGGGCTTTTAGCTGTGGACTGTTGTTGGGTTCTATTTCTTACATTTCTAATTTTTCATTAGAAAATCAGAAAAATACAATTGAGAAATAATGGGGGTCTAATGAGGACATGATTATCTACGTTTTTATACTGTATAAATATTTATAAAATTTTGCAACTCGATTTTGAGGAGGATGGTTTGGGATACATGATCCCGAGTATAGGGTAACTGCTCTTAACCACTTGAATTACAAAGCCTTGAAAATTATATACATTCTTAGACAATATAATTTCTATAAGTTTGTTAAACATTTTTCTAACGTATACCCCATATATTTTGTATCTGTGACTGTGATGGTGGATGTATTTGGAGGGCCAGGGGGCCTATTGTAGTTGAAGAATGCCAAAATAAGTTATAGAAAAGCTCTGCATTAGACCCAAAATTTCTGATGCCACTGAAAGTGAAAATTTGATTCTAAATTTATACTGAGTTATATATTCCACACTGTAAACAATATGGACTTTTTTCCCATACCATACATACACAGTAGAATTTCAATTTACGTCAACAAATCATGTAACATTTACCACAACAGTAATTAGTTTTGCTTTTATCTTCATATGGGTCAGTTCTTAGCAGTCCAGGTTTCTTTAAAGTGTTAGTTCTTAAAACCTACTCTGCTAAGCACAGACCAGGAAAAAAGCACACCCAAATATTCTACCCCTAAATAAGCAACAGCCTGGTAAACACAACCTGATCTGCAGATAAAAGCTAGATGCATAATGCATGAGTATACATGAATCAAATCTCACAAGCATCTGAGATTCCACTACAGCACTTCCAGGTCAATAGGCAATCAATTTTGTAATAAGAGCAGGCAAATGATTATCTGCTGTTAAGAAACAAGAGCGATTTCCAAAAGCACAATTCCTGAAAACAACTTGAAAGGACTGAACTCCCTCATCTTTAAGTTGCTTAGCTTTATTGTTGATTACCTTAACTGCAAAGTATAATTTCACCCCCCGAGCAAGAATAGAACCAAATTACATGGATATCAGTAGCAACAAAATATACAATTATCAAAAACGTATTTCGGAGAGACTAGTTACATTCATCTAGGAGAAGCGAAGTAGTCGTATAGCCAACCCATTTTTTGGGCTAAAGGCTTAGTTGGGATGCCACCCCATTTGGAGGAATGAAAGATTTATGTCAATTTCAGGAAACCAACAAAAACTAAATCCATCCAATTTTTCTTTTACATGGAACTGCATAGACAGATTCTATCTGCTCGACAGATAATTACACTTAAAGCATGCAAGTATGTAATTAAGTAAATTTTTGTATCACGTACTGAAAACCATAATGATTCTAATCCTCCTCTTTTCACACATGTGCAAAGGCACACCTGCACATGCATGCATGCTCCTTCACAAGCAAATTCACACAGAGAATCATACTAAAGGCAAGTTGTGTTGCAGCAACTACATAAAGTCCATATTAAAGTTAGCATTGGTATAATAGTCTCTGTTGGAGTACTTATTCCTTTGGACTCAAATACTTGAAGAAACATGAATATCACATAGAGAACAAAGCTAATTTCTATTGACACCGAATTAGGTCAAATATGCCAGCCAAAAGAGCTCCATATCAAAATGCATAAACTTTGATACACACTCGATGAAGATCTGATCTCACACTCATATTGCCAAAACATTATTGAGGGATAAAGAAACTTTATTCATTTTAAACAAGATAGTTACATAAAAAATTGGAATTGGGAAATCTCTAGTCCTTATTGACTTGATTTCAAGCTCGACAGATCAGTCTATAACCATACCTAACTGAACAAAGTACACATCATATGCATTCAACAATTTGCTAACCTTTACAGTTCTCACCAACACTGCAAACATTCTTGCTTACTAAGTAGAGACCAGTTTCTTCAAGCAAAGACGTTACCCATCAACAATGAATTGATCATCTTGATTTTCTCCCTCAACCCTAGCATCCTCATGAACCAAACTATTCACATGGTGCAAATTCTGCATCATTTGTGATAAATAATGGTTACTAGCACTCGTATGATCAGACAGTCCAGCTGGATGAGCAGTCCACTGAGAGACAATCCCTAATAACTGGCTTGTAAGGTTTTGTTGCTCATGAAGAATACGAGTCTGCATCTGGCCCATCTCTGCGCGGTGGTGACCCAACATTTCGTCAATCCTCTTCTTCCATTCTGATCTCCTCCTATCCATCCTCTCCTCCCATTCCCTCTCATGAATCAACTCTTCCTCTTTTCTTCTTCTTTCTCTCTCTTCACTCTCCTTCTCCAATGCTTCCCATTCTAGAATCCTCTGCTTCTTCAACTTCTCCCTTGTCTTTTCTTTCTCCTCCTTTTTATTTACCCATTCCTCCCATTTCCATTCCCGTTCATGCTCACACTCCATTCTAAAACTCTCACTCCTCTGTCTGTCCCGTTCTCTCTCTGCCTCACGTTGCTCAAACCGAGCCTCCATTTCCTTCAACTTGCTTAGTTGGTTACCTAGATATCCCCATGCCTTCTTTCCCAACCCCATCGACGCCTCCCTCTTCTTCTTCTTCTTCTTTAAACTACGACCATTTTGCTCCACTTCTTCGCACACAAACCTGTCATCTCCATCCTCCCTAACCCGATCATTGCCATTAAAATTCTCCTCTCCCTCCTCCCCATCATACTCAAATCCTAAACCCATCACTCCATTCTCAACCCCATCAATCCCTGCCCCAAAATCCCCATCAGAATGGCCCATTTGCCCAAAATCCACAAGCCCCATTCCCCTTCCACTCCCCACAAACACCCCACCATTCTCACCATCCCCATTCACAGATGCCATCAGTTCATTACCATTGCTATTCACGATCCCCACATCCCCAAAAACCTCCTTATATCTCAAGAAATTCGACCAATGGGTAAGGCCCTCCATCCAGTCAAACTCCTCCCCACTACACTCCCCACTACCACCACCACTGCTAGCACCACCGTCGGGTTGTTGTTTCTTGATCTTCTGCTTGACAAGCAGATATTGGTGCCTCATGTTCTGGACCTTGGTGGAAACATCCTTCCAAGACCACTGCCAACGGTAGGCAATTGGGTCTTGAACATGGTGCACGGAATTCACATAACAAGCAATGGGTTTAAACTTTTTCTCTCTGGTTTTCATCTTAGCAAGCATCCCATCAGATACCATCTCACGGTATTTGTCAATCAGAGTTCTCTCCTCGGCCTCTGTCCACTTCTTTCTTCTTGAGGGCATCATTGAGCTAAAGCACCAATTACTCTCCAAACAATCCCAACCTTATTTCAGACCAAGTTGTGTGGCATGGAACAAAGGCCTAGAAGTCCAAATCCTACAGGCTAATAGCTAACAGCTAAAATTGGACATACCCAGATCGAGAAACATCAGAATTGTTCATCAAAGGAGAGAATAAGTTGAGTACTTTACTGACCTTGAGAAGGAGATTGCAAATCTCTGGGGGGCATTTTCTTGGAAAATTGGCAGAGAAAATGCGGGGAAGTTGTGGGAAAGTTGATGGGTTAGTGTAGTTGTATCCTTTGTTTGAGATAGTTAAAAGGACCGATAGTTCCAAACTGCGGAGTTGAGAATTTTATTTGCAATCCACCAGAGTAGATACAGGGACAGCAGATTTTGTTGTCCGAAATCGTTTTTCTTTTCTTTTCTTTTCTTTTTTCTTTTTTTTTTCAGTTTTTTTTCTGTTATTAATAATAAAAGAAATGGTTAATTACACATTTCCACCCCAAACTTTTGGACGTTTTCCAATTTGGTTCTTAAATTTCTTTTGTCTCAAGTTGGTCCTTTAAGAGCATTTCCAGCAGTTTGCCCTTTGCCATGGCAAGGGAAGCCCTAGAGCAGCTACTACTCACGTAAATAGTGGCTGCCCTAGCCCCCCCCAAGCAAAGTGTGTTTCCAGCAGTTGCCCTTTGATATGGCAAATACTATTCATTTTTTTGTTTTTTTCACAACTTTTTTTACTTAAACAATTAATTTTGATAATATTTTCGAATAAGATTTTTGGGTTCCTACGTGTCAATACTATTCATATCGAATAATATTTTCGGATAAGATTTTATTTTATTAGTTGTATTTTATTTTATTAGTTGTATTGGTTGGTATTTATAAAAAGAAAAAAAAAAGTATGAGGATTTGGTATTAAAAGTGAAGAGTATTGGTTAGTATTTATAGACACTGGCGGACCCAGAATTTTTGTAGCGGAAGTGAAATATTGACTAAGTATGAAAAATGGTTTTTCGGAATAATCATTTTCTCAAGATAATTTTTTGCGGCTTTTATTCCTTACACATCAAATAAGAAAACTTGATTTTATGATATGAAGTATATATTGACTTAATGAGCCATCATTTTTAGCCTAAATCATATTTTGCACTAAAACCGATTTTTCAAATTTTGATTTGGTGGGAATTTGATTTTCTAGTATTTTTATTTGAATCCAAATGGGGGGTACTTCCTTATTTACATTGTAAACTTAAGTAAATTGAGTAATATAAAAATAAATTAAAGTAAAAAGACAAAGACATTTTGAAAATGGAAATAAGGTATAGAGAAAGAAAAAAAAATCAATAATTTTTTCCTTTTTTTTTTTATTTTTTTATTGCACAAAAATTGGCTACCGTTGGATTGCTGGAAAAAATCTTATTGGAGAGCCCAGCGCACGCCACGTGGACAATTTAAAAAAATTTAGACGCAGGGCTGACGTCAGTCTTGCCCTCAGGCCAACCCAGTCTGCTGGGTCCCACCATCTGCCTGGGCTTGCTTTTGTTGCTGGAAACCACTTTTTGGCCCAAACAAACTCCAACCCCCCCTCCCCTCTCCCCAGCCCGAGTCCAGCCTTAGCTGCTGGAAATGCTCTAACTTTCTTCAAACTTACAGACTCACTGCCGTGCCCAACTTGCATAAGCTAGAGGACATATAACCACGACGGTTGCAAAACTTGATGGAACACATAGCAATTTCTGGAACGTTATGTTGATCAAAGAAGATGGTTTACACCCCTCTAGTCCATTTCCTACTTTGACCCCATTATCTTTCAGTAAGTGGTCACTTGACCACTTCTTTCTTCTTATTTGCTTTTGGTTGTTTTGGATCTTTGCATGGATTTGTAATTTTTTAGTTTCCACATCATTTCCACGTAAAGGCAAGGTTCCTTAATTGCCTCTCTGGCTTCCACTCTCAACAAATTAGTTGGGGTCTTCCTACCTTGATTAGTGAACTTGGATGAAGGGTGAGTATGAAGCACTGTTCTGCATTAATAATTTATAATAGATTCCCCCAATAAGTTGTCTCTCATACAAGAAAAACTGTTAAAGAAAAGAAATATAAAAAAACCAAGTATTGGGGAATCCCTACAAATAACAAACTGCATCCTGATTCCTGATTATATTTGCCTTAAAGAGGTCAGCTTCACTCCTTTTCTTCCTTTTCCCCTTTAGACTTTGCCATCTCATGTGCCCTCATAAAAATGAAGTTTCTTTTAGCTAAATACTATTCCCCCAGTTTTCCACTTTGCATGAACGAGCATCACTTGCAGAGGGTGCCAATAACTGAACAACGATACTGTACCGCTGCATAAACTTCACTATCTCTGGCTATCAGTATTTGAGGGTGTATCAACATGGTTAGGACTTTCGACGAGAGGGGGATCCTTATCCTTAGATGCATCATTTCCCATATCCTTGGTTTTGTGAAGGAGGAAGGTACCAGATAGAATTGTGATGAAACCACACAATTCAGTCACAATCTGTGCTCCACTTTGTGACTCCCAGTCCTGCAGTAAAAAGCAGCAACAAAAAAAACCGAATTTGTGAAGCCTAAAATAATACTAATATTTCAAAAGATATAATGATCACAATGGAACTGTAAGGAACTGCCTGCACAAACAGTAATGAGAACAGCAAATTACATATTATCTTTTCCAAAATTTCAACATTTCAACATTTCAACTTCCATTAACCTAATGCTTTTATTTTTTGGTATTTGTTATCTGTCAGTTCCAGTAGGCTGGATGAATTGGTATTTGGAAGTGCAAGCACTTGTGTTCTTCACAAAGAATGAAATCAAGTTTTACCATGAAATTTTCACTAGCCATGACTAAGGTTTTGGTAACTATATTTGATCAAACAATAGACTTCAAACATCTAAGGCACATAAACCCTTGGAGTGATCATAGACGTTTTGGTCACCAATGTCATCTTATAACAAACTCCATTCTAAATGATGTCATTTTTGGACCTTAAATTGCATTGTTAATCACGGCAAAGCCATTCATTTACCATAACACTAAGAAAAGAAACCTGATCTTTATGTAGCATTGATAGAAAATGATTCTCATCCGTACTTGGGAAAAAAAAAACCAAAGCATGCAAACATTTAAACGTACATGTAGTAAATCACCTTAAACAAGATCACGCTGGCAAGAATGGTGAATATTGTAAACATAACATAGTAGACTGGAGCTATAATAGCAGTGTTAAAGGTGTCAAGAGCCTGCAAAAATGCATCAACAATATAAATTAAGCATTCGCCTAAAAACTATATTGAGAGAGACAATCAAGAGTCAATTACATGCACAATATTGAACATTAAATAACTGGTTTTTCAGAACCACAACTGTAAACATAGTTTTAAGTTATGTGCAATCTGCCATAAGAATGAAAAATTATAGCAAAATCCATTGAATGAAAATTAAGGTTAAAAGATCAGAGTATTCCTTAAATATCACATCTTAGTAAACACCCTAAATGAAGTTTCATAACTTTGTTACACAACTTGCCAGAAAATCTTAGAGTCTACTTGAAAAGGTTTTCATTTTATATATGCTTCTCCATCAATGGTTCTTAGAGCTGCCGGAACCAAGATATTCTGAAAGGTCAACCACAGTTGAAAATTTTCTCCAAGTCCAACCAGCATCTAAATTTTCTTCTGAAGCTTTGGCCTGTGGTTCTCAATTTCGCAGCGCCGCATTTTGACCAGGTTCAAAAGTTTGATTATTTTGTAATTTCAAAATGTCCAAACACTAAACCAACAGCTCTAATTAGCTTTGTATGTAAGATAAACTTTTCCATATTAGTTACAAGACTTTTTCAAATCTAGCACCAAGTTGCCTCCAGGATTAAATACCAGTCTGACTTATAAATCCTAAGCAGAAAGTTTCCTAGAATGAAGTACTTGTAACTATTGGTGTGATTTGGAAATTAAATATTAAAGCAATATCATATATCCCACAACATACTGAATCGGTATGGACCTTGGATATAATGGTGATCAAAAAATAAAAAAGGCTTTCTCTACCAGAATAGGACAGAATAAATATTATTGCTCAGTACGTATTTACCTTGTTTAAATAGTTTAGCTGGAAAACACAACATACTGTCACTACCAATACAAAAACCCAAGTCTCGAAGTATTTAAACTGATTCATTTCTGAAAATGTCAGCTTCAGAGCGATTCCCACTGCTTTCACACTCATAACCTACAGATGAATCAAGGATAATCGAAGAATTTCTTTAGGTATACATAAACCTAAAGTAATAACATCAACAAGCTCAAAATTTTGAAACAGACCGTAAGAGACCCCATGAGTGAACAAATTCCAACATATACGACCATGTGGGTATGCCCATAACGTGGCACATATCGGAAAATGAGGACAGCAACCACAATCAATACTAAAAAGGTGTAGATGATGAAACCTGTGAATAAAAAAATTAGCTTGGTACTAACCATGTCTAGGATGTTTGCATAGAGTGTGTCCAAGGAACTATGCATACTACATTCAAGCAGTGTCCTTTGACTTACTCTTATAGTGCTCCTCATTTTTCCTCATGCACACCATTTCAGTAAAAAAATTGTATTTTATTTTAACATTCGTAGTTTCAAAAGAAGCCAACATGCCTCATTGAGTCTACTGCAACACCAACATTCCCAGCATTTCATATTTCTCCATACAACACAAATATTAGAATTTCTAAACAAATGCTTTTCTGTGGTATCTTCACATTCGGGTTGCCAGATCACACTCATCTCCTATCTAGCTGTTCTATAATATAGGAGTAGCAGATAAAGAAGCTCAACCACCCCTTATAGACAATCAATCTATAATGTTAAAGCAAAGTCTAACATGGCAAAAGAAATCTAATGCTAACAAGTTTACATATATTACCGTGCCACAAAAAAGAAGAAAAAAGAACCCATGTAGTTTCAGTGTGAATGACAAATCAAGAGCAAATCTTAAGTTCCAAAATAAATTTGAATTAAGAGAATACAGTAAATCTGCAACTACCTGGCTGCGTAGCATGCTGCCACACTTGCTTAACAGAATGTATTGGTTTCTCTTGTGGAGCATGCAAAACAATACTTATTGAACCCACCACGCAAAGAGCACAACCAAGCACACCAAAGATATGCAATTTTTCCTCCAAAACAAAATGAGCAAGCACTGCACTGAATAAAAATGTCATCTTGATAAAAACACTCTACCACAAAAACTGCTATCACAACCACATGCATGTACACACACACACACACACACATTCCCACGTGTGTTGCATAAAAACATGCATTGCATTTACTGTGCAAGAGAATGTGAGCTCATGCATGAACCTGTACAAGAATGATATACCAAGAAAGCTTCTCTTGAATCAACAAGGGCAATAATAAGGTGTTTCATACCTGACAATAATACTTAAAGCTCCCAAGGGAGTTACAAGAATTGCTGGAGCAAATGCATAAGCAGCAAAATTAGCTATCTCCCCAACAATCACTACAAAAGAAAACAAGATCAGCACAAAACTAAGAGCAAAAGAGAAATAGAAATTCCAAACATAGCTCTAGGCACCTAATTTGAGTAATTATGCTAGAAAAAACCCTAGACTTGCAGTTCATACACAGGTACAATACATTGGATGATGACTCTTAGACTGAAGTTGCATTTTAAAATGCTTATGAAAACTCATACATAAGGATAATAAGTGAGATAAAAGCTATATATATAAGAAGTTTCTAAGATCGAATCCCTCTATTTAAGAAAAGAAAACAATCACATGTAATCCAACTGCCCATTGCGGACCAGTGATCCATAACTCTGCATACAAAAAATCTTTTTTTCCTCTCTCCACACTCACTATAATCCTTGAACAAAAAAACCATGGTAATTCGTGCTAGACAATGGCAGACACCACAGGTGCCATCTGTGCCATCGTCATGATGCCTTGGCTATCTGTCATGGTTGTGCTATGGCAGATGTGGCCTGGCATTGTACGCAAAAGAAAAATTGTCTAACCAAAAAAAAAAAAAGGCAGCATAAAAAACTGTAGTTAAGAGAAATTTATAATAATTTTCTTTATTATTTGATTGGCGGAGAGAGACAAAAAGAAGGGCTGCATTTAGAAATACATTCAACAATAATCCGATAAAAAAAAAAGAAAAAAGGAATGCAACCATGCTAACAAAGCATTTGAAGAGACGATTAAACTTACTTGATATCATCCCAACCCACCACAAGGGTTCATACAAGTACGTATACCCTCCAGATCCTGATTGCCATAGAGCCACAAACACAGTTAGCAAGATATCGATGAAACCAATGTTCCAAACCTCCATAACAATATAATTGAATAAAAATACATGAACACAAAATTATTTGCCAATTTACAAGGTATTTGGGAATTCAAAACTATATGGCGATTAAGACCCAAAATAGAAATGGGATCAAACCTGCTCGGATTCCTTTAGTGCCGGCTTTTATAAGACCTTTCTTCTTCATAATAAAACTAGCCCCAATAAAAATGCTTGAAGAAACCGCCAGAGTGAGTCCATGGAAATTGTCAGGCGACAACCCCATTGATCACACAAGGGATGAAGAAAAAGAAGAAAAGTGCAAAGCTTGCAGGGCCAAGAATACTATTTGCAAATCCAAATTACTTCCTACATCCATAGAATCACGCAAAACAGATCACAAAACACAATCGCAATTAATAAACACGTGCATATACATAAATATAAACACATTCATATATTAAAGGTGATAAATACAAAGTCATACCTTTCTTGGCACACTGCAAAATAGGCAATGGGAGTTAAAAACCCACCACCACTATGATGTCAATTTTATTTTGATTTTTTACATGCGACAAGATGATGTGATTGAATTGGTGAAAATGGTAAATGGGTTTCTGGGATGTGTTGAGAGAGAGAGAGAGAGAGAGAGAGAGAGAGAGAGAGAGAGAGAGAGAGGAGAGGGAGTCTTTGGTGGATTGTGAGGCGAACTGTATGTCCGTTACATTGGCGTCTCAGAAACGAAACGAATGCCCCCGCATCCCGCGTTCTTCTTTAAATGCTTTGTGCTGTTATTTTTGTTTTCTTTTTTATTTTTTTATTTTAAAATTAAAAAAGATAATAGTAGTTGTGGTTAATAAAAATAAGATCCATTATTTGAAATTTTTTTTTTTGTTATATTAAAAAGTGTGAATTTATCATATTATTCTCATTTAACTAATATTTTTAATTTTTAATATTTGCATTAAGTAAGGGTATTTTTTGTATTTTGAATTGTTCACCATTCTCTCTCTCTCTTTTTTTTTTTTCTTTTTTTTTTACATTGGAGGAAAGAAACTAGGGGTGGACACTCAAATTTGAAAACTGAAAAACCGAGCTGAATTGGGCCCAAAAAAATAAAGGAAAAAAATCGAATTGACCAAAAACAAACCAGACCAATTTGGTCTAATTTCAGTTTCAATTCTTGTAGTAAAAAAACCAAATCTAGCTTAACCGAACCGGCTTAAATATATATATTATTTATTTATATAATATTAGCCCAAACCCAATTTTTTCTCCACCTAATCTTTCTTCAAGCTCAAATACTCTTCTAAGCCATCAAGTCCAACTCCAAGCCTAAAAAATAAAATTTTAGTTGAAATTTATGTAAAAATAATAATAATAATTCGGTCTAAAATAGGACCAAACTGGAAATCGAATCAAAATCAGTTCAAACCAAATCAGTCAATTTTATAATTTTTTTCATTAAAATAGGATCGAACCAGACCGGTTAAATAGTATTGATTTTGGTTTGAGGTGAAAATCAGACCAAACTAGACCGCGCCCACCCCTAAACTAGAATTCGGTCTTAGGTGCCATCGGAGTATCCAACATCATTGTGGCGAGAACCCATTGGTGTTTCATCATTGTCTTCCTTCTGCTATATATATATATATATATTTGGCCTTGTGATATTATTATTTTATTTATTTACTCGTGTTATTGTTTCTAGGTCTGGGCGTGAGTTGATTTGAAATAGTAGAGGACTTTTCTGTTAATCGTATCGAAGTTTTCGGGTTTAGGGAGAAGAGGAAAGAAGAAAAATAAAGAATAAAGGAAGAAGAAAAAAAGGAAGAAGGAGAAGAAAGAAGTTAGTGGGCTTGATATGGGGATGTGCTTGGCGTACAGTTATGGGCTTGGTTAGCTAGGTAGGACAGTCATGGTTAGTTATAGAATGGGCTAGCTTGGTAGAGTTAGTAGGCTGATATAGTATTATGCAGCCCACAATGCCTTTTTTTTCCAACCATTAACATGTTGACACATATTTTTATAATTAAATAAGAAATTAATATTAAAGAGAGGTTTGGTACCGGTAAGAGATGTCCCCACCCATTCACTTACCCAATATTTTCGGAACAGATTAGATCAGTTAAATTAATAACTAAAATATTTATTTAACCAAATCAAACCGTCAGTATGATACAGTAGATACACAGATTTTTTAGATGAAATGTCCACCCCTAATTGTTTTCTTGTGATGCTATTATTTCATTATCTTGTGATGTTGTTATTGTTATGAAAGTAAGAAAAGAGAGATAATAGAGAAAATAGTTGAAGATAAAGAAAAATATGTTTTTCGGTGGAAGGCCTAATCCAAGTTCAATGCATTGGCAATACCTTTTTGAAATTTCTTTCTTTTCTATTACACATTTCTATGTAATTTTTTACAATAAATTTTGGGGTGGCTGGGTTTGCGACTAGAGTAGGTCTAGACTTTTTTTTTTTTTTTTTTATATATATAGTATAATGGATAGTCTAAACTTCACAGTGAGGGGAATTTTTCACACATACAAAACTATGATGTATTGAGAATTCGAACCTAAGACCTCTAGTTTGCAAGTCAATAACCTTTTCCACTATGTCTAGACCCCGTAAGAAGAGTAGGTCCATACCTTATTTCATAATTTCTCAAACCTTTGGTTAACCAAACGGAAGGTATACATCACTTAAGTTAATATTTTCTCCTTTCTTTCTCAACTCTTTCATTTCTTCGTATTCTTACTTCTAAATTGACCGCATTATCAGTGGAAAAGCTCGTTGGTTCGGTGCCAGTCTTCGAAAAGTGCACACATATGAGGTCAGTTCAACGTGCTGTTTTGACCTTTCAGGTATGGTTCAGTTCAATTGGGCACCCCTAAATGGGTTAACAATGACTATGAGTGGAATAAAGGGAATGGTTGATGTGGTTTGTAGTTTTTTTTCCTAAATGTTTCATGTTATGTTTACATTATTATACAAAATCGTGCCCATGTAATTTCCTCATGATTAAAACATGGGTTATTTTTTTAATGAAAAATTGGATGAAATGGGAGAAAAGAGAACTTGACTGTATTAAATAGTTTGAGTTCCAATTATTACAACAACCAAAAAATGTTTAGAGGGAAATTAAAAATGAGGTAGGAATATAGCAAAAATAACCTCACAATAAGTATAGAATTCAGTCAATTAAATTTAATAAACTTCACAAGATTTCATATTGGAACTCGTTAAAATCTCAATTGAGTAGATCCATACAAACTTTGACTGAAAAGAAACCTAAAGGGTTCTTATCATGAATGGTTTCTAAATTTGTTAAACGTTTTTATTATAAAATTGTAAAATCAATGTGGTACTTAATATTTTGGTGCACACATCAGTTTGGTTCATGTCACGACATTCCAATAAAATCTTTAGTGAAAATTAGTCATGTAACCAACTTTATGGGGTAAGTTTTTTCAAAGTACAACCTGTCCACGCATGAAACAAAATAAAGTTCACGTCCTTTACTCAACAATAGATCGTTGATGGAACCCCAATGTGAAATTGTAAATAGAAAGCATATGACATTGTTGAGGAAAAGATGTGAGTTTTATTTTGTCTATGTTAATAATAATCACTTAATAGTTTTAATGAAAGTTTTGATGAAATACAATGACAAGACCCAAATTGATGTATGGATAAAAACTAAAAATGACATTGATTTAATTGAAAGTTTGAGGACTAGACCGATCCATTTAATGGATCATTTGCCGTAAAAACACAAAACTAAATAAATATGATTTTTTATATTAAAAAATAAGGGTTAAATATCTTTTTTATCACTGGGTTTTACATAAAATTTCAATTTGGTCACTGAGAACAAAAAAAATGTCACCAAATTGATCACTATATTAACCAAAGTTTATAATTTATAGACCTGCTGTTAAGTTTTATTATTTAAATACCTTTTGATCACTGGGTTTTACACCAAATGTCAATTTGATCACTAAAAATTTTTTAAAGCCAAAATCCATGCAAATGCTATGCTCACACACTGCTAAAAATTTATGGTTGGTGTAGCATCAATTAAGGCTAAAAAAAGGAATCATACCATGACAAAATATGTTTATATATGAATAATAGTTTCACAAAAATGCAAATCGATCTTTCAAAAAACTCAAATCATAATCCCAACCATTATCATTCTCCCACATTTAAAAATAAAATAAAAATCAAATACATAGATTTTATAAAATAAATAAAAAGAGTTCAAAATATAGTTTCGCATTTGCATGGCTTTTTGCTATATATTTTTTTTTTTGTAATTAAATTGAAATTTCTTGTAAAATTCAGTGACGAAAAAGGTATTTAACTATACAATAACTGAAACTAACTGCAAGTCTATAAATTATGTTTACACCATAATCAACTAAGCGCATTTGGCATTAGACGACTGGTACCTAAGCAGGCACTCTGGCTGCCAAGGGGAAAGAGACACTCTGAAAGATACCTGGACAAGCCTTTAGAATACAAGTGACATCACCAACTTCTTAACCTACCGAAGAAAGACCTCCTTCCGAAGCAGTAACCACCTGCCGATACTCTCAACTATAGAACCTAGTTTCCATGGACACATGTTGCCTCCACAACAGTTTGCACAAAGTCTCACATCGAAACTTCGTGCAAAACTTTCATTTTCACTTCACTATAAATAGGAAATAGTGCCCAAGTAAAAAATGGTAACTACTTTTCACCTTTTCTAAACCCTTCTTCTGCAGGACCCCTCCGTGCCGAAGGTTCATAACCCTCTTGCCCTACTAAAGATTCACCACTCCTTCAACTAAGTTGACCCTTCAAAAAAGAACATCAACAAATTACAATTTTTTGATAATACAATGACCAATTTTGCTAAATTTGTTTTTTAATGACCAAATTGAAATTTCATGCAAACACAAAGTTATTTAATACCCCAAAAAAAAAAAAAAAAAAAAATTCATAGGGCGTATCTGTCTGTTTTGACCTTTTTGTTTCGCCTTCTGTTCAAAATATCGCACCTTATCGCGAACCCAAATCTTACGCCGTCCGTAACAGAAAATAGGTGCGCTCTCTTTCTACGCCCATTCCTGAATTTCATTGAAGAGATTCTAGACGTTTGGTTGCTGAGAAAGTCCAATATAGAAATTCCTGAGAAAATTGAAAAGAAAAAAGAATCAACCTGTTTATATAAGTATTTAATATCTCGGCAATCAGACAAAACATTACAAGCTTAGGTTTTCCGTGGTTGCTGTGAATTATCGTTGTTTTGCCTCTTCTTCCGTTGTATTTTTGTTTAATTCTAGGGTTTGAAGACAGTGCGAAAGGAGATTTTGGCTGATTGATCTTATTTGGGTTTTGAATTCTGTTGAATTGAACGAAGGTATAAACTTTTAGGGTTTGTGTGAGGTTTGGTAATTGGTGGGTAGTAGGGTATTGATGGCTGATCGAAGCACTGCGCTTGCCAAGCCAATATGGATGAAGCAAGCTGAGGAGGCGAGGGTCAAGAGTGAGGCTGAGAAAGCTGCTGCGGCAAAAGCTGCTTTTGAGGCCACATTCAAAGATGTGGATAAGAATCGAGAGAAAGAGGTGGTGGCTGGATCGGATAGTGAATCTGAAGAAGCTGAGGACTTGGCAAACAAGCCGATTGGGCCAGTGGACCCGGCAAAGTGCACTGCAGCCGGAGCTGGAATTGCAGGTGGCACGGCATGTGCGCCGTCTTCCTTTATGGTAGTGACTAAGGACTCTGATGGGAGGAAGGTTCCACATGGTGGTGTGCAGATTAAGGTGAAGGTCATTCCAGGAGTAGGAGTTGGGGGATCGGAGCAAGAAGGGATGGTGAAGGATATGGGCGATGGGACGTACACAGTTACGTATGTGGTGCCAAAACGTGGGAATTATATGGTGAATGTGGATTGCAATGGGAAAGCCATCATGGGTAGCCCTTTCCCAGTGTTCTTCAGTGCTGGTACAGGTACTTAAAATTGATGTGCTTTTATATGTTGCTGTCAATGCATTTAGTCCAGCATTACATAAATTTATTGCAGGTTCATTGTTAGTTTGTGAGTTAGTTGGTGTTCCTAGCCAATCTTATTTTTGGAAGTTTAGTGAAGCATGCATAGGTTATAGAATGCTGCATGTAGTTTGTGGTCTGTATGTGAAATCCTATGCTCATAAGGTGCCCCTAAGGTGCACTTTTCTAGGGAAAACCTAAAGTATTTGAGGCAATAATACTTGAAACCACAAAGAGATAAGAAGAAACAGAAAGATTCTTTTGTAGAAAAGACTGAAAAGGGATAGGGGTTTTAAGGAACATAGTGCCTTGATTTTACTCCTTATCAAGAAATATTGCTGACTGGATATTCCTAGCTCTATTCAGTACATCTTATTAACAAGTTACTGATTATCTCTATGACAGATAGTTTAAAGACTTGTTTTCCTCGTGCAGGTACTAGTACTGGCGGACTGCTGGGATTGGCTCCGGCATCCACATTTCCTAATCTAGTAAACCAAACCATGCCCAACATGCCAAATTATTCAGCTTCTGTTTCAGGTGCATTCCCTGGGTTGTTGGGAATGATTCCAGGCATTGTTCCTGGTGCTTCAGGGGGGGCCATTTTGCCAGGAATTGGAGCATCTCTTGGGGAAGTTTGTAGAGAATACCTTAGTGGTCGGTGTGCCAAAACTGATTGTAAGTTGAACCACCCACCTCACAATCTGCTAATGACTGCGTTAGCTGCAACAACCTCTATGAGTAATGTTAGTCAAGTGCCTATGGCACCTTCTGCAGCTGCAATGGCTGCTGCTCAGGCAATTGTTGCTGCCCAAGCTCTTCAAGCTCATGCTGCTCAGGTGCAAGCACATGCCCAGTCAAACAAAGACTCTTCTGGTATAGCTCTCTAATTTTCTGAAAAATTAGGCATTCCATGCCTTTGGAGTGAATCCAATGTGTTTCACAAGTTACTAGTTTCTTACATCTATTTTGGTTTTTTCTCGTAGTCTTATTTAAAATGTGTTTTCTGTTGTTTGCAACTTGTTCCGTTTAAACAGTTACTATATATATGCATGCATTTATATTTGTTTATTAATAATGTCTTACCATCTCTTAATTAGGTTCACCTGACAAAGCTGGGAAGGCTGATGTGTTGAAGAAAACTCTTCAAGTTAGCAATCTTAGCCCACTTCTCACTGTGGAACAGCTGAAACAACTTTTTAGCTTTTGTGGCACAGTTGTTGAATGTACCATCACTGATTCAAAGCATTTTGCATATATAGAATACTCAAAACCTGAGGAAGCAAGTGCTGCTTTGCAATTGAATAATATGGATGTTGGGGGCCGTCCTTTGAATGTTGAGATGGCAAAATCACTCCCTCAGAAACCAGCTATAATGAATTCCTCAATGGCTTCTTCATCCTTGCCCATGGTGATGCAGCAAGCTGTTGCCATGCAACAAATGCAATTCCAACAGGCTTTGCTTATGCAGCAAACTATGACCGCCCAACAGGCAGCCAACAGAGCTGCAACCATGAAGACAGCAACAGAGTTAGCTGCAGCTAGAGCAGCAGAAATAAGTAAGAAACTAAAAGCTGATGGAGTTGACATTGAAGAAAAGGAAACAACAGAGAAATCTAGGTATGTTACATTGAGAGGATCTTATCACTGCCAACAAAGCATATTTTATATATTGCTGAGACTTTTGGTATTTAGATTATGAAGAATCATGTGATGCTTAAATATTCTTAAGCTTGTAAATATCCTACCTTTTGGATATCTGAGGCTTGAGATTGATGTTGCAAATTTTATACATAAAATAGTGTTAGCGAATTACCAGTTTGCTTGAATAAGTTTTATTGAACATAAGTTCTTTGAAAACTTAATACTTTATGAACATAATCAGTCGTGTGTAGGGTTTATGTTTTATTTTAATCAAAGTATTCTTTTGCTAATCAATTACTCCTTTTACAGGTCTCCATCACCGCATTTTGCAAAATCAAAATCAAAATCAAAATCCAGATCCAGATCACCTATCAATTATCGCCGAAGGCGGAAATCTCCTTCTTACTCTCCGCCTTCTCGCTACCCAAGAGATCGTAGGTCCAGATCCCCGTTGAGGTCACGCCATTATTCAAGCTATGATAATGACCGCAGGTCCTTCAGAGACATTAAGAATGAGGGTGAAAGAACTAGAAGGCGGGATTTAGATAGATCACACGATCATCATTCAACCCACTATGAAAAAGCAAAGCACCGAGAAAGACGCCGATCCAGGTCAGTATCTACAGATGATAAGCATCATAGAAGACGGTTATCACCAAGAAGTCTGGATGAAAATAAAACGAAACATAGAAGGCGGTCTAGGTCAAAATCTGTGGAAGATAAGCATCACCCTGATGACAAAACTAATGAAATGAGAGATGAAAAAACAAAACATCGTGATAGAAGACGTTCAAGATCAAAATCTGTTGAAGGGAAGCATCACTTGAAGCAGGTGGGTGAAGGTAGGGATAAAAAATCAAAGCATCGTGATAGAAGGCTGTCCAGGTCAATCTCTCCAGAGGCTAAGCATGACATAAGACATGGGTCATCCCCAAGAAACTTGGATGATGTGGGTGAAGGTAGAGATAAAAAATCAAAGCATCGTGATAGAAGGCGGTCCAGGTCAATCTCTCCAGAGGGTAAGCATGACAGACGACATGGGTCATCCCCAAGAAGCTTGGATGACAATAAATTGAAACACAGAAGGCGGTCAAGGTCAAAGTCTGCTGAGAGGAAGCATCGCTCCAATGATAGAGCATATAAAAGTAGAGATGAGAAAGAAAAGGGTCATAGGAGAAGACGGTCCAGGTCAGCATCACTAGAACCTAAGCGTCGCAGAGGAAGAAGGTTATCCCCGAGAAGTTCGGATGAAAAGGAATTAAAACACAGAAGGCGGCGCTCTAGGTCAGAATCTTCTGAAGGCAAGCATCAAATTAATTGTGGAAGGGATGAGAATGGCGATAATGAATCAAAGCATCTCGAAGATGGCAATCAGGAACCAGGTTCTGTGGTGAATGATTTGATGAAGAAAATTGATGGTCGAGTGGTTATTTCAGCGCAAGAGGACTTTGGCTCGAAGGAATCAATGGGAAATATGGAAACTGAAGATAGTCTAGGTATGGAAAAACGTAGTTTTGTGCAAGATCTTGACAATGAAGGAGGCCCAGCACCACGAACTTCTAGAGTCTCATTGAATGTAGAGGAATTGAGCAAACAGGAAGTGTCTATCACCCAGAATCTAGAGCTTGGCACCTCTGGTAATTAGCAAGGTGATAAATACTGTTTCTTCACTTTTGATTACTAGCATTAGCTGAGTAATCTATTTGTGTGGCTTGCAGGACTGGATAATCAAAATGTTCTTGAAAAGTCAGCTGATGCGGATGATGTGAGCAGAACTGGCTCTGGGAAGGATTACATCATGCTGAAGGCTCAGAAGAGAAGTTCCCTGACACCAAACGCGGACATGTTTTCTGATGACCCCAGTGCAGAAGAGAACTTGTGAAAATATGAATTCAAACACTGGCGCTGATTAAGGGTTCAAGAACATATGTTGCTAGGGATGCTGACAAGTGTGGCTGAACTGATAAAAACTCAGTCTAATTTGAGGGACTAACTGAGATACTTGATCATTCTGGGGAATGATCTGTTGCTTCTCATAAGAAGGACGATTTTTCTTGGAAGATTTGCTTAGTGTTTCTTTTGTTGTGTGGCACTTCATAAGTATACTCTTTTTTCTCTTTTCTTTTTTCTTTTTATCTTTTTGCAGGTCCTTGTGGGTCTCTGAGCTGATCTGGATATGGTTTAAATATTTCAAGAAGTGTTCTGATATCATCTGCATTCAACCATCCAGTGTTTGTAGTGAGCTTCTTTTACTGATTGATGTATGTTGGACCATTACCTCTAACATTACATTATGAATTACTCCAACTATTTATTTTAAGAAATATTGCTACTTTCATGCTATTTAGCTTTAGCTAATTTGGTGCATATTTTTTTGGGAAGATATGAATATTTGGTCTTTATAATAAGCTTATCTTTTCTGTAGGTCTGTTAGAAAAATCAGTTCCTCAGGGTCAGCTTGTGTCTAATGTCTACAGATTTTGTGGCAACATTTTTTTTTTTTCCTGTTGGCACTGTTTATGTAAATATTTGAAGTATTTGTTCTTGGCGTTTCTTTGATCTAGTTGGTCATGGGTCCATATTTTATTCATGTTTGATGGTATGGTGGGCCTGTTATGTCTCAAACACATGCAGGTTACTCATGGTGATTTTGATTGGAGCTTTCTGAGGTTCAGTTTGGCAGGGTTGATTTTCTCTGATGTATATGAAGGTATGCAGTCATGGATATTGGTAGTTCTTCATGGAGAGCTTATGCTGTTAAGCATCTGTCCAAGTCTTGAAAGTTTTGGGAGTTATGAACCTAGTAACTTACCCAGCTGTTATAAATTGGTGTCTTACTCCCCCTCCATCTTTCTTTCTTTTTTCCCCCTTTATTTTTCTTTTCCTCTTTTTCCTCCTCCCTAGAACTTGTCTTGGTTAGGGAAAGCTACTTCTAAGGTCGTGTGAAATCAAATGTTGCTGGGATGAATTGCATCAAAATTCCACCATATCTGGATATGAGCAGACCAGCTGATTTATACAATCTTTAATTCATGGTGACTTGCAAAATGCTTATTTTTAACAGGTAAAGCACAAGTCTTCTTGGTTGAGTTTCATTTGTTGATACTGGTTGTTTACATTTAGATAGCGTTGTATAATTGGTATTGGGATTGTTCCTGCTGAAATAATTAGGCAAATGTTGCCACTGTTCCATTTGATAGTTCGGTTGACCAGTAGAAGTTTTCTCTTTGATCTGTCACTTATTGTTTTTGGTAGTTGCTTAGTTAATGGAGGGCTGGCTACTACCTTTTTCTTTGCATATATAATTGCTAAATCAAGACATGCTGTAGCAAGAAAACATAAACATATTAAACTGTTGTTATAGGTTGTCTATAAGTGGTTCCTAATGTTACGTCTGAACCCCCTTTTTTTTTTTGTTGGTTGCCCTTATTTTCTCTGGTCCTTTCCCCCAATTTCTTTTATTTTCTTTAGGGTGAGCTGTGGATGGTTAGCGCTGCTACCTCTTGGGTCTCAACTTGGAATCGGTTATGCTTGACGAGTATCTGAGTTGTATACATTGTGCTCTCTCCCCCCATATTTTCCCCGCATTTTTTCCTTTGGTCTTCCTTTTTAATTTTTTAATTTTCTAGATTTCTACAAGAACAAAATTCCACTGGTATGCAGTCATGGATATTGATAGAGACCTCCCTCGCCTGATGTAAGAGAGGGCCTGCTATAATGAAGAGAATAGGTACTGGGGTGAGCAGTTGTGGTTGGCCTTGAGCTGGAAATGCATTTCACACTTGATGCTGGGTTTAGCATCATAACACAAATGAGGAGTAGTTTGGCCTCTATAAAACATTGTTGCCATTGCCATCTATGAAGGTTTTCTTTTACTGTTCTCGCTGTAGTTTATCATGAATAAGTGGACATAAGAATCAAAGGGCGAGCAGGGAAGTCTGAACTATTCATTCCTTTGGGGTTCTTGTGACAAAAGCTTGTGTAGGTTGCTTGAGAACACAACCTCATTGATTACCTTTGGTTGAGCTGTTTGAAAATTGGCCGATCGTATTAGATAATAATAACAATTTAGCGCCAAATAAAAAGAAAATGTATAGGGATAGGTTTGAGATGTTAATTCTTTGTAAAATAAGAGTTGGTAAGTTTCAGAGCCTCGATCCCTTGAGGCGTTGGTTTGAAACATAATAAAGCTCATAAGCAACTAGTAGTACTTATCTCCAAATCATAGTTGGACATATATGCAAAAGTCAGTGAGTAAAAAGAGACTCAAAAAAACAGTTTAAATACACGTGTCAAACTGCAAGTTGCCAGTAACAAATCATAAATTTTACCAGCTGTAATTCAGTGTTTGAAACATACTAAATTACACTTGCAATTCCTAAATATATGTTATTCAGCTGTATCAATTTTGAAATGGTCTCCATCTATATATGGTTTCTCATGGCCAAGGACAGCTAAATATTTGTTCCATAATGTTTTGAGGTTTCATCACCTAGGAGAGCATCCTTGTCTTGAAGTTGGGGAACTTCGTATCTACTAACTAAGCAAATAACTAGGGTTTTAAGAAATATCTGTGAACTTCGTATCTACTAACTAAGCAAATAACTAGGGTTTTAAGAAATATCTGTTCCTTGTCTTTTGCTTTTAAGTTTTAGCCAACACGTTGGGCTTCACATCCCCATCAATTTTTAAACCCAACTTCTAATTTTTGATACAAAAGAAACCAAGAGGAAGGTTTGAATTATGCCCTTGGATATGGTTGAAGTCCTTTTCATTCCAATCTAACACTGGAGCTATAAGCACCAACCAAACTTTAATTTTTTTAACCCATGTGTTTTTTTAAAGACTCTTCTCAAGATATTCAGGCTTAAGAACGATAAAATACGGAAGGGGCTTGTAGCTCAAGTTGTTAAGAGTATTTATCCTTGTACTTAAGGTCCAATGTTCGATTTTCTTTTTCCCAATATCGCTTTGCTTGTATAAATAATAATAATAATAATAATAATAATAATAATAATAATAATAATAATAATAATATACAATCAGATAGTAGAAGAGCTATTTACACTTGTCCACGCATGTGCTGAAAACCTAATGAAATTGTTATATAGCGGCTAATTTGAGATGTTGATTGCCTTTGTTTGGGATCTTTGATGCAAATTAAATATTAGGGTTGCCATGAAGGTGAGAAGGAAATGTAGGTATATCAAAGTACTATTATTACTCCAGAAATCATATCATATTGATGTTGGTGGAGATCCGAAGGTCCCAAAACATTTAAAACCAAGAAATCTCGACTCTTGAGAATATTTTATATAAGACATCGTAAAGGACACAATCTTTGAGTAATTTGGAATTCGGATTCTGGATCTGTTGGAATCCGAATTCGACTTATACAAAAAGCCTTTTTGGTCCAGCTTCTGAATTTTATTGTGGTATGCAAAAATAAAATATAAATAAATAAAATGAAGGCATGGAAGAATCGGCTTTCCTTGGAGCTATTTTTTAAAATTATTTTTTGGTAAATTTCTTGAGGTTAGGGTTAACATAAACAGGAAATAGAAAAACTCAGACTAATAAGGTCCTTGCCCTTTGACAAACTTAAGGGTTAACACGAATTGTTTAACATAAACAAGTTTCATTTAGGATGATCCTTCACTTGGCACACCGTGAACATCATTTTCAAGCTCAGGAAAAGAAAATTAATAACCATCCTTTTCAATAGCATTTGCTCTGATAAACATGGGTGCTAAACAAGATATTTTAGTTTATTTAGGAATTTTTTTTATATGAATTTAAGCAGCTGTCATGACACTCGTGGGTGATGTATGACATTCTAAATTATTTATTTTAATATTCATGCTCACTCTTTTTTTAATAGACATTTTGACAGGAAATGTCTTGCTTCTGTATCAAGTTAATAGTTTCCTCCAAAATTTTGAGGTAATCCAAAGCTGTAAATAGATGTTGGATTAAGATTTGCACTTCGTAATTTTCTTTTCCCAAATATGTTCAACTAATTCTTAAGATCTAGCCAAAAACAGTTGTAATTGAATTTATACTGCTTTATTGACTTTTGTTTTTAGAGAATGTAAAGCTTATTTTGATAGCATGTACGCGACATAATAAACTATTCAGTTAAATAATTTTTTATTATTGAATAAAAAGATATAGATGCGTAATAAAAAAAGCGCAGCGCCAATAAATCCGTGAGAGATTATTTGTAAAATGGCTCCGTTGAGATGAAACCTAGAAATCGATCACTGATCCAATTTGAGTACCTCTACAGGACCCCGTTACTAAGAAAGATGTTCACTTCTTAAAATATCTCATATACGTAGGCGGGAACAGGGGAAGGGGTCAGATTTAGGAAAACATAAAGTAATAACTTACGAAAAACTACATTTTTAGTTCAGTTAAATAAAATTGACATTCTAAAATAATAAATAAAAAGATAATAAATATTACCCCAATTTTTTTTTTTGGTTAAGCCGGATCTAAATGTTGGCTAACAATAAAACACTCGGAAAAGCCCACATACGGCGAAGATTTTTTGTTGCCGTTGGAAAAAGTAGAAGTCCTGCTCCAATGAACCGTGTTTAAATACTTTCTTATGTCTCATTTTTCATATAAATTCCATTTTTTTCTCCCAACTAAGTCTCTCAAATTCTTGTATATTTTTTCTGACTCTTAAAAATTTGGAGTGCCTAACCTCTTGAAAGGATGCTTACGCACGCTCAGCCTCAACATTCAATAAATGAAGACTATAAATAACAAATAAAATGGACTTTTAAGGATAGGCCCTAACTAATTTTTATTTTTTGAAAAATGTACACATATTCATTCTTTTTTTGAAAGAATAGGTTGTTAAGTAGTGACGATGGATCCACACACTATGATGCACTTATAATGATAGGTTTAACAATAATGCCTGAACTTGTACATAAGTCGCATTTTAGTCCTTAAACTTGAAAAAATAATTGATGTAGTCCCTCAACTTCATTTTCATTAGCACTGTTAACTCCATGTTATGTTTTCTGTTAAATTTAGAAGTAAAATGTTCATTTCATGTCCAACCTCATCTCTCCTACCAGCTCCACCACTTTCTACCATAACCCACCATTCCCACCAACCACCACCACCACCACCATTCCCAAAAAAGCAACAATATAAAATAATAACTCATTTGTAAACATTACAGAATTAAGTGATGTAATCAACTAAAATGAATAATAATAAATAACATTAAAACTGATTAAATAGGAAGAAAAGAAAATGATCTTGAGAATATGGAATAAGTAATTCTCGCAGTAACATTATCAATTTTTCAGTCCCTGGATTGGTGTATGTGATCAATGCATGTGTTCTTAAAATTACAAGCTGCTGCTGACTTTTGCGTCCTTCAAATTTTCAAACTAGTGCAGTACCTACGCATTGAGTATTTTGACAAATTGTCTGAGGTTTATAAGTAAAAACTATCAATAAAATGATTCAGTATTGATGATTGATGATTTTATTATATGCTTTATCTTCTTATCTTTGTTTTTCGTGAATAAATCAAAAGATCCAGATAGTATTTAACTAAAAGTAATTCAAAACGACATTATAAAATTAGTATTTACGGCCAATTGAATAAGATAGTGTGCCTGTCCACTTCAATCTGAACTAATTCCCTTTCCTTTGCAGTCGAGAGTAGTTTTAGACAATTACTTGCATAAAACATGTTTAATGCACAAGCCATGCCTTGCAAGTTATTCCATCCAATTTATTATATAGGGCAATAATTGTCAAAATTGCAATATGTAGTGGTAAATTATATCACATTTTAAAGGAAAATTCCATTCCCATCTATTATTCTTGTAAGTAATAGCTTTATTAATTAGGCCAAAAACATTCTATAATTAAGGTTTGTGTGATGACTTGCCTTTTCCTTTTGCTTCATTTTTTAAAAATATTTTTCACATTACAATCAAAATATCTCATAATTTATTCTATATTTTTCTATTATCTCCATTTTAAAGTGCCCTGCCTTACGTGCACTCGTGTCATGACTCTTGATGTCGATGCGTTTCGTTACTGCACGTGGTCGTCCATTTGGATGTCAAAAGATTCTCAATTTAGAACTAGAGCCGTAACATATACATTGATGACTCACTCTACTACATTGCCTTGGATCTGTAAATGCAAAACAAATGATGGATTCAACACTATTGCTTTAAAATATACTAGAAGCATCACATATATTATGTATGCGATTAAAGTTATTTTCGAAGAATTTGTAGTTCAAGCAGTTAAAAACAGTTATTTTTGCACTTAAAATTTTGTGTTTGAATCTCTCTGCTTATTATTAGCCGACACTTTTGCTTTTATTATTAATCATAAAAGGGCCATAATTAATATTTTATGCATTTTGGTTGACAAGTTATTACGTTCTAGAGGCAGAAGAGGCAACCAAACCAAATATGGGTAAGCACGAGACACAAAAGAGAATATATGACAACATCCATTTGGGTGATGATCATCCTCTAAAGCAAGTTTCCACATCACACATACTTTATAAGCTGCCGATCAAAGCCCTCAGTATCATATTCTAGAATAACTCTGGGCATTAGATAATCATGAGGATATTTTCGGTATTTAGACTTATAAGTAAAAATAAGATTTTAAAAATTGTTATTGTGTGTGAAGTTGTAAAGATTTTGTCTTCTTGCTAGCAAGTGATTATTTTTTTTTTAGTTTGGTAAGTGAGTAAGAAACTAGAAGCTCTCTTAGTTTTTGGTAAGTGAGTCAGCAAGCAGGCATGATTATTTTTAGTAGGAATTTTTTTTAAGTACAAGCGATAGTCTAAATTATAACAAGAAGTGGGTGTTTCTTCACACATATTCTCTATCAAAGTGCCATATAGGTTCGAATTTCAAACCGTTGATTTGCAAATCAATACTTTTTTTCTTCCACTGAATTAAATTTTATTGGCAGCGTAGTAAGAACTTAAAGAGTTACTTCAATAAAACCCCTCTTACCTTATTTTGGTAGATTTTAAAAATCACGTCAAGAAACAAAAGTACCAAATTGTCCTTTGATCAAAATCCTCAAAATGAAAACACCAAATCACCGTTGGATTAAGATTTGACCAAAAAATCACCCTTGGATTAAGATGCTCCGTTGGTATATAATGTCCAAACCAATGTACTCCACATATATATATTATTTTATTCATGCTCACACCATTTACTTTAATTTTGTTTCCATCTTTTCTGGACATTCATGATTCATGCTTTTTTCTTTTGTTTTTGGTATGATTCAAGCTGTAAATCAAGACCTTAATATCATATTCAAGACAACTTTTCGCCACATACGCTAAATTGATTAATCATGAGAGCACTTTTGGAATTTAAGAAATTAAGACTGAAAATAAGATTATGGAAACTCTCAGAACATCTTCAATAGTTTTTTTAACAGTTTTGGAATTCTAAAATAGCTACTCTCTCAAAACGACGGGTGGCACTAGAGACCTCTTGCTTTTTTCTTTTTTTTTTTGTTTTGTTTTGTTTTTTTTTTGTAGCACACATGAAATAGAATCTACTATCCATATTATGCGGGAATTCCTTTTTGCTCGTGGTGTTTGGACTAGCTCCATTTTGGGTGGTTCTGGAGCGTAATCTCGGGATCAAGGAGTACATGACTGGTTTTTATGATGTGCGGAGAATCATCCTCATGTTGTCTTCGAACTCTTTCTATCTACTAGTTGGGCAATTTGGGAGGTAAGAAATGACAAGCTTTGGAACAACAAGAACCCGTCCTCGGACAAAATTAACCATGGTGCTGTTGTTCGACTGTCTAACTTTGCACGAGTCCATGCCAAACAGGGTGGTCCTGCTCACACACTCATGGAGGCCCATAAGTGGACTAAATCGAAGTCGGGGTGTTCAAAGATCAATGTTTCTCTTGGGCAACAGGCAGCACCAAGGGTGGAGTGGGCATTGTTGTACGTGACTTTGAAGGTGACTTTGTTACAGGAAGGGCATTACATGTAGACAACATCTATTTCGCAACACAACTTTGAGCAATAGTTGCCAGAGATGGTGCACTGTTAGTGGTGGAAAGGGGTTTCACTAATTTTGTTTTTTTAGAGCGATTCTCTCCAGATCGTCTTTGGTTTGAGGACTACTCCTACAGATCGGTATTTTATCTGTACTATAGTGGAAGACACCAAGATTATGTTGCCACATATCACTGGAGAAGTTTTTACCCATATTTGTCGTACTGCAAACATGGTGGCTGATCGGTTTGCACGCTTTGGCCGGAATATTGGCACAGTCATCTCTTGGTTTGAGGAACCACAAGATTTTGTTAGCCCGACGTCTGAGCCCATTGATGTAGAGACACTCGCCTAATCCTTGAAGACATAACCTGGTTTTTGTACTTATTACTTTCCATATTCAATAAATATTATCGCCTTTTCTAAATAAAAAAAAACAAAAAAACAAAAAAACGGTGAGCCACATAAAAAAAACTCTCTCTAACAACCTCTTTAACCTCATCAAAACTGCAACCTCATCTCTCTCTTGAAGACTGGTAAGTTGACTTTAGCTCTCCAAACATTGAATTTTACTTTGAAAAAAAAAAAAAAAACTACCTTGAAAATGTTAGAAACATGCATTTTTTTTTTCCTTTTTTTATGTATTGTGTGTGAAGTAGCTAAAATTTTGGTTTGTAGCAAAAATAAACCAAGATTATTATTTGGTAAGTGGGTAAATCAGTGGAGAAATTATAGAATGGTACGGTAATACCACGTCAGCGTATAATACTCTCATTCAAATACAACCACGTGTCTATTTTAGAAAAGAAATTAATTATCTTTTAAGAGCTGGATTTTTTAGTTTAATTCTTCACTTTTGAAATAAAATTAGAAAAATAAAAAAGTAAAATTTCCTAACAATCACCTCTCTCCCAACCCAACAACCCTAATCCCAACTACCTTCTATGACAGCCACCCCTCTACCTTCCAATATCTTCACCCCTTATACTAATTGTAGACAGCGGATTTAGAGAGAGGAGGATTAAACTGGTATTGATGATGATGAAATGGAGTAGTGTCTTGATAATTAAAAATGGGTTCGTTCTTGAGGGTCTAGATCCCGGTCTGAAAATATTTCAAGGTGTATGTGGGTTGAAGTTGGTGGTGGAACTAAAATTTCCTAATTTTATTTCAAAATTAAGAATTAATAAAGTAAAAAGTCCACCTATAAAATAATAATTAATTTTTTAATATAAAATTTACACGTGACTGTATTTGAGTAGGAATACTATACGCTGACATAGTATTACCATATCATTCTATAATTTCTCAAACTAGTGAGCATGAGTATTTTTGGTAAAAAGTGGGTAAATCAGTGAGCAAGAGTATTTTTAGTAAAAGTGGTAAACTAGCGAGCAAGAGTATTTTTGATAAAAAGTGATAAATCAGTGTACAATAGTATTTTGGGTAAAAAGTAGTAAACCAGTGAGCTATAGTATTTTTGATAAAAAGTGATAAACCAATGTGCAAGAGTATTTTTGCTAAACAGTGGTAAATCAGTGAGCAAGATTTTTTTTTGGTAAAGATACTACTATTGCTCATTTTTCCGAATCACAGTTTAACGCATATGCAAAAATAATTCATAAAAAATACAAAAAGAAAAGTTTATACACATGTCACATTGCTATTGGTAGAAATGTAAAAAATTTTACTTACATAGTAAGGAATGAAGTAAAAGGAATGCCATTATAAATCTCAAGGGTTAGTAGAAACTTCCTTATTTTAGTAAAAAATATTGATCTCTCTCTATTTCTTTTGGTAGGTTACAAAACCAAATTGTCCCTCCCACATCAAAGAACAAAACTACCAAACTGCCCATTGGATCAAAAGCCAGCAGCTATATACATATATGATATACCTTGTGCTGTAGCCCCAATATTCAATGAGCTCCACAAATATAAATGTCTTCATGCTTTCACCCTTTCATTTTCACTATTTTTATTTTTTCTGAACATTTGCAGAAGAGCAAAGACAGATAAAAAGACAGAAAAAGCTAGCATTTGCAGAAGAGCAAGCAAACCCATTAAACCAGAAACAGTGAAAAACAGAGAAAGATGCGAAGCTATGGATTAGCAATCTCAGGAAGCGATTCCTGCTTCTACATCCCCACAACCCACACAGCCATCTCCACCAGAAGACCCATACCCGACCGGAAACCCAACTTCCTCTTCGCAAAACCCGATTTTTCGTTCCGGAGCGGATTTGGGTCGCTCAGACTCGAAGCCAAGGCCGCAATCAACGATGGGGTCATGGTGGCCGAGCACAAGGAACTCACTTTCTACGAGCTTCTGGGCATACCCGAATCCGGATCCGTGACCCAAATCAAGCAGGCGTACAAGCTGCTGGCCCGGAAGTACCACCCGGACGTATCGCCTCCGGACCGGGTCGAGGAGAATACGGAGAAGTTTATTCGGGTTCAGGAGGCTTATGAGACCTTGTCTGATTCGAGAAGGAGAGCTATGTATGATCGAGACATGGCCAGAGGTCTTCACCTTGCTTTCTCTGCAAGGAGATGCCAATATGATGAGGTATTTTGGGTTGTATTTAGATTTTCTGATGACTTTTGTGTTAATTTTCGGAGGACTTTTCTGGGTTTTCAGTTTTGTTATTGGAATTGTTACTTGTCTTCTCTAGAGAATCGATATGGGCTTCATTATCTGGGTGTTGAGTTTTGGTATTGGGGATTTCAGTATTTTAGTTCTTTTTCTGTGTTGATTTTCATTTTTGTTCTTCTTTTTCTTTCGGTGCTCTCTTTGTGTTTACTGGTATGTTTTGGGTATGTGATGATTTCTTTTTCATTCTCCTTCTTTGGCTTATTCTATTCTTATTGAAATTGGTATTGTGTAAATGTATTTTTTCCCTCCAACTTTTTCTCTGCTGAATTATTGGTTTGCTTTTGTGACATACATGATGAAGGAAGGTGCTTCAAAATTTTAAAAATAAAGAAATAGTTGTATCTTCTTGGATGTTTTGTTATGTCTTTGGTACAGTTCTCAACCCTTTCTCAACCCTTTTGGTTTGCTTTTGTTATATCTTCTTGGATGATATTCCTAATATAGACTCTCTAATTCATGACATTTGCATTAAATTTTAACTTGGAATTTACAATTTCAGGGAATGGAGGAAAAAGGCGACTGGAAGAATCGATGGCAAAGTCAGCTATCTGGGTTGAAGAGAAGAAGCATGAACAAGAATGCTAGAGAACATATGTCATGGGGAGCTCGAATGCGCCGGCAAAGGGAAGGATCATCCGAAAAACAATAAATAGGTTCTCTGATGTTCTTGTGTATATATACACCAGTATATCTTCTCTACCTTACCTTCTTAGTCACGGTTGGCATTGACAGAGGAAACTGAAGCCTACCGTTTAGTTACTTCCATATGTACCCTGCTAAGCAAGGAAAGTATTTCGATATGCTAATCAGACGGATGGTTAAATTAGAAACTTGCAAAGTTGCATCCCTGTCCATGACAACACATAATTATAGGCAAGATATATTGTACATAAAGTTTTGTTTTTGTTCTTGGAATAAAACATCTGTCTAATAATTGCTTCTGAAATGCAGGAGATTGTTTTTGTGCTAACGTTTTGATGCAAGGAAAGTTCCAGATTTTGGTCTTGAGTTTGAATAGGATATAATATTGCTGTCACTTATAAAACAATTTCTATAAAAATGTCTGTGTTAAAAATTAAACTATAGGCTGCTTGACTCTTGAACAATTTGACTGTGTTTGCTACATTAGCTGGAAAAATGTTTCTACTTGCAGAGAGAGAAAGTAGGCAACTACTTTTCATTGGAAAATCCGGATATTTATGTAGTTAACTTCAAAGATGGCAACTTGCCAACTTGAGTAACTTTATTTATTAAACCTTCAACTTGGCAACTTGAGAGTAAGACGAGTGACATTATTGGTGAACTTAAAGCTCAGGTGCATCTAAGCCACCCTCTTCTCTTTATAGCAAGCCAAGCCGGTTTTTCAGAAGAAATTGGGGATTTGGGGGTGAAGTTTGAGAACGAGGGAGAAGGGGAGGAGGAGGGAGTGGCTGGGGCTTTAGGGATTTGGACCATCATTTTGTTCCACGCTAGTGGTGGTTGGTCCCATGGTACAAGAGAAAGTGATGTACTAGTAGAGCCAATATTCGAGTTGGAGAACCAAAATGTAAATCAGACATGAGTTATGGATCATTACTCCTAAAATGCCCAAGAAGTAAAAACTTCCTAAAATGACTATTTTGCCCATAGTTTGACGGAAAATATAACATATTACGAAGGTAGGACCAACAATTCTAACGAAAGTGGAGTTGAGAGATTCCAACAATTTTTCGAATTAAATGACCAAAATATGAATCGGCACAAGTTCATGGGTTTTAGGGCACAACTCTGGTACATCTAATTTTTGCGGGTTTGGTACATTAGTTCATAGTCTCAATTTGATCACCGTGTTTGATTATGTAAAGCAATTTTGGTCATAGTGGTAATTAATTAGAAAAATTCAAATTTGCAATTTAGGAAAAATTATCCATTTGTTTTGGAGAGAAATGATGTTGGAAGATTGAAAGGTCGCCTTATAAGCTTTCTAAAACTAATTCCAATTTTAAATTTCGTGTTTATTTGATAGAGAAATTGAGTTTCAAAGATTATTCTTGTTTGAAAATCAAATTCAAGGCTATATACATGATTTTGAACAATCCTTGAGTAACATTCATGAGTTTAAGCAAATTTTTGGTTGTGATTTGAAGCCAATTAGAGAAACATTGAGAAAACAGTGACGAAATTGAGAAAACTAAAATCACAATAACCAAAATTAATGATGAATGAGGTAGCATTATCATTCTGACAATAACAACAACAAAAAAAGAAAGAAAAAAAAGGCCAACATAGTGCAAGTCCATGAATTAAAGTCCCATGGCCCTATAAAGTCTGAAGTTTGGGTTTTTCATTGTTTGTTTGTGTATGTGATTGTTAGACGCTGGGCTTTTTGATCAGCAATGAATTCTTATACAGCCAGCCCCAAATCCAATCAATGAAGTGAAAATGAAAGCCAGCAAATTTGATCCTAGTTGGAAATTGGAATGCCTTCTCAATCTCACCTCAAAAAAACAAGTGGATACTGGATAAGACTAGTGACAAGTTCATTATATTGATTGTGAGATGGTCTTTTGTCTTCAAGTTGATTTTCCAACCATGTTATCTGTTATTGTTATCTACTCATCTCACCACTGACTTATCAATAATAAAAATATATATTTTATTTTAATTTTAAATTTTGGGTTTTATGTGTAACTCCAATCTTCTAATGCCTTCCTTAAAAAAAAAGAAAAAAAAAAAGAGATTATAGAATATTACGATAGTACAGTTATGTGATACATTTCGTACACATGTTATAATATAAATGGATAATTGATATGATTCTCTACAAGGAGAAAAATAAATCATGTCGTTCACTCATATTATAACACATATACAAGATGTACCATGTGACCATATTACCATATTACCATATTATTATGTAATTTCTCCAAAAGAATAATAATAATAAAGCAGGGTTGTTTTCATGATCACTATCACCTTGGTTTTGGGCGTTTATAAATCCAACCATAAGTTGGGCTCTCACCTATCATAATATGGGAGAAATTAAAGACTCTTCCTAGGTGGCTAATTAAGTCTCTTTCAGACATATGCCACCTAGCTATACATTTCAATTTTGATGATGATCAACCACAATGAATTATGACCTTGGGGACTTCAACTTCAGTACTGGAAGCTCTCATAATCATGTAATAACACATTCATCTACCAAGCTATCATCACTTGAAACTCCATCTATATATCATAAATACTCAAATCAATTAATAATAAACTGGAAATGATTAAAACACCTAAAATAGCAGACGTGTTTAATAAGTGGGTCTCACATAAAATTCTTCATCAAATACCCTAAAGAATGAGAATCAGATCAATTGCCCCCTCTTAGTTGATCTGATTAATGCATTAATGCATCTCTAATCAGATCAAACACCGACAATAAACACCATTTTTCTCTCCTCCAAGCTCTCCTCTCTCTCAATTTCTTTTTCTTTTAAACTCGCTTGTATTCAGGAAGTATATTAGGAAGCAAATGCATGTATTTGTTTCATAAAACAACCCATGCAAAGAAAACCTCAAAACCAAAAGTTAGTCTGCTAATGCGGCCTCCTTCATTTGCATTGGATCTCCCGAGTCTTCCTTGCAAAACCATAATGCTAGTCCATTAATTTCACATTAAATGTTAATTCCATGGGCCAGGGCCATAAAAAATCTTTTTTTTTTAGTAAGTACCATGAGGTGTTCGGGTCAGCTTGCGCGCACCTCGACTAATTCTCACTCGCAGAATTGAGCTTGCCGCTGGCCACCAGGTGTTGCAACTGTTGGAACTCGAACTGTTGAGCAAACTAGCTGAACTCAGAGCCTTACCCAAATAACGGACAAACCACAAGGCTACAAAAAATCCTTTGCGTACATGAAATAAGGGCTTAATTAATGTGTTTATTTTATTTTATTTTAATAAATACAAATGGTAAATAATTGAGGAAGCCGTTGCTTTCATCTTGATCCCTATCACCTTGATTAATCTGGACCCTTTGGTTCCCACCACAAGTTGCTCTCTCACCTATCAGAAAATAGGAGAAATTAAAGTCTGTTCCCAGCACTGGCGGATTCAGAAGTTTTTTAGCGGAGGTGCAATATTCACTAAGAATGAAAAATGGTTTTTCGGAATAATCATTTTCTCAAGATAATTTTTAGCGGCTTTTATTCCTTACACATCAAATAAGAAAACTTGATTTTATGAGATTTTATTATGAAGTATATATTGACTTAATAAGCCATCATTTTTAGCATAAATCATATTTTGCACTAAAACCGAATTTTCATATTTTGATTTGGTGGGAATTTAATTTTCTAGTATTTTTATTTGAACTCAAATCGGAGGTACTTCCTTATTTACATTGTAAACTTAAGTAAATGGAGTAATATAAAAATAAATAAAAGTAAAAGGACAAAGATATTTACTTAAATGTTGAAAATGGAAATAAGGTAATTTGTACTCCAGTTGAGCAAAGGGTTAATTTGAAGTACTAACAATAATTTTTCCGGCGAGAGAAGGTGCAGTTGCACCTCCTTGCGCCTTAATCGGTCTGCCACTGATTCCCAGGTGGCAATTATTCTCTCTACGTACTTCTTAATTCGTTTTTGGTTTACTATTTGAAGTCGGGAAGTGGTTTAGTGGATTGAATTTGCTTCCAAAATATAATAAAAAACGCTTTTTGACTTCATTTGTAGAATAATTTAAAATTGTTCATAGAATCATAGGTGCTTTCAACAGGAAGCATTTTAACAAATTTTTTTACGTTATTGTAGTAAAAGCACTTGAACAGAAATGCTTGTTATAAAAGTAGTCCCAAACGGTTTCTAATTTAGATATCTATCATCTTGGATTATTGATTGTAACACTGAGGAGGTCCTAAATACAAGCAGGTAAGGAGGTCATCTAAGACCTCGAATTGAGAGGGCCCCAATTTGTAGAAACTCCTATATATACATATATTTATGTTTTTTTTTTAAATTTTAAAAACAGTATATAAATATTTTTATTAGGCCCAAAGTATTGTAAAAAAAAAAAAAAAAAACCTTACCCAATTATTCACTTCAAAATTAAAAAGATAGAGGAAATGACCTCAATCATGAATTGCCCAAATCGTGACTCAAATCAAATATTCATAGTGGTCCTAATTGTCTTGGACCACAATTAGGAGAGCCCGTAAATCGACGGTGATCACATGCATATGCATGGCCTCATTAAGTCATGAGCGGTGGTGCAAAACATTCATCAGCAAATTGACTCCTCATTTATTATACCATGACAGCCAATAGCACTTAATTTTGCAGGAAAATTTTACTGTAAAAAAGTCAAAATAAAAAAATAAAGAAAGAAAGTAAATTTGGCATATCATATCAATAATAATACGCAATACTATGAAGAAACTTATAACTCAAATAATTAAGAGGATTTGCTCTCTTCCATTTAAATTCTTATATAATGAAAATAAAAGTGCAATTCTACGAACTCTCATCCTTGTGTCATCTTTTGCGCACTTCTCGCGAGTCCTTTAGCAATGACAAAATATTAGAACAGTGTGATATGATAAACTGAGAATGTAAATAGCAACGGAGTTTACATCTAGCTCGACAATAAGCGACGTTAGATGGCAAAATATTAAAATTTTGAAGTCAGATATGCAGATACACACATAGGCAACTAGCCCAACAAGTAGATAGGTCATCAATATGATTAAGTGCTCTGAACTGAAGAAGATCACTACTTATTATGTGTGTAGTCGTGGGCGGCCTTGAAGTGAACCTGCGGGTGGCTGTCTTGAAGTAATCCCTGGGTTGATGTGAATATATATATATATATATATATATATGCTAAAATTTAAATTCTAAAAATAACATGTTTGCTTCCAACAACATCAACCACTAACATTAAATTCTAATTGATCACAATCCTCTCTGTTGATTCATTGAAACAAAGAAGCCATAACCCAAACAAATGTAATTTCACGATTACTTCTCAATTGGCAAAAAACCCTAACTGTACCTTGGTCCCTTTTTTTCTTGCCGACAACCAATCGCAAGTAAGCTAAGGGGGGGAGGTGGCCACTGCCCCTCCTCCCCTCTGCCCATCTTCCTCCTTCCTCTCCTCATCTCCCCTTCTTTTTCTCTCATCTTCCCTTCCTCTTATCCCTTCTTCTCCTCAGATATTCTAGATCTGTTTGGATCTAGGTCTATTTGTCTATTTGTTTTGTTTGGTTGTTTTTGCAGTGTTCTAGGTGACTGATGTTGTCTTTGTCTCGGCGACATCGACAGTAGTGATGCTGGATTGTGTCTCTCCTCAGGAGAGTTGTGATACCTGGTGGCTAATGTTTTGTCTCTGTTTCAACAGCTGCGGCAACAACGACGATGGTGGTAGTTGTTGGGATGTGGTGCTCTTCTTTACTCTATGTTGACCGAAGAATTATGCTTGGTCATAGAAGGTTTTCTTCATTAAGTTCTAAGTTGAAGTGGAGTGCTTCTCAGGGGTTTTTTTTTTACTGTTGTTTGTGTTCCTCCTCCGTGTTCTTTCCTGGTCTCTGCTATGGTATGCCTTGTAGTTTGTGTGGGTGTCAAATGACTATTATTTTGCTCATAAAAGGCTTCTTTCGATAGTTGGGATGTGCTGCGGTTCTTTCCTGTGGGTTTACTATTTGGAATTTCTGCTGTGCTCTCATGTAGGTCTACTGTGTTGGTCTCTAGTTGCGGTTCTCGTCGGAGGTCTTTGTGTTAGTTTTCATTTTTAATTTGTTCTTTAATTTTAATAGTCCAAAGTGGCCTGAATTGGACTCTCTTGTTAGTCCATGACATGTGTGATACTTTTTCTAACATGTATGATACTCTTTCCTCCCTTGGGGTTTGTCCTATGAAGTGGTCCTAAGAAGGTTTTAACGAGGAATGCCGCTCTTTGTACGTCTTTGGTTCTATAAATGAATTCTCTTGCTAAACAAAAAAAGAAGCCATAACGCTCAGTTATTTTTCATAAATATTTTCTCAACTCTTTGATCATCTCTCAATTACACAGAAATCTAGCTACCTATAAATATTGTCCACACATCACACTTAACACACACCAAATTCTAATTACCGCACATATGCGCTCATTCAAGCTCATTCTCAAGCAACAGATCATTCTTTCTCAACTCAGATTTCAGCCCAAACACTTCTTTCTCTGGCAAAATAATATTCACCACTCTTCCTTCACCTCTACCCACACCAAAGTCTTTAGGCCCTGGCAGCAATAAAACAGTTCCTTCATCTCCAACACCTTGTATGTTATAAAGCACGTAAACCGGCTTATGCCCTTTCACTTCCAACCCATAGAAATCAGCATCTTCCCAATTCACAAACGTCAAATTGGCTCCATACACAACAAAATCAGCCACTCCATTATCATTCTCCATAGCTTCTTCTATTTGGGATCTCTCGTTCCCGGCTTGCTTGACTAGCAAGGTTGCCAACTTTTTTGGATCCGCGTCTGTAATGCTGAAATCTGCCTTGACTGTGCTTATAATCTGACTGTTGCTGCCTTCCCCTCTTGCCCTCTCTTTTGGGTCATTTTTGCAAATTGTCACCAATTTTGGCTCCGACCCTCTAACTTTGGCTACACATTGCCAAATTATGGCAGAAATGAGTTCGAAAATTGGAATTTGATGAATTTGGTTTTGACCCAATATCTTGAATTGCAAGTTGTTTAGCTGGGTGGCAGTGATAGGGAATGAAAGTGTTTCCATTTTACAGTTAATGGGAGTTATCCAATGGTCACCAACTGGGTTCACCTGTTTTATGGAGAGTGGGGGTGGTGGGTTTTCAAGTTTCTGGAACTTTTTGTTTGATGTTGTATAGTTTGGTAGCCTATTGGGCTCAAGAGCAGACATAATTTGCCCCAAGCCGTTGACGAAATCGGAAGCTGCAAAGGCATCTCCCAACACGTGGGCCCAGCTAAGACCCAATGATATGCCTCCACATCTGAAATGAGTAACCTACAGAGAAAGCATAATACACCAAAACAAAAAAGTCTAAGGAATTAACCTTCAATATTCTGTTGTCAACTCAATGATAAAACCCTGCTTGCTATAAATAGCCTAATTTATCAAGATATTAAAGTACTTCAAATATTATCATATATATCCTGCTTGCTATAAATAGCAAGATATTAAAGTCTAAGGAATAATTCTATATATCATATCATTTCATGTACTTCAATCAAAACAAGCATATAAAAGAGGGAGAGACTTTTTTACAGCTTCTAACAAATTGCTGCCTCTTTTTTTGGGTTATCAACTTAAGTTTAGGGTTCTTTTATGTATGTAAAACTTTACCTGGAAGAGAACAAGTGGAGAGAAGAATAGTTCAGGTCCAATGACTTGGTTTGAAGCAAGCAGCTTCTGGTGAGACAAGTCCATCTCTAGCCATTCCTCAATCGTCTTGTCACACTTTGCTTCAAGGAACCTCACCCCACAATCGTTACACTTGAGATAGGGCCGGCCGGATTCGGATCTCCGAAACCGTCCGCATGCCCGGTAGTGTACATTTAGCCAAGTGAACGTAGCTTCTTTCATGCGCACTATGGTTAGCCCTTGGGCTGCTTGGCTACTAAAAAAGTACACTCCTCTAAGGTAGTGGAGCTTCATAGCCAAGTCCATGCCACTCGGGTCATGAACCACATCCGACCCGGTAATCCGGCCTGGCCCGACTGATGAAAGCTTAATGCCATAGACCAAGTTTTCTTGGCTACCCAAGACCATGGCCTGAGATATGAGAAATAGGAAGTGGATGTCTTAAAATTATTAGTTTGAGTTGGTTTTCTAAAGTTTGTAGGTGGCAATTTGAGGGAGAGCGGCACAGCATGGAGTTTATAAATGAAGGTGGGGTGACTGACAAGTGAGGCTTTTATCGGTATAGGTGAGAAAGTTAATGGGTCTTTATTGCTCATGAAATGTCAATTGGTTCGTTCAAAAGAACAGTTAGACACCTAAGTTTGCATTAAATTTCACCTGCCCAAGGTTGCGAAAACAAGCTACATTTAGTATTGTTGAATGGACTTATTTGAAAATGAATAGTCTCAAATTCCAACCCAACCTAGCAGTGTTTGTGTGAAAAATTTCTATCCTTTATAGTTTAGACTATCGTTTTTATTAAAAAAAATTCTTACCATCATAAAGTCTTTCTTCCAACTTGTTATCGAAAATGTTCCAAATTGCAATCTTTGACGAATGTTCAAAATTGGTCCACACCACACTGTTTTTTTAACCAGATTTTTAGATAATTAAATAGATATGTTAATTAGTGTAGTGATATTTTCTTTTTAATGTTAACTAGTGTAGTGATATTTTGCTAGACGGGATAAGGTGTTTTTTGCTAATTCTTTGTCGCACTTTCTCAGGATTAGGCTATGCCTGTCTGCACTATCTGAACACGAATTGGTTTTGTTTGCGTTTATATATGCTGGGGTATTTGGTTAATTGCCAGAAATAAATGCGTGATGCAAGGGGGGCGTGAGCAGGCTCCATTACTTTTGGGACGGATGCAGTGCAGGGAGGAGTGGGCAAATGAGCAAATGTCATAATTCTTGAATCCATAGCGTTCTACAACAAAGTGTGTATACCAAATGAGCAAATGTCATCATGGTCATTTTAGTTTCTGCATACTTTTGAACTATCAAATACTGTCACACAAGTAGTCACATACATAAAAGATTGAGTATAAATGAAACATTATGTGGATCGGTACATTGGAAGTGAAATATTCGCCGATTCTATACTTGAAACACCTTATTTCATATGTATTTTAAATAATTCATAACGTAATTAGAACAAACTGTCAAGAAAGACAATGAAGTATTAGGAATCACAATGTCACCCTTATTACCTCAAAGCGCGGCATTTGACAGAAAAAATTAGAATTGCTTCCACATCGACCACATATTACCTCAAACAGATACCAAGAAGCATTGCCTATCTATGGACACCATATACATCTATATTTGCTTTGCAACTATATATAATAAAACATACAGGTATAAACATGATGCAAGAGCTGAATTGTCCTCCCCTGTTCTGTGTGTAAGTAGGTATCAATTTACCTTTCACAACTGAACCTAATTTCCATGAAAATCTTAAAATTGTATTATGCTTTTAAAATGTTCTTGGGCACCACTTGTATGTAATGTAATTTTGTTCTTCTATAAACCCATGAAAGTCTTTGCCTATTACAAACCAAACAGACTAATAATGCAGGATCCATTGACAATGTTTGCCTAAAAACTAACTCCTTGTCGTTTTTATCACGGAAAATTGCACCTTAAAATAAAAGCAAAACAAATTACAGATTTTCCCAGAAAGAAGCTTACAATTGACCCTTGGATATGAGAAATCTTGGGCTACTCGGGCGTCTCTCCTTGTTGAGGTGTTCTACAGTTTCCAATGTGCAGCTAGATACTTCAGATATCCATAACTACAAACACAAATACACAGTTTTTCAATACATGAAAGGTAGGTTCGTCAACTTCTCTAGTAAACCCTCCAATCCAAAGAGAAAGGAACATGACAGTTTGTAGCACAATGCATGATAGAACAGATTTTTCCACCAGGGATTCGACCGAGCAAAACAGAGTTGCAAGATTCCAGCCCTGGACGAAAGGTAGGTTCCTCCCCTTAAATGTTTTCCAATTTACCTTTGAAAGTTAGTAAATTTCCCCTTGCCAATAAAAAAAGAAGTTAGCACATTTCCCTGCACCAAGGCATATTCAATCCAAATCATAACTTCGCCTCTCTCATCCATGCCCTTCTCACTCTATCAGCTCTCCTCAAAACCCCAAAAAGCAAAAACAAAAATACCACTTTCAATTCTAGAAAAAGAAAAGAAAAACATAACATTTGTTCATGCAAAAAGTACTTGATTCCATAAACCAACAGTTGAAAAGTACTATATTCGGGCCACACAGGTTTCAAAGCAAGATTTGTTGAGACGGAAACAAGGTGTATGGCACGATGCAGGCATGAGTTTCTACCTTAATCCCAACTCTGCCTATAGGTCAAACATAACACCAAAACAACATAGTAAAAAATATACAAAATAAATTCCAACTTTCAACATATCATAGTACAAAGCTTGCAACTATCATCTATAAATTGTAACAGAAGATTGTTTTACCCAATTCCATTAAGGAAGACTTGGACACCAAGTTTTCTTCGTGCTCTGTAGAAAGACTTGGTAAATACTCTATGGTGTCCAATAGACAGTTTCAATTTGATTGTTTCATCTATAAACTGAAGGTACTCGACAGTCCATTAAGAAAGACTTGGTAAATACTCTTGGTAAATACTCTCATCGAACAAGAAAAATGACAAGGGTTCAACACTTTTAAGATTCAATTAAATCCCACACTACTAATCGAGAAAATCTCCATGATCCCACATTAAATCCAGTATGTTTCAAATTACTTGAAGGTTATATCAATTACAGACAAGAAATGGGTTGACATGCCAAACCAACAAAAGTTATACACACATGCCGACATTAGAGAACAGGGTATGTCATAACAATATTGGTACTGAAACTGATGCTTAAGACGTTAATATTTGTCAACGGTTATCACAGCATTCAAAGAATATGCTAAAAAATGTAGGAACAAAATCTGAAAAGTCCTGCATGTTTGCATCAACTACATGGTGCAACAGAGAGGGCATTCCTTCATTTCCTTCTTCTTTGTTCTGTTTCAATTAAGTTGTTACGATGCAAATAATATCCGCTACATTACATTCATGAAAGAAGAATTCTATAGCAATCATTCTAAACGTGACATTTTATTGAATATTACACCTTTTCTTAGTCATAGATTTGCCAAAGACCCAGCTATATAGGATGATCCAAAGAATCTGTTTTGTCTTCTCTTATTCACCTTGTCACCCTTCAATATTTGCCTCTCCAGATAGAGCGCTGCATTGGGTTTTGAATTTTCCACCTACCCTGATGTTCAACTATCAAATAGGAAAAACAGTTCACAAAGAACTCCACCAGCACGAGGCAGAGGTTGACGGAGAGGCCAAAACAGAAGTCCACCAAGTTCAGCCCTCGATCCGACCAATGAGCTTAATCATGAGGATTGCGGAGTATCATCTGCTAATAAGGACTCTGGTTCATCTTTCTTTCCCCTTCTGTTCTCAAAACCAACCAATGTCATTAGCGTGTCGATATATAAGACGGAAAGCTGACCCTGCAATGGCATTGCAAATACTGGTGGTTAAGGACAGCACTCGATTTGCTGATAAGTATATAAAATAAAAATGGATCAGCATGGTCAATTTCCAGAAAATCGTATAACAGAGTACTGAAATTGAAACCACTTAAGATAAGCAAAGCGCTACGTTTGACAGAAAAAATTAGAATTGCTTCAACGTAGACCACATATTACCTCGAACAGATACCAAGCATTGCCTATCTACGTACACCATAAACACCTATATTTTCTTTGCAACTATATATAATAAAACATACAGGTATAAACATCATGCAAGAGCTGAATTGTCCTCCCCTGTTCTGTATGTAAGTAGGTATATCAATTTGCCTTTCACAACGGAACCAAATTTTCTATGAAAATCTTAAAGTTGTGTTATGCTTTTAAAACGTTCTTGGGCACCACTTGTATGTAATGTAATTTTGTTCTTCTATAAACCCAAGAAAGTCTTAGCCTATTACAAACCAAACAAACTAATCATAAGTATATCATTGCAATGCAGGATCAATTCACAACGTTTGCCTAAAAACTAACTCTGCATATAGGTCAAATATAACACCAAAACAACTTAGCAAAAAATATACAAAATAAATTCCAGCTTTCAACATATCATAGTACAAAGCTTGCAACTATCATCTATAAATTGTAACAAAAGATTGTTTCACCTGATTCCTATGATACTCGACAGTCCATTAAGAAAGACTTGGTAAATACCTATAATTGTAATTCTAATCAAACATAGTATAGAAATCATGCTAGAGCTGAATTGTAATTTCACTCTCCCACTAACAGAGTATTTTTAATATATCAGCAATTCGTTATAAAATCAGCAATTAAAAAACATCTTACGGCTTCCTTTGAAGTCTTTCCCCATAAAAGAGAAGACAAGTGGGAGTGGGAGTTTGAAAAGCTTACATTTCTTCACTGTGAAAGTTGGAGCTATTACGAATTCATTGTACACATAGACTCAATCTGTCTGCTGTCTAGTCATAAACTGACAAGAAAAAGGAAAAGGATAAACAAGTCTTATTCCTTTCAGAATGAATAAACTCTAGTTAAACCAAACGGTGAAGAATGAAAAGGAATTTTGATTTCAGGAAAGAAGAAATTACTGTCGATATGTGGAATGTGAGAAATCTTGGGCCATTCTGGGCCGCTATCCTTGGTGCATCTTTCCTTCAGAAGGGGACATTGCCAAATATCTAGGGCTTGTAATTTGATGAGGCGTTGCATAGCTGTGACACTAGGTAGATACAGCAGCTTATTTCCAACTCAACAAGAGAGATTGTGGCCATTGTGGGCTATTACTACCAAATTTTCTAATCTCTCACAAGATTTAATGTTGAATATACCGGATGTGAAGAGGTTTAAATCTGGAATAGATTGTAGACCATTACAACCTGTTATATTCAGCAACTCCACATTGATGGGCCCACTGCTCACCAAACTTTCTAATCTATCACAAGATTCAATGTTGAATATATGGACGGATGTGAAGAGGTTTAAATCTGGAATAGATTGTAGACCACTACAACCTTTTATATGCAGCAACTCCACATTGATGGGCCCACTGCTAACCAAACTTTCTAATCTATCACAAGATTCAATGTTGAATATATGGACGGATGTGAAGAGGTTTAAATCTGGAATAGATTGTAGACCACTACAACCTTTTATATGCAGCAACTCCACATTGATGGGCCCACTGCTCACCAAACTTTCTAATCTATCACAAGATTCAATGTTGAATATATGGACGGATGTGAAGAGGTTTAAATCTGGAATAGATTGTAGACCACTACAACCTTTTATATGCAGCAACTCCACATTGATGGGTCCACTGCTCACCAAACTTTCTAATCTATCACAAGATTCAATGTTGAATATATGGACGGATGTGAAGAGGTTTAAATCTGGAATAGATTGTAGACCACTACAACCTGTTATATTCAGCACCTCCACAACATTGGCGGGCCCACTGCTCACCAAACTTTCTAATCTCTCACAAGATTCAATGCTCAATTCACGGAGGGATGTGAAGAGATTTAAATCTGGAATAGATTGTAGACCACTACATCCTTGAATCCAAACACCTGTAAGATGAGGCAGATGGCTGAGTGTTGAGACTTCTTCAAATCGGTTGCACCCCTTAAGATTAATTTTCTTTAAATTGTCAAGCTTAATCATCCATGATGGAAATTTAGTACCTATGAAAAATTGAATCGCTAGCCTTTCCAACTCAAAATGCGGCTGGAGGCCTTCTAGTACATCCTCTTCATTATTATTGGTTGTTGACCTGTTTTTCGTCCATTTAAATAGAAAGTGGCGTACCTTTTTCTTCTCCTCTAATTTAGCTTTACTTGCCTCATCTCCATTCCTTACGTCTTCCAAATTACGAATAATCAATTTACCCTTCAATTGATTCAAGGCAGCCAGCTCCTCAATTTCACTACCCATCAAAGAGCAAGTTAATTTTCGAAGGCTAGTTAATCTCCTTAATACCCCAGCTGGAAATTTTGTTCCTTCGTCACAATAAACATATCTCAAGTTGATCAAGTTTTGCACGGCTTTTGGAAATTCTTTAAGACCGCAGTTTGTTGCTCTTAATGTCTGTAGGTTATATAGCTTGCCAATAGAATTTGGAAGTCTTTTGATTTCTGTAAAGGAAATGTCAAGATATCTCAAGTGTTTTAGCTTTCCGATTGAACTTGGAAGCTCCTCAATATTTTCGTCGTATAATTTCAAGACACGTAAAGCTTTAAACCATGGCAACATGTTTCCAAGTAGTGCTTCAGCATTCGAAAACAGTGATCTCAATTTCCCACTACTTCCTTCTGGAATTCTTTCATTGTGGAAGTCTCGCATCATGCTTTCAGTTTCGGATACACGTTCTGCAAGATCGTGCACTAGATCGTGCATCTTGCATTCAGCAACAATGCCATCATCATCCACTGTAGCATTTTGAAATAAGGAGCTTTGGAATAGAATATCAAAATATTCATTACCTATATCCTCCATGTCTAGATTATTTTTTTCAGGAGAAGGATGGAGGAATCCTTGAGCCATCCAAAGTTGAATCAAGTTATCTCTTTCCATATCGGCATTTTTCATGAACGTTGAGCAATATGAAAAACATTGCTTCAGTGCTGGTGATTCCAAATTATCGAAACTCAACTTCAAAACTGACATGATTCTATCTTCTGCCTTTGGTAAGTCCCATATTCTACTGTCTTTGACTTCAGACCATTCAGCAGGAGTCTTTTTAGAGCGCAAAATACCTCCTAAAACCTGGTAATGGATTAGAGAATTTCTATCAAATAATTAATAGATAAAATAATTAGCAATTTAAAGAAAAGTCATTCAGAATGTGTTCTGGAACCTCTTTGTTAATTTCTATTTAATAAAGTGATTGTGAAGAAAGAGATTGTGGAGAATGAGCATGATGATATGAAACTAAAAGAAAAATCGACAATCTTCTCTATCTTCCTTCAGACCTTGTTATTTCTTTCTACATGAAAATTCATCAATGCAATTCAAAATAACCCATTCATGATATGATCCCTAAATGCCAAGAACTCATCCAACAATCTATAAAATTATAAATAAATAAAAATGCCTGTTGTAAGCAATGCTTGTATAAAAATATATATTGTTGGCGTGACTTGCGGATATTGACTTACTTTCCTTACACATCAAGAATTCCTATTATAATTGTAATTGATTTACTTTAATTCATGATTTCCTACTGTAAATGGATTTAGGAATTTATTGTTTACTTGCCCATTCAGGTTTTGTTGTATTATAAATATGACCTCCTACAAGGAGAAGAATACACAGAAAATTCCCACAAACAAATATTCTCTCATAGTTTTCATATTTTAGCATGGTGTCAGAGCGGCGATCTTAGGATTGCTGACTCTAGTTTCTAAACCCTAGCCGCCACCATGGGGGAGGATGACTCTTCTAATCCTCATGGTGGTAGCACCACTGCTTCCTCCTCTCCTTCTCAACCAACCATAGCCGAGTTGAGTGCCCAGGTGGCTCAACTAATGCAGATGCAGACTCAGACCTCGAAATTGATCCTAAATCAGGATCCTACCAAGACGACCTCGACCTCGACTCAAACGACGACCCCGAACTTGAATCAGACGATGACCTTGTCTCTACCGAACCCCCATTAGCCTTGTTCCGGCAGGTAGATCCTACTAATAGTCCCGCGCTTTTGGATGTCTCAGGTAACTGTGGTTATGCATTTCATACTTCTGATCTACGAGATACTACTGGTTAGATAATTGATTCTGGCGCCACTGATCATATGACTTTTGATCCGAATGATTTTTTGCACACCACTACACCCCGCCGCACAAGTATTGTCAATGCAAATGGAGTTACCTATCCTGTGACAGGGGTCGGCACTGTTGCCCTTTCACCTTTTTTGTCCCTTTCTAATACTCTACTCGTTCCATCTTTGTCTAATAAATTAATGTCTGTGAGTCAGGCAACTGAACAACTAAATTGTTGTGCATTAATTTATCCCAATTTTTGTTTACTACAGGATATTCTCACCAAGGAGATCATTGGACATGTTACTAAAAGAGGGGGGCTGTACTATGTGGATGACTTCAGTATGGGACGTGCCCATAGTGTGAAGCATCCGTCTGATGACAAGCACCGACAAATTTGACTCTGGCACCGACGTTTGGGGCATCCATCTTTTGGTTATATGAGACACTTTTTGCCCGAGTTGTTTTCTGTATTTAAGGACTCAGATTTTAAATGTGACACTTGCATTCTAGCCAAGAGTCATAGAGCATCCTATTCTTTAAGTATGAATAAAAGTACTATTCCTTTTGCTTTAATTCATTCTGATGTTTGGGGACCCTCACCTATTTCTACTCATTCTGGTATTCGTTGGTTTGTCACATTCATAGATGATTGTACACGGATGACATGGCTTTATTTGATGAAAAATAAGAATGAAGTGTTTTCCCTGTTCCAATCATTTCACAAACAGATGGAAACACAGTTCAATGCTAGAATCCAGATTCTTCTCTCTGACAACAGTGGAGAATTTGTTAATCATGATTTTCAGACTTACTTCCAGACACATGGCATTATTCATGAGACAACTTGCCCCCAGACACCACAACAAAATGGTGTTGCCGAACAGAAGAATCGTCATCTCCTTGAAACAGCCCGTGCTCTTCTCATTTTTGGCCATGTTCCTCGTCATCACTGGGATAATGTTGTCGTCACTGCTGTCCACCTTATCAACCGCATGCCATCTGGGGTTTTGAACTTCAAAACTCAATTACAAGTGCTCGCGCAACACTGGCCTCTGCCCTCTGTTTTGGTGCTTGCCCCCTCGTATTTTTGGCTATGTGGCCTTCGTTCATCTCCACAAAAATCAACGAAACAAACTGGATCCATGTGTGCTTCGTTGTGTTTTTTTGGGTTATGCCACTCATTAGAAAGGCTACCGATGTTATCACCCTCCTACCCGGCGAACCTATGTCACTTTGGATGTCACCTTTTTGGAATCAGATATTTTCTTCTATGACCCAGCATCCAATTCTACTCTTTATAAAGATATCGAGTGAAGAGCTCAATTGGAGCAGCTTGGAAAACGAGGATATTAATCTATGCACGAAGATTGCTCTCGGCCAAGAAACAATAACAATCGATTATCCCGAGTCTGGCATGTGCGAATGCTCTCTGCCAAACAACGATCGATCGCCTAACCCTTGCGAAGATGTTTTTGATTCGAGTCATACTCTTACAGACAACTCAGAACAACAAGATGAAGACCCCCCTCTCATTCAACAGTACCAACAGACCAATCTCCTGAGAATATCTTTGAGGTAAATACTCCTACTAGACTTGTGCATTTAGAGGATAAAACTATTGGATATCAATTACCTTTCAGGCAAAATCGTGGGAAGCCACCAAACCGTTATTCACCTGATATTGGCAAGACATTCAAGTATCCAATTGCAAATCATGTATCCACTGTGAAGCTGTCTGAACCACTCAAGGCTTTTGTGCATCAGTTGTCTGCTATCCATATTCCAACCAAGGTCTCTGAAGAATTGAAAGATCCTAAGTGGGTCCAAGCTATAAAAGAGGAGATGAAAGCTCTTGAGAAAAATCAGACTTGGACATTGGAGACTATACCACGAGGAAAAAAGACTATCGGATGTAGATGGATGTTTACTATAAAACACAATACAGATGGATCTATCGAGCGATACAAGGTAAGACTTGTGGCAAAAGGGTACACACAGACCTATGGTATAGACTATGAAATTTTTTTTGCACCAGTTGCAAAGTTAAACACCGTCAGAGTCTTATTGTCCCTTGCAGCTAATTTGGATTAGCCACTACACTAATTTGATGTAAAGAATGCTTTTCTACATGGCAAACTCACGAAGGAGGTGTACATGGACATTCCTCCTGGATATAATACTACTCATACTGGAACAGTTTGCAGGTTACGAAAAGCATTGTATGGATTGATAAAGTCACCACGTGCATGGTTTGGACGGTTCACCATGGCAATGAAGAATAATGGTTTCAAACAGTGCAACTCAGATCATACTCTGTTCTTGAAACATCAGAAAGGGAAGGTAACAACATTAATAATCTATGTTGATGATATGATTAATACTGGGAATGATAAATAGGAAATATCACAGCTACAAGACTATTTGGCTACTGAGTTTGAGATAAAGGATCTAGGTGGACTCAAGTATTTCTTGGGAATTGAGGTGGCTCGATCGCAGCAAGGCATATTTCTCTCTCAAAGGAAATATGTCTTGGACTTGTTGACAGACACATGAATGCTAGATTGCAAACCTGCGGACACTCCTATTGTTCAGAATCATCATCTTGGAGAATATCCAGATCAAGTTCCAACTAACAAAGAAAGATACCAAATGTTAGTGGGAAGATTGATCTATTTGTCACATACTCGACCAGACATTACTTATGTGGTGAGCGTTGTCAGTCAATTTATACACTCTCCAAGTGAAGACCACATGAATGCAGTTCTTCGGATACTTAGATATTTGAAGTCTGCACCTGGAAAAGGACTTATATTCTCAAAGCATGGTCATCTAAATATTGATGGTTATTCAGATGCAGATTGGGCAGGTAATGTAACAGATAGAAAATCCACATCGGGTTACTTCACATTCGGGGGAGGTAATTTGGTGACATAGAGGAGCAAGAAACAGAATGTAGTAGCTTTATCCAGTGTAGAAGCCGAGTTCAGAGGCATGACTAAAGGAATTTGTGAACTTCTTTGGTTAAGAAAGTTGCTTACTGAACTTGGGTATAAACCTACATCCACAACGAATCTCTTTTGTGACAACATGGCTGCTATAGCCATTGCACTGAATCCGGTTCAACATGATCGAACTAAACATGTTGAGGTGGATCGACACTTCATCAAATAAAAGCTTGAGGCTAAAGTGTTTCAGTTTCCTTTTGTGAAATCCGAGGATCAATTGGCGGATATTTTGACAAAGGCAATTTCCAATAAAGCATTCCACAATTCACTGGATCAGTTGGGCATTGGCGACATCTATGCACCAACGTGAGGGGGAGTGTTGGCGTGACTTGTGGATATTGACTTTGACTTGTGGATATTGACTTACTTTCCTTACACACCAAGAATTCCTATTATAATTGTAATTGATTTACTTTAATTCCTGATTTCCTACTGTAAATGGATTTAAGAATTTATTGTTTACTTGCCCATTCAGGTTTTGTTGTATTATAAATATGACCTCCTACAAGGAGAAGAATACACAGAAAATTCCCACAAACAAATATTCTCTCATATTTTTCATATTTTAGCACATATATGTATGTATAATATATAGTATGTGTACCTTTGCTATCAATGGTAGACCTTCACAATTTTTAGCAATTTCCCGTCCAATTCTCTCTAAACCAAGAGGTATATCAGAACTACCATCTGAGCAAGCTGCATGTTTCAATATGGACCAGCATTCATCCGTTGATAGAAGTTCCAATTCAGGCCGCGGAAGTGTTTCTGTGAGTGATGCAACTATGCCGCTGCGGGTAGTGACAATAATTTTGCTTCCTGGAGCAGAATTCAACTTTGACAAATAGGTCATCAAACTTTCCCATTTCTCCGAATCTTCATTCCAAACATCATCAAGTACCAGCAAGTATCTTTTCTCTCTCAACTCTTCTTCAAGGTATTTAACCAGTGCATCTTGATTTTCTCTTACAGTGGCTTTTGATGGGTTAAGAGATTCTAACATGCAGATCAAAATCACATTGATGTTAAAAGGATCAGATACACACACCCATATCCTTTTTTCAAAATACTTTATTACTGAATTATCATTGTACACTGACTTGGCCAAAGTTGTCTTTCCCAGCCCTGCCATTCCCACAATGGCCATAACAGACAGATTTTCTTGATTATTGTTGGAGTTGGTCAAAGTTGTGACTAGGTCTGACACGACCTCCTCCCTTCCAACAATGATTCCATCTTTTTCAGGGAGTGAGTCGGTTTGTATCCGTCCTCTAATTCCTCGAGGGGCTGCATCTGTTTTCTTGGAAACTAGTCCAATGATAGGAGCCTCACTCTTGAGATTCACCAAGGATGCATTGATCTTCTGAATTTTATGTGCAATTTTAAGGCGGAATGCAACCGGATTGGAGAGTGAAAAGAAGTTGAGTACCTTTTTCTTCATATGATTTCGGATTTCTACTTTGTGCCGGAGAAGTTCATAGTTGAATTCATCCAAGACATCATCTGCATCTTGAGCTAGACGTTTAAGATTCGTCACCCAATCTTCTACGGACTTGCTCCGACCTTGTGGTCCCTGGGCAACGTCGGCTAAGTAACCTTCAATGGTGGACAGTGTTTTGCGAAGCCTGTTTAGTTCAGCTTTGAATCCCCAGGCAAGACTGATTTCTTGAGCAGCAAGGGAAGTCAGCTTCGTCAGTATTCCCTCGGTGGCAAAAGTAAGCACAGATTCTACAGCCATATCTTAGTTTCTTGTGTAACCCTGCGCAAGACAAACAGCAGATCATATTAATGCTAGTTAATTAATTAAGAAACGAGAAGAAGGGACTGAAGATGGATGAAGACGCACAGGCACAAAGTTTCTGTCGTAGGTAGAAGGAGATGATGAACACAGCAATAGCACGCAGAGTTTGTTGGAATTTTGATTTCAACCTAGGAACGCTCACGCACTTTAGCTATTATTCTTAAAGCAATTGAATGCAAATGAAGAAAAACTCTCCAGCTCTCTTTGTACTTTCCACTTTCCCTTCAAGCTCCAAGATCCAAGCTCCAAGCTCTAAGCAACAATATTATTCGTAGCTCTCTCTGTTGTTGTTATTGCTATCCTTGTCTTTCGTATCTTTCTTTTGTCTCGGTGCTTTTCTTTGTCTTTCTGTTAACCATCGCTTGGAAGTTGGATGGATGCCTTGCTTACTGTCCACCTTAACATTATTCGTTTTTGACAAAAAAAAAAAAAAAAAACCTTATTATTCTTTGCTTCCTCCTTTCTTAACATTACGAAAACTTATGGAATAAGGATGAACTAATATCTTTTCCTCTGTCCTCTTTTGAGAAATTTTTCTGCGTTCCCGGTACACTAGCCTGGTGTACCGCCTAGTAGTTATGCGACACGTGGAATTATTTATTTTTTAGTTTAAAAATGCAGTAATCTGACCGTGAGTCTTTAACTCTGTCAGCATCAACTCTCCTTTAAACTTGTCTTTGTTATAAAATAACCTGGGATATGTGCGAATTTTGAGCTGCACGTAAAGTAGATGAGACACAGTATTTAACGAGGTTCGGCTACGCTTACGTCCTCGGAGAACAGCAACAGTAACTTTTCACTATATAATAATATGACTACAATAGTGTTTACAATATGTGTGACTCACTGAATTTTCTCTCTGCTTACTTACCCTCTTCTTTCCTCTTCTCTCTCTTTCCTCCTTTCCTTTTCTTCTTTCCGTTTCCTATCTCTTTCTCTCTTTTCCTTTTCTTCTTTCCGTTTCCTATCTCTTTCTCTCTTCTTCTTTCTCTATTTATAGACATGTTAAATGGCACCTGTGATTCTACAATACACATCCGTGAGTGTGCAGCTGATAAACCTCCAAATACTTTGCTTAATTTTCTTTGTGGGCCCCATAAATATGGGCTCCACATGTTTCTTCTTTACAACACTCCCTCTTGGAGACCACATGTCCCTAGATTGGTTGCCTCATTAAAACCTTGCTTGGAAAAACCCAGTGGGAAAAAACCTAAGCGAAGGAAAAAGAGTACAACGTGCATATGTCCTATGTTAGAGGACTTTTGAATGCTCCCCTTGATTTTGCATGCTCCAACTTGATTGCTTGCAGAGTTGTCGTAATCCGATGCCATGCACTAACTTTTGGAATGTACATTTCGGCAATGATTTAGTGAAGAGATCTGCCAGGTTATCACTTGAACGGATTTGTCTGACTTTGATTTCTTGACTCTTCTGGAGCTCATGTGTATAGAAAAATTTTGGTGATATGTGCTTGGTCCTGTCACCCTTAATATATCCTCCTGTGATCTGAGCAATACAAGCTGCATTGTCCTCATTCAGAATTGTTGGAGTGTCTGTTGTTGAGGGTAGGGCACATGTGCTTCGGATGTGATGGATTACCGACCTTAACCAAATGCATTCACGACTGGCTTCATGGAGGGCAAGTATTTCTGAGTGATTAGAAGATGTGGCCACTAATGTTTGTTTTGTTGAGCGCCATGAGATCGCAGTTCCTCCACATGTAAATACATACCCAGTCTGTGATCGTCCTTGATGTGGATTAGAGAGATATCCTGCATCAGCATAACCAATAATACTCTGGGCATTGGTCGATTCACTGGAATAGAATAACCCCATGTCTGTTGTCCCACGAAGGTATCGTAGAACATGTTTGATGCCGGTCCAGTGTCGCCTTGTTGGAGCAGAACTGTACCTTGCTAACAGATTTACTGAGAATGATATGTCTGGTCTGGTACATTGTGCTAGGTACAATAAGGCACCTATTGCACTAAGATATGGTACTTCTGGACCAAGGACCATTTCATCATTCTCTTTTGGACGATATGGGTCTTTCTTAGTGTCAAGCGATCGAACGACCATTGGAGTGCTAAGTGGATGGGCTTTATCCATGCCAAACCGTTCCAATACTTTCTCAGTATAAGTTGATTGATGCACCAAAATTCCATTAGCACTGTGCTCAATCTGCAAGCCAAGATAATATTTTGTCTTTCCAAGGTCCTTCATCTCAAACTCACGTTTGAGATAATCAACAGTCTTTTGAAGCTCTTCAGAAGTTCCAATTAGATTCATGTCGTCGACATATACTGCCACTATTGCAAATCCAGACTCTGATTTCTTAATAAACACACATGGGCAAATAGGATCATTTGTGTATCCTTCCTTCAGTAAATACTTACTGAGACGATTGTACCACATTCGTCCAGATTGTTTTAGCCCATATAATGATTTTCTCAATTTAACTGAGAACATGTCCCGTGGTTTGTTTCTGGCTGCTTCAGGCAACCTGAATCCTTCTGGAACTTTCATGTATATATCTGTATCCAATTCTCCATACAAATATGCGGTAATGACATCCATGAGTCTCATTTCAAGTTTTTCTGAAACCGCCAAACTTATTAGGTAACGGAATGTAATTGTGTCCATTACTGGAGAGTACGTTTCCACATAATCAATTCCAGGCCTTTGTGAAAAACCTTGCGCAACGAGTCGCGCTTTATACCTTGAGATCTCATTTTTCTCATTGCGCTTTCTTGTAAATACCCACTTGTAACCTACAGGGTTCACATTGGGTGGAGTTGGACTAATATGTCCAAAAACACTCCTTTTTTCCAAAGAATTTAATTCTGCCTGGATTGCATCTTTCCACTTGGGCCAATCTTGCCTCTGTGTACATTCATTAATAGAGCACGGCTCAATATCATCATCTTTTATGATCTCAGCAGCCACTGAGAATGCAAATATATCATCGATGATCATCTCATTTCTACTCCACAATTCATCAGTGGACGTATAATTTATGGAGATTTCTTGACTTTCAGGTACGGTTGCCACTCCAGGGGCACTTGTCTCACCAATGACGTTTTCCTTGTCAAGAAGTACCTGTCCCTCTTTGGGGGCATTTGAATTATGAATTGTGGGCTCTCTATTTATTTCATTTGGATTCATTTTGTCCATCAACTTCCTCTTTCGAGGAATTGAATCCTTTGAGCCTAGTGGTCTGCCACGTTTTAGGCGTGCAGCAGATGAACCATTTGCTGGGACATTGCTTTGTCCATTATGGACATCAATCCGTGCGGGTGTATTTGCAGCTGGGATATGAGATTTCGTCACCTTTGCTGCATCATTAAATGCATCTGGCATCTGATTGGCAATACTTTGGAGGTGAACGATCCTTCTCACTTCGTTTTCGCATTGAGCAGTATGAGGATCGAGATGAGACAATGTGGATACATTCCAGGATAATTCATGTAGTTTTTCAGGAATGAGTTTGCCTTGTTCTTTAGACACAGATTTTTCTCCCCCTAATGGTGGGAAGATTGTCTCATCAAAATCACAATCCGCAAATCGTGCGGTAAAAATATCACCCGTCAGGGGTGCCAAGTATCTGATGATAGATGGTGAATCAAAACCAACATAAATTTCCAATCTGCGTTGAGGGCCCATCTTAGTACGTTGCGGTGGTGCAATGGGCACATATACCGCACACCCAAAAATTCTTAAGTGTGAAATGTTTGGTTGATTTCCCAATACGAGTTGTATTGGAGAACATTGATTGTTGGTGACGGGCCTCAATCGCACAAGCGATGCTGCATGTAAAATGGCATATCCCCAAGCAAAAACTGGCAACTTTGTTTTCATTAGCAAAGTGCGTGCTATCAATTGAAGGCGTTTAATTAAAGCTTCTGCCAAGCCATTTTGAGTATGCACATGGGGAACAGGATGTTCAATATTAATGCCTAGTGACATGCAGTAGTCATCAAAAGTCTGAGATGTAAATTCACCAGCATTATCGAGTCTGATTGACTTAATGGGATAATCTGGGAATTGGGCTCGTAATTTAATTATCTGAGCCAAAAGCCTAGCAAATGCCATATTCCGAGTAGATAAAAGACAAACATGTGACCATCGGGTAGATGCGTCTACCAAGACCATAAAGTACCGAAATGGTCCACATGGGGGATGAATGGGTCCACAAATGTCCCCTTGAATTCTCTGCAAAAATGATGGAGACTCAACATCAACCTTTGGTTGTGATGGTCTGATCACCAACTTCCCTTGTGAACAAGCTTGGCAAAAGATGTCGCTTAATAACATAATGTGTTTAGTCAACAAGGGATGTCCTTTAGAGTTGGTGATGATCCTGCGCATCATGGTGGATCCAGGATGACCCAACCTGTCATGCCAAAGCTTAAAAGCATTTGAGTCAGTGGACTCTTGGTCCATGACACTATGTGCCTCAATTGTCCGTATGGTTGTGTAATACAACCCTGATGAGAGCTCACAAAGCTTTTCCAGTATACGCTTTTGAGTATCACTGGAGGTAATACAAAGATATTCCATGTTTTCCTCTTTCTTTGTTTCAACATGGTAGCCATTCAAACGTATATCTTTGAAACTCAACAGATTCCTTCTGGAGTTAGATGAATACAAAGCATCTGGAATGGACAGTATTGTTCCATTCGGTAACATAATTTGGGCTATTCGTGAACCTTCAATCAGATCTGCAGGACCTGATATGGTTGTTACCTTTGCTTTTGTAAGCATTAATTTTGAGAAATACTTCCGATCTTGAAGGATCGTATGAGTAGTTGCGCTGTCTGCGAGACAAATATCTCTGCCATAGCCTTTGTTTTGAGGGCATCCATAATTTGCATCCATGCCACCAAATAAGTAAAATAAGCTGGATTAATAAAGAAGAAAACATTACCACTTTTATTGGATTGAAATTTAAACAACACTTCAGCTAATACAAATAGTATATTAAGGAATTTAATCTAATTCGGACACATAACCTTCATTCCCTCTTTCAGTAACAAAATCAGAAACATCTAGATGCGTCTTGTTTAGCTGACGTGATATTTCTGATGAGCCATCTGTGGCTGGCAGAGCATGATCAATGTAATTTATCTCCACTTTCCTGTTCTTAAGTGAAGCTTGATAGAGATCCGCCAAATGCCTGGGCGTACGACATGCGCGCACCCAATGTCCCTTTGCACCACATCGGTGACAAGGGCTTTCAACATTTCTAGGCACATGGCTCATCTGTGCCTTTCCCTTATTACGGGATGCATTTTTGCTATTCGTGGATGGACCGCTCCTTGGACCTAAACCCTCTGAACGAGCACCACGATTTTTTCTACTTCCTTGCCAATGGCCACGCTTGCCCCCTCGCTCACGTTTGTAGATACTGCCACGAGATGAAGTGGCATTCACTTCCTGAGATGCAGCATTTATTTCAGGAAGTGGTGCTGAGCCCGTTGGGCGAGATTGGTGATTCTTTAATAAGAGCTCATTATTCTGCTCAGCTAACAAGAGGCAAGATACAAGTTCCGAGTACTTCTTGAAACCGCTATGTCTGTATTGCTGCTGAAGGAGGACATTTGAAGCATGAAAAGTGCTCAGAGTTTTTTCGAGCATATCCTCATCAGATATATTTTCCCCACATAGCCTCATTAATGAGGTAATTCTGTGCATAGCAGAGTTATACTCGGACACTGACTTGAAATCTTGAAATCTCAAGTGGGTCCATTCGTATCTAGCTCTTGGGAGAGTCACCGTCTTCTGGTGATCGTATCTTTCACCTAGAGCTTTCCACAGAACCAACGGTTCATCAACCACCACATATTCGCTCTTCAGCGCTTCATGGATGTGGCGGCGAAGAAAGATCATGGCCTTCGCATTCTCTTCAGGCGAAGCATCATTCTCATCTACAATTGTTTGTTCGAGGCCATTGGCTCGTAGATGAATTTTGGCATCCAGGACCCATGATAAATAGTTGTCCCCGGAAAGGTCCAAGGCAGCAAACTCTAGTTTTGCCAAATTTGCCATCCAAAACTTTAGGCTCGAGATCTGGAATATTAAGCCATTTATTAATAGGAATTTCAGGTCCTCATTATTCAGGTATATTAATTGATGATAAAAGTAAAGTGTTATGAATTTGCTGGTATGGACGATAAACCCGCACCATACCTTAAATGTGCGGTAAAGTAAATGTGCTTGTATGTGCACTAATTCTGCTCCATACATTTAAATAAAAGTAAAGGCGTGGACGATAAACCCGCACCACCCTTTAAATAAATATTGCCGTATGGGTAATAAGCTTACACCATACCATAAATAAAATTAAATGTGGGGTTAAAACCACCACCGAATAAGAAAAAAAAAGTTAGTATTAGTAACGGTCTCCCACTGATAATATGTTTAGTATTACCAAGGGTCCATTTTTGTTAATGGTTAGTAATAGAGAAGCAGATAAATATAGTATATTATATAGTGTTGAGTTGGAAAAATTTCAGAAATAAAAGGAGAGACTATCGTGCTGATAACGTGTTATAAAATAACCTGGGATATGTGCGAATTTTGAGCTGCACGTAAAGTAGATGAGACACAGTATTTAACGAGGTTCGGCTACGCCTACGTCCTCGGAGAGCAGCAACAGTAACTTTTCACTATATAATAATATGACTACAATAGTGTTTACAATATGTGTGACTCGCTGAATTTTCTCTCTGCTTACTTACCCTCTTCTTTCCTCTTCTCTCTCTTTCCTCCTTTCCTTTTCTTCTTTCCGTTTCCTATCTCTTTCTCTCTTTTCCTTTTCTTCTTTCCGTTTCCTATCTCTTTCTCTCTTCTTCTTTCTCTATTTATAGACATGTTAAATGGCACCCGTGATTCTACAATACACATCCGTGAGTGTGCAGCTGATAAACCTCCAAATACTTTGCTTAATTTTCTTTGTGGGCCCCATAAATGTGGGCTCCACATGTTTCTTCTTTACAACAGTCTTCGCATTTTTAATTAATCAATTTTTCTGACAATTTAACGCTTATGCCGTCAAAGACAGCAGCCATCTGTTTGTTTTTTTCACCCTACCTACTTATGCCGTCAGGGACACGTCTTTACTTCTTTTTTCTAGCAGCTTTACTTTTTTAGTTTATTGGATTATTATATTGTATACATACATTATAAATATTGCTTCTTTGAACATTGCTTACAGGATTTCTTTTCCACTGGTTTTGAGCAAAATGAGGATCCGAAGGAGTAATGCATGTTGACAAAATTTGGTTAGTTACTTCAAGGGAGAAGGCATTCTTGTTGCCTTTGGATCCTCATTTTGCTCAAAACTAGTGGAAAAGAAATCCTGCATTACATATCACATAACTTAAGAGTCTAAGTCTAAGACTAAGACTAATACCTGATTCAAATGTGCCAAATAATTTTGATCCTGAAACATGTTGGGGAAGGAAACATTTAGTTGAATAAATGACCAACTAAAATTGGAATCTTGAAAGAAAACAATTATGCAAATAAACAACTAATTGAAATCGCACAGGCACAGTTCTTCTCTCATAGGTAGAAGGAGATGATGAATGCAGATTTGCAAAACAATACAGCAATAGCACGCAGAGACTGGCAGAGGAGCTATATAGCTTCCTTAACTCTTAGGACAGGAGAACACTTAAAAGTCTGGCTGGGCTCTACCATTTTGATATTTGTGGACACATGCCTTTCTTGTGGAATAATGGCTAGAAGTTAGAAAAGAATAAGAAGTAGAATAGGAAGAATACCCCATGATGAGTATTCTGGTTGCATTGGATTTCTTTTATATGCTATACAGTTGACTTTGTACATGAATATAAACAGGAAAGATTATACAAACAGTAAAACATAAAATAGGCAGTTCCAAGATTATAGGGATTGATTGAGATAATGAAGCAATCACACTTGAATGGTTACAGATTGCCGTGACTTGTGGGGAGTGTCTTGCATATTCATTGGCTGATGGGTAGGATGCTCTTCATGCCCCCTCAAGTGAAAGGGAACAAAGTGGAGGTCGCGAGACAAGCTTTTGGTGAAGAGATCGGCAAGTTGAGAGGAAGAGGGAACATAGTGCGTCTGAAGAACACCTTGGGAAATTTTTAGGCAAAGAAATTGATAGTTGATTTCAATATGTCGGGTACGAGCATGGAAGACCGGATTCGCTGCCATGTGGAGGGTGGATATGTTGTCGACGAAGATACACGCAGGGGAACGATGAGGAATACCCAACTCACGAAACAAGTAGCCAAACCAATGAAGCTCAGCTGCAGTGGTAGCAAGTGCGCGATGCTCGACTTCAGAGCTTGAGCGGGATACGGTGGATTGTTTCTTAGCGGTCCAAGTGAGAAGATTAGGACCAAGGAAAACACATGCCCCTGTAGTAGAGCAGCGCTCATCAATGGAGCCGGCCCAATCAGAGTGGAAGAAGGCTCACAAAGTGAGGTCAGCAGAAGCACGAAAAAGAACGCCATGCTCAAGAGTGCCCTTAATGTAGCGATAAATCCTTTTTAACAACTGTAGGTGAGTGGAACATGGATGATGCATGAATTGGCACACCTGATTCATTGCAAAAGCGATATTGGGGTGAGACAAAGTGAGGTACTAGAGGCCCCCAACCATGCTTCAATACAGTGTGGGGTCAGAGATCGGATCACCATCATTTACAGAGAGTCTGGCGAAGAAGAGCGGTGGTGTGGGACTTGGTTTACATGTTGCCATATTAAATTTGGTGAGGAGGTCAAATGCATAACGAGCTTGAGAGATTGATAGACAGCCATTGGTGCGACAAACTTCCATGCCAAGAAAAAAATTGAGCTCTCCTAGCCTGCGACTATCAAAGGTTGAACATAAGTCATCAATGAATTTGTTAACTGTAGGAAGAGTACTACCTGTGACAATTAAGTCATCAACATACACAAGGACATAAAGAGTATGAGAGAGGTTGTATGACGAATAAAAAGTGAAGCATCAGATTGACTATGGAAGAATCCTTGATGAATTAAAAAAGAATGAAGTCAATGAAACCATGCACCGAGGGCCTATTTTAGGCCCTAGAGTGCCTTGTGGAGTTTGCAGACATATTTGGAGCGAAGAGGGTCAGCAAAACTCGGGGGCTGCTTCATATAAACCTCATCCTCTAAGATACCATTTAAAAAGGCATTACGAACATCAAGTTGTTGCAAGGGCCAATTCCTGGAAAGAGCAATAGTTAAGATAGTGCGAATAGTAGCTGGCTTGACAACAGGATTAAATGTTTCATCATAGTTAAGCCCCTCCATTTGATTAAAGCCCTTGGCAACTAAGCGTGCCTTGTGTCTTTCAATAGTGCCATCGGCCTTTCGCTTTACTTTGAAAACCCATTTACAACCCACACGATGTTTATGGTTGGTGTAGAAGGAACAAGGGACCAAGTTTGGTTCTTTATAAGGGCCGTATATTCTTTTTGCATCGCTGCCTGCCAGTGAGGGAATTTAGAGGCTTGAGTATAACTTGTAGGCTCAATTGAGAGAGGATCCATAAGAGTTGCAGTTAAGGCATGGGGGAGAGGATGACGTGTAAAGCCGTTGACAAGATTATGACTTGATTTCTATTCAAGGAGGGGAAGTGCTGGCAGATTGATGACGATGTTGGTCGGAATGAGATGAAGACAGAGTAGAGAGAGGAAGATGTGTTGCTGGTGGTGAGAGCTGGTTGTCCGTAGGAAGATTAAAAGGAGGTGGAGTAGGTGGAGGACCTGGAGATAAAGGAACATGAGGAGGCTCCAATAATATGGGTGCAAGCAGCGGCAGACCTAGAAATTTTTCAAAGAAGGGGCAATATTTCAAAGTCTAAAACGATATTTAAAAAGGCTAAAAACACTATATTAATTACATTAACCAATTCACCATGTTAATTATATACAAATAAACACAACATTGAAATATTAATCATTTAATCAAACCACAACAATCTTTATTAATTAATTACAAACTAAAAATATATACAAATAAATAAATTCAAAAAAATCAATACAAAATAACCAAAACAAAAACTCAATCAATTAACCAAAACCCAATAATCCATCCTAATTAATTAAAGCATAAAGAGAAATAACTTTGAAATTTGAGAGAGAAATTAATTTTCCAAACAAATTGTGGAGGGTGGGTCCATTGGTGGATGGCTTATCTCTTCTGGTTTTAGAGCTGCCATGGCTTATGCCCACTTCACAACCCTTCTTTTGCCTCTAAAACAAATGGGTTTCCACCAAATGAATAAAAGAATACAGAGAGGGAGAGAGATCCTTTCAGGGTGCCGTTGCTGAATGAATGTAATAGAATTTACTTATACCAATTTGAGAGAGTGAGAGATAGTCAATGATAATGAAAAAAGCACAAAGAGAAAAGCTAATGGATGATGAAGGCAAAAGAGGATTGAGAAAAAAGGGATGTGGTTGGGGAGTTGGCCGGTGTGGGTAGTGTTGGCACCTTTCTTTTTATTTCTTTTTATTTGTTTAATTTTTTTTTATTTTGGTTTCACTTGGACCAAAACCCCAAACAGCCTTGCGCGCTGCAGCCTGCGCAAAGAGCTGCTGCCTGGAGCTTCTTTCGAGCAAATAATCGAACTGCTGGTGGGCAGTAGAAGAAGGGCATTTCCAGCTTCTCAAAGTGATTTTCCCCTCTGTAGATCAGCCAGTGGGTGCAAGAGGTACTGACCTGTGATCACTAGAGGATTAGGATAGAATATTAGTGTAAGGAAACTCAGATTCATCAAAAGTAACATTGCTTGAAATATACGCTCGCCCAGAGATTGGTTCAAAGCACTTGTACCCCTTGCAGTGATTGTCATACCCGAGCAAGTTCACTTAATAGACTTGGAGGAAAGTTTATGCTTGTTGTATGACACTAAGTGTGGAAAACATGTACAACCAAAGGACTTGAGAAACCGGTAGTCAGGTGAGCGTCGGAACAACTTCTCATAGGGTGAAACTTGACCAAGTTGTGCAGTTGGTAACCTACTGATAAGAAAGACAGCAGTGGAAAAAGCAACAATGTGTCTATGCTTACGCTCAACAATTCCATTTTACTCTGGTGTGTGAGGGCATGAAATGTGATGTGTGATGCCGTGTTCATGAAGAAAATTAAGCATTAAATGAATTCACCACCACCATCAGTTTGTATTGATTTAATATAATGGTTGTGTTGTTTTTCCACCAATCTTTTAAAGAAGCCAAACGTTGTAAGCACATCGGATTTCTTTGCTAAAGGATAAAACTACACAAATCGAGTGTATTCATCAACAATAGATAACTAATAACGACAAACAAAATTTGATGAGACTGGGATTGGTCCCCATAAATCTAGATGAAGTGCTGCAAGGGGTTCATGAGCATAAAAAGATTGATTTGAAAAGGGAAGTTTACATGATTTTCCCAAAGGGTAAATATGACAAGCCTTATTAGAATCAACCTTACTACTAACACGCAAGTGGAATTTATTAAGTAAAATACGAAAAACATCATGAGATGGATGGCCAAGTCTCGTATGCCAAATATCTTGGGTAGTCCTTTCACCACAAAAGACTAGCTTCCCTGAGATTGTAGGATCTGCATGAATATGGTACAAGTCGCCAGAGCTACTACCAGTGAGTAATTTCCTCCCTGTCATATTGTTCTTGTAACATCCCACATCGACCAACGGAGATGGGGTGATGTGCCTTATATGTACCTGCCCATCTTAATCTAGCACGATGCCTTTTGGGAGCTCACTTGCTTCGAAGTTATGAGAACTCCGAAGTTAAGCCAGTTTGGGCTAGAGCAATCCTAGGATAGGTGACTCACTGGGAAGTTGCTTGTGAGCTCCCAGAAACAAAATCGTGAGGGTAGAGGCCCAAAGAGGACAATATCATGCTACGACAGAGCTAATCTGGAATGTGACAGAATGGTATTAGAGCTACTCTGCCATGTGGTACGAGTGTGCCGACGAGGATGTCGGACCCTTAAAGAGGGTGAATTGTAATATCCCATATCAAACAACGGAGAGAGAGTGATGTGCCTTATATGTACATGCCCACCTCCATCTAGCACGAGGCCATTTGGGAGCTCACTGGCTTCAGAGTCATGGGAACTCCGAAGTTAAGCGAGTTTGGGCTAGAGCAATCACAGGATGAGACTCGTGAGCTCCTAGAAACAAAACTGTGAGAGCAGGGGCCCAAAGCTAACAATATCATGCTACAGCGGAGCCAATCCGGGATGTGACAGTCCTTTACATGAAAACCATTAGCATGCATCTCAAAATAGCAATTATTATCCTTAGAAAAATGGTGTATAGACAATAGATTCTTTCGTATAGCGGGAACACATAGAACATCAATAAGTTTCAAAGGACCAGTATTATTTTGACCAATATGAATTATTGAGAGACGAGTGCCATTACCTAGAATAATGGAGTCATTACATGTATATGGTTTCACAAAGGGGTGTTGAGAAGGACTGGACACCATATGATGGGTTGCCTCGGAGTCAACACACCAACTTGTGTTATTAGGAACAGATGGTGAAGGGATGTTGGTGGTGTTGGACTCTGCCATGTTGGCGTAATTACCACGATCAGGACATACACGTGAAGTGTGGCCTTGCCGATTGCACATCTGACAGGTTTCTTGAAACTGAAAAGGAGGGTTGATATGGTGGTGTTGGAAGCAATGGTTGACGTCCATCATGTGAAGGCATCGATGATCTAGTGTCTGTTAGAAATTGAGGACGGCAATGATCACGACTATTCTGCCAGCCGTTGTCAGGAATGGAGTTGTCGCCATTATTGCAGTTGGAATTCCAGTTAGGAGAACGACCTGAATTTCTTCCATTATGCCAACCGTGACCTCGGCCTTGTCCTCTTCCAAAGTTTTGTAACCGATTCTGAGAATGGTTGTGGTGGTTGGTGCTTTGGGCCCGGTTCTGAGTGGCCTGATCATTGGTACTACGATTAGCGGTGAGTGCTACACTTTGTGATAAGGAGAGGAAAGACATCCTCTTTAGCAACTGTTCTTCCTGTATTAACAAATCATAAAATTCATCAAAGGTTAGAAAGGATCGAAGATGAAGGGAGGTAGTAAATTCTTTGTATTCATGGCCTAGGCCATCGAGTATATAATCAAAATGTGCACCTTCAGAAATAGAGGTGCAAACCGTAGTGATAGAATCAAAGAGAGACTTGGCGTGGATCAAATATTCAGCAACTAACTTTTCTGGATCCTTTTTTAGAGTGCGTATCTGATCTCGCAGGTACGAATATAAGTTTTGGATAGGGGTGATAGTCATTTCTCAAGCAGCGTCTGTGCCTCATATGCTGTAGAACATGGAATCAGAAGGGTCTTAATAGAAGATGAAGTCGTGGCCTTGATCTAGCTTAAGACTAGTTTGTCTTTTGAATAGGCTAGATTGAGAGAACCATTAGGAAGTTTCTTCTGAGGATGGGTTTCTGTCTTAATCACATCTTCCAGATCATGCAATACTAGTACATCTCCAAGCTGAGATTTCCAACAGAGAAAATTATTTTGATCCATTGGTGTTGTAAACAAGTGACCAATATTGAAAGAAGTTGGAATAGAAGATGGTGTGGTGGTCATGGTATTTTGAGAATTGTTTTGAGAGATTTGAGAAGGCTGAGAGTCAGAAAAAGAGTTCACAGGAGAGGAAGAGTTTGTCATTAAGATCAAAAAGAGATTGCTAGCCTCTGTGAGGCTCTGATACCATGTAGAATAATGGCTAGAGGTTAGAGAAGAATAAGAAGTAGAATAAGAAGAATACCCCATGATGAGTATTCTGGTTGTATTGGATTTCTTTTATATGCTATACATGTGACTTTGTACATGAATATAAACAGGAAAGTTTATACAAACTGTAAAACATAAAATAGGCAGTTCCAAGATTATAGGAGATAATGAAGCAATCGCACTTGAATGGCTACAGACTGTCATGACTTGTGGGGAGTGTCTTACATATTCATTGGCTGATGAGTAGGATGGTCTTCATTTCTCACCAATTGATCATTAGATACCTCCAATCTACTTTATACAGTGGTTCTGCATTACCACATGGCAATTGTCTGGTGGTGGTTGTGGGAGCATATATTTCGGTGACCAATGAGCAGGTCACATGTGAAAAAAGAAATTATTTAGGTGAATTAGTTACGCTAATTAAATCTTATTTAATTAGCAAAAATATAATTGATTTAAGATGAGAATATCTCCCTAAATCAAGGATTAGATTTGCACCGAATCTCTTGATTAATTCCAATCTTCTGTTTTTGGGTAAGAATAATCTTAATTAAATAAGGGTTATTCTTCAAACTCTAGCTAACAAGGAGCACTATAAATACATGGCTACACAAAACATTCAAGGTCATTCTTTTTGAACCTTAAAACCCTCCCTTGCCGCCACTCTCTCTCTCCTCTTTCCCACACGGCTTCGACCACCCTGCTCTTTCCCTGAGAGAAAACTTCATCCACTTTAGCTATTGTCGAATCTTTATCAATATCCAATCAAACTAACTTAGGCATCGGAGGGCCTTTGCCCAACACCCCTCGAGTGTGGTCTATTTACTCTAATCTTTCTCGTAGGGATCGAGGAAAAGATAGAAGGAAGATTGAAGATCGAGGAATCAACTCGCGAATATTACCCGTGCAAAATTTTGCTCAAACATATTTGGTGTTTTCATTGAGAGATTCGAGATATAATCAATGCGATAATCTAGAATCTAAATCTTGGGAAGTCTGTTTCCCCCTTTCATCATCGATCTGAAGCCCTCAAATCACCATGGTGAGAGGCCCCACCCCAAGGAGCATGGCGAGAATAACTACATCGAGCTAGTAAGAACTTCTCTAGAGACCCCATGACTCTCCGTAAATAAATAAATAAATAAAAGTTACTGTTCGTGACAAAACAAGATCCAAGCCAGTGACGAATCTGTGCACAAGGCAGAATGGATGCCCGCCCATCCCAAAGTTTTTTTATTTTATTTTTAAAACCTACATATGTTATAAGGGCAGCCCCAAATTTAAAAAAGTTAAAAGCTACCCCAATTTACAAATGTTGCCCATCCGACTTCCAAGAGGAAGTGGTCCCTTTGACCAAAAAAAGAGAGGAAGTGGTCCTATATCATTTCTCTCTTCTCTTTTGGCTATAAGACATCAGTTCAGCTTTTATCTCTTCTATTCTATAGCAACCCGACGGCAGCAACATCTTTTTTCCCCCCTGTTTGTTGCACCTTCCTGTTATCTTGGCTGGGCAATGGGCAATGGGCAACTTGGCAATATCTTCTCCTCTCCTTTCTACAACAAGTATTTTCTAATTCTCTCATTTTCTCTATATATCTTTAATTATAGTTTTAATTTAAAATTGAATATTCTAGTGTCTGGTTAGAGATTGAATTATAATTTTGTAATTTTTTTGAAATTAATTAGGGCTTTCATTTTAGGAATTTTTTTGAGATGTTTCAATATTTGATTTGTTGTTTGTTGATATTGTTGAATTAATTCGAAGCACATAGTTGATGAGTTTCTTGTTGATTGCATGACCTTTCACATTGAAATAGAGTTTGCTAATAGTATCACTAATACATCAATAAATGAGGAATTTAAGACTTTTAAGTCTCGCAGAGTAAAATTTTAGATTTAATTAGTGATGTTTTGTATTGCATTACATTTACTTGTGATTTTTATTTTTGTTGTTAAGCTTTTATTTATGTGTAAATGCATTTGAGGATGAGGCTCATTATATCTCCCTAACTAGGTGTGCATCCGCCTAATTGGCCTTTCAATCCTGGATCCGCCACTGACCCAAGTGACATCGGAGTTTCTTCCAGCCGCTGTCACTACTACAAAAAGTGAAAAAGACGACCAGAAAACAACGACGGTCTAAGTGAAAACCGTCGTGGTTTATAAAAAGACGACGGTTCTAAAAACACCGTCGTGTAATACAACCTTAGACAACTAAAAAATGGAGTTTCAAATGGCTGTTCAAAAACAACGACGTACATAATTAAACAACCGACGTCTATTTGAAACAGATTTCCTCAGTGTAAAATCAATGCCAACAAAGAACGGCAGAAGTTATGAATCGACCGACGTAGAAAGTAAAGACGACGATTTCAATAAAAACTGCCGTTTTTACTCATAAAATAACACGACGAGGTTTTCGTATAAGACGCCGTATAATTACAAACAAATCCACGGCTTTAAAATACAAAATATCGCCGTATTAAATTAATTTACAACGACGGAAAATATAAATATATCGACGTCATTCTCGTATAGTTCTACTACGTTATCTTTAAATCGTACAATAAAATTTATCGTCGTATTTATTCATTTTATACGTCGTACCTTTAATTTTAACGGTCGTCTTAATAAGAATTTTTGTTAACAATTTTTTTCTTTGATTTTCTTATCCTACGTCGGTAGATCTACTTAATGACAAGAATTGAAATAACCACGACGGTTTATATAGAACACCGCCGACATAATCAGTTTTGTCTGAGATCCCAAGGGTTACGAAATCTTACCAGATGGAACTCTGTTCCACATCATAATCTTAACAGATGACACAGATTTGCAAATATTGCGTCGTGTTAGTTTACAAATTCTAGAACATTAATTTCCCTCATTTTAAATTTCCTCGGGAAAGAAAAATCTATTTATCACGCTTTGGAATTGAAAACTAAAACTGAAAGAATACGGGAAAAAAAACTCCATTTATAATTTAAAATTAAAATCCACGTCGGTTGTAGTACACTTAACGACGTTTAACAAAATAATCTACGTCGGTAATTATAAATCTACCGCCATCGTAACTTAATATAGACGACGAGAAAAGACGACGGTAGAACAGAAAACCGCCGTTGTTTCAGTTTCTTTAACATATCTTTCTGCAGGACTTGTGTAGTTCAAAGCATTGACAATGTCTTCATCATATCTCCCAGAAACTACTGATTCAATTGCTCATGCTTTAGAGGCCATCTGAAGCCATTCTATCTTTATCGCATTCTTGAAACCATCTTCTTCTTCTGAAGCTCTACGGA
>NC_034009.1:13166607-13171853 GCF_000346465.2 Prunus persica
TTCTGCTTCCAGAATGGAAGGATTTCAAGTCTACACTAACGAGGCATTATATCCTTCCATACACCAATGACAGGGAGAAATTAAGCCAACCCCCTGAAACATATAAATTCATAGAGAAAGCACAATGGGATGCCTTTGTAGCTTCAAGGCTATCCAAAGATTTTGAGTCTGTGCATTCTCAACATGCACAGATTAGGGAGAAACTCGAGTACAATCATCGATTGTCTCGAAAAGGATATGCTGGATTGGAGGATCAATTGGAGGAAACCATGCCTGGGGTAGAAATTGATCGATCTACCTTATGGAAGAGAGCTAGACAGGACAAACATGGTAACATCCCTGATCCAAAGGTGGCAGAGAAAGCAAAATTAATTGTAAGCCTACTATCACTCTGTTTTAAATTTTTATTAAACTGTGAATTATTCTTATTACGTCGTATGTTATATTTTTCGTCGTGTGAATGATATTACCACGTCGAAAAGTTTTTAAAAACGTCGTTAAAGGTCTAAATAGGAATCACTACTATGTTTTCTGTAATTACAGCATAAGACGTCGGTGGTTCATTTTCGCGTCGTGTGAATGATATTACCACGTCGAAAATTTTTTAAAAACGTCGTTAACGGTCTAAATAGGAATCACTACTCTGTTATCTTTAATTATAGCATAAGACGTCGGTTGTTTATTCATTTCGTCGTTTTAAATAAATAACCACGTCGGTATAACTACCGTCGTGATAAGTTATAATAACATCGGTTTATACGTTATTGCGTCGTGTGAAATTATATAATACGTCGTTTGTACATAAATAACCGTCGTGTGTTTTTTTGTTTATCTTTTTTTAGGATGAATTGCAGAAACAAGTCTCGGAAGGCAAAGTCAGAGTAGATGGCAGCAATGATGTGCTGACCATGGCTTTGGGCCCCGAGCATCCAGGCAGACTGAGGGGAGTTGGTGCTGGTGTTTCCCCAAGGCAATATTTCAATTTGCCCAAACCACAGAGGGTGAGCTTTGACGACCGTTTGAAGGACAGTTTAAGAGTTCTCCTTCAAGAAGAGACTAAAAAGATGGAGGCTAAGGCAAGGGAAGAGGCCTTAAGGATGGAGGCTAGGACAAAACAATTGGTAGAGGCTGAGAGGGAGCATTTCCTGAGTCAGCTTTCCCAATTAATTCCCAATTTTGATCCAAGCATGCTTAAACCGAGAATTAGCCAAAGCCCCAAAAATCCAATGTCTGACAAAGCTAGCTGCTCTGGAGGTGATGTGAGATCCCTACATTTGGAGGATGATACTGCCAAAATGGGGAAACATCAGCCAGATGAAGAGAAGGAAGAAGAAAAAAGAGATGAAGAGAAGGAAGAAGAAAAGGAGAAAGAAGATGAAGAAAAGCATGACGACAAGGTATGTTCACATAACTTTGCCTTTTTTATTTGTTTTTCAAAATTTCAGACGTCGATATTTTTATTTAATCCGTCGTTTGTTTAAAACTTAGACGGCGGAATTTTTTTAAGACGTAATAAAATATTTAAACGACGGTTTTTGCACCGTCGTTTAAATGGTTTCAGACGACGCTTTATTCATAAAACCGTCGTCTTTATTGAATTACCACGACAGTTTTTTCACCGTCGTTTAAATACTTTTAAGACGACGTTTTATTACTTAAACCGTCGTCTTTATTGAATTACCACGTCATTTTTTTTATTTCTTTAAACAGGTTATTGAAGTTGGTGCTTATTCAAAAATGGAGGCGCCATCTTCTTTAAAAACCCTTTGTCGTTTTGTGGAAACGACACTCCTGCCTGAGGATAAGACAGTCCAATTTACAATTGATAAGGAGGTGTTTGGTGGTGAGCGCGATACCTTCCTCCTGCCTGAAGATATTACACAATTTGCAGGCATGGAAGAAATTGGAGCTACTGTATTGGCTGTATATATGAGGTTTGTACTTCTAAAATAATAACTCGTTGGTTTATATATTGCGTCGTCTTAACTAACTAACCACGTCGTCTTAACTAACAACCGTCGTGATAAATATATTATAACGTCCTCATCTATTTCAGTACGTCGTGTGAAATATTATAATACGTCGTTTTTTTATACATAACCGTCGTGTTTTGTGTGCTGACTTGTTTATATTATTTTATTTGTTTAGGTACTTACACGATGTTTTGAAAAAAGCCAATATGTGCAGTATGGTTGGCTTTATCGACCCTGCTACAGTTAGTGCCAACTCTGGCACAATAACTGAAAGATCACGACTCGTAGCAGCTCGACTTCAGAAGACAGACGGTGAACAGATTTTCATGATGCCTTACAATCCAGGGTTAGTCTCCTTAGGATTTTGTTTTTATGATTTTCAATAAATGACAGCTTATAAACTAACCACGTCGGTGTTTTATTTTATTTAGTCGTTTGAAACTACTAACCACGTCGGTATTTATTTATCGTCGTGATAAATATATAATGTCGTCGTTAGCTACTTTACTTCGTCGTGTGAAATACTATAATACGTCGTTTTTGTAAATAACCGTCGTTTTTATATTAATTTTGTGCAGCCGTCATTGGATTTTGCTGATTGTAAGAGCAAAGAGAGAAACCGTCTATTTTCTGGATCCTCTGCCAGGAAATCGTGTGGTCGATGAAGAGGCCAAAAACATCGTGAACAGTGCTTTAAAAATATATAATACCCACATAGCCCGAGCAGGACGTAAAAATGTAATTTGGAAAACTCTCTCAGGCACACCAAAGCAACCCAGCAATGTCGAATGCGGGTATTATGTAATGCGCTTCATGAGGGACATCATCATGGATCCTTCCTTGGGGTTTGAGAATAAGGTAAGAAGAAATTACCTTCATACATTTCACGTCGTTTTTTGTATTATCAACGACGGTCGTGTAAAATTAACGTCGTTGAATGGATATACTACGTCGGTTATGAAAAATATCGTCGTCTGTGATTGAATTTCTTTTTATTTATAAACCCTAATAGTCATTGTTTATGCAGTATGCCAAGGGAAACCAGGAAGCTTCATACCCCCAAGAAGCCATTGATGAAGTCCGGAATGAATGGGCAGAGTTTGTTTTCCAAATTATTAAACAGGGCAATTATTGAACACTTGATATTTATGTATAATGTACCAATTTTCTCTATAATATGTAATGTAAAAATTTGTTGAGGTTTTCTTAAATTAAAAAAAAAACAAACATACAAATTGCTTAACCGACGTGTAATACTTTTCCAACGACCTAATAAAGTCAATAACCGTCGTATTTTGTTGTTGCGTGTTTTAAACAAATACGACGTAAAAAAATAGTTAGACGACGTTCTTTGAACAATTGAGTCGTTAATGGTTTACAATATCTTCAATTTCTTAAGGGTTCAGGGTATAATCGACGACGTTTATGTAACGACTGCGGTTAAGTCGTAAAATATATATTTTACGTCGTATAGTTAAATAGCCGCCATATAGCCGCCATGGTTTCTCATTTTAACGACTTAGTAGTCTATTACAATTTACAACGTCTACAATTTATTTAACACCGACGTGGTTTGTTGTATGGTAAGAATATTTTATTATTTTTATATCAAAATATTCAAAATAAATATAAAATAAATCAGAAAATTGAAAAGTCAACTCCTATGAAGTCATTGATATATTTTCTTCCACATAAACCTTGAAAAAATTCATTTTGAATAACAAAAATTTAAAATGACCATCCAAAACAAAATTGTTTTGATGAGTCATAAAATCACTTCTAGTTTTATGGTTTAGGGTTTAGAGTCTAGGGTTTAGAGATTAGGGTTGTTATTTATTGGGGTTTATTTTTAAAGTATAATTTTTGGGTAGTCTATGTTATATGTTAGGCTTTAAAACCATAAAACCTTTTATAAACTTAATTTTTTAAATTGTATAATTTAATTTTATGGGTTTAGTGTATTAATTTTTAACGACGGTGGTTGGGTCGTGGAATACATATTTTACGTCGTACAGTAAAACATACGACATGGTTTACGCTTTAAACGACGTCATTTTAATATGTAAGTCGGTTTATATAATTTACAACGTTTTTAATTTCTTAACACCGACGTGGTTTCTCATTTTAACGACGTCATTTTAACGACTTAGTAGTCTATTACAATTTACAACGTCTACAATTTATTTAACACCGACGTGGTTTGTTGTATGGTAAGAATATTTTATTATTTTTATATCAAAATATTCAAAATAAATATAAAATAAATCAGAAAATTGAAAAGTCAACTCCTATGAAGTCATTGATATATTTTCTTCCACATAAACCTTGAAAAAATTCATTTTGAATAACAAAAATTTAAAATGACCATCCAAAACAAAATTGTTTTGATGAGTCATAAAATCACTTCTAGTTTAATGGTTTAGGGTTTAGAGTCTAGGGTTTAGAGATTAGTGTTGTTATTTATTGGGGTTTATTTTTAAAGTATAATTTTTGGGTAGTCTATGTTATATGTTAGGCTTTAAAACCATAAAACCTTTTATAAACTTAATTTTTTAAATTGTATAATTTAATTTTATGGGTTTAGTGTATTAATTTTTAACGACGGTGGTTGGGTCGTGGAATACATATTTTACGTCGTACAGTAAAACATACGACATGGTTTACGCTTTAAACGACGTTATTTTAATATGTAAGTCGGTTTATATAATTTACAACGTCTTTAATTTCTTAACACCGACGTGGTTTTTCAGTCGTCGTTATATAAAAAATTCAAAATAAATTTAAAATTAATCCGAAAAATGAACGGCCTTACGTTCTTAATCCGAAAAATGAAGTTTCCGTCGTGGAATATTAAATTTACGTCGGTACTTGTAGAACTTTCGCCTTGGTTTTTCTTTCGACGTTTTATAACGCGCGCGCTCTAAAAATTTTCGCGCGACCTAAATTTTTTTAGATTTGGCTCTTAGTCTTATACTTTGATCCCTGAAACCTAAAATTTCAGATTTCACGCGACATAACATTTCGCTCTCTCACTTCTGCTCTAATTAAAAGTTGCACTCTCCAGGCTCGTCGAATCTGTGAGCTCGTCCAACCTGTAAGTACAAACCCTATCTTCCCCTTGTAAATTCATTGAATGATATTAGGTTGTTTTGTTAAAGGGTTTTAGGTATATGCTTTGCGATCTGTTAATAATGTGCTTATAGGGTATGGGGTTCATGGATTTTCTGTTTAATGGGTTCATGACAAGATCAAATAAAGTTAACAATAAAGAGA